>NC_140264.1:2824806-2937306 GCF_949987555.1 Borostomias antarcticus | reverse complement strand
CATCACTGCTGCTGCTTATAAGCACCTAAATGTAGGTTTGACAAAGCTGGCATTAATTGATCGGCTAATCGTTGCTACTGTAGTTTTGTGACATCCCATTAACACCCCTTACAGCCAAGAACAACTGTGTGTAAATTAACATTCTCTGTTTTTATTTTCTTGATTTTGATTATTTTATTTCCATAAATCATTTTTTCAACCAAATTTCAAATATCAAACTGCAGTTTTATAAAGAAGACTCTTCTTTACTTAATCAAAACAACCGAACTGCAGCCTCTTTAAATATAATCAGTTTAGCTACTGTACTGTAGCTAGAGTACACAATACCTACTGTAGTCATCTAGTGTTCAGCTTGTTTCTTGACTCTGCCAGCTTAGCTACTGTACAGTAGATACTTTAGTGACCTTTGATCATTTAAGATGCCCTCTTGCTTGCATGGGAGATTCTGCATGTTTTATTTGCATGTCCCGCACTCACAGTCTAAGTTTGTTGTCCAGAGGACACACTTCAGGGACAAAAACTCAAGAGCTTGGGAGCACGGCAGTAAGGATATTGAGAGACCTCCATACGCTGTGAACAATAATCAATATTTTGAGCTGTAAACAAACGCATAACACATCGTTGTTTATCCAGTTTCATATGACCATCCGCTATGAATGAGCATTGGGCTCATAGGCCAGGATTCTCCAAAACTCTAAAACACACCCCCAAGGCTACTTGACCTCACAGATTGACCTAGGGGCTTGGTTTTATCATACAGTACAGGGTATGAGATGAGACAAAAAGCAAGTTAAACAGTGCAAGAGTGTGTGTGTGTGTGTGTGTGTGTGTGCGTGTGAGTGAGTGAGTGAGTGAGTGAGTGAGTGAGTGAGTGAGTGAGTGAGTGTCTGTGTGTATGTGGGCGTGTGTGTGTGAGAGCTGAACAGTAAAGTACACATTGTCTCCACACGTCTCTGAAGCAGGAAACAGGTGCCCCGACCCTGGCTGGCTGTAGGGGCTGGGATGAGACAGGGCTGGGATGAGACAGGGCTGGGGGATGAGACAGGGCTGGGGGATGAGACAGGGCTGGGGTGGGATGAGACAGGGCTGGGCTGGGATGAGACAGGGCTGGGGTGGGATGAGACAGGGCTGGGGGATGAGACAGGGCTGGGGTGGGATGAGACAGGGCTGGGGGATGAGACAGGGCTGGGATGAGACAGGGCTGGGATGAGACAGGGCTGGGGTGGGATGAGACAGGGCTGGGATGAGACAGGGCTGGGATGAGACAGGGCTGGGGGATGAGACAGGGCTGGGGGATGAGACAGGGCTGGGATGAGACAGGGCTGGGGTGGGATGAGACAGGGCTGGGATGAGACAGGGCTGGGATGAGACAGGGCTGGGCTGGGATGAGACAGGGCTGGGGGATGAGACAGGGCTGGGGGATGAGACAGGGCTGGGATGAGACAGGGCTGGAGGATGAGACAGGGCTGGAGGATGAGAGAGGGCTGGGATGAGAGAGGGATGATCAGAGAGGACACCCTCTTGAGATGGGCTCTCTTTCACAGAGAACTCAGGAGGTCTCGGAATCTGTCCCATCAGTACACTCTCCTGTGTATTCCAGGCTCTCTCTCTCTCCCACACACACACACACACACACACGCACACACACACACACACACGCACACACACGCACACACGCACACACACACACGCACACACACACACACACACACACAATCACCCGCACACCGTGAGAGGTGGAGTGTGATGAGAGCCACGGTCCCCGCCGTCCCAGTGTCCCGGTGATTAAGACGGGGGCTGTGCTGAAGCCGCCTCCCCTCCGCTCCCCCGTGCTCCGGCACTTCCTGTGGAGGTAGGGCCTCGCTCAGGCACTTCCTGTGGAGGTAGGGCCTCGCTCAGGCACTTCCTGTGGAGGTAGGGCCTCGCTCAGGAAGCCCCCATCTGAGAACCAAGCCCACGACGGAGCGAAGACTTCCTCCTCTTTTCCACAGAGAGACAGAGCAACTCACAACGGAAGATTTGATTTACAGTAGTGGTGGGGGGGGGGGGGTTGCGGGGCGGGGGAAACTAATTCAATTGGGTGATAAGTGATACGCTGATAGGTCTATAAAAACATACATGTTCAAATAAAATGCCAGATCAGATGCCACATAAACTTAAGTAAACATCATCTTATTGCCACCCCAGAAAAATGCCTTGCCAACCCAGTTGCCACCCTAACTGTAGGCAATTAATCATTTTTTTTATTTTTATGTTGATTGTAAATGTTGGTGATATTTCTCCGTAGTTCATGTAAACGTTTTACTCACCAGTTTACAATGAACTTTGCCCTCGCCCCTAAATAGAGAAAAAAATGGTTGCACCCGTGACCCGCCCACCTGACTGACCTGCCGAAACCACAACAATACTAAGCTAACGTTACGTGGTGACTGGAGCGATCCTACCTACCACAGGATATTTCCAGAGTGACAGTCAGGTAAGCAAGCTATCATTTGTTTGTTGTTGCTCTATGTTCAAAATGTTCAAATGTTCTGTCAAGTTTGACAATGTGAAATATGTGATAGAGCTCAAGCACATGACTGGTGTAGTTATTCTAAACTCTTTGGCGTACATACTGAAGCGGGGGGGAATCTAGCTTCACATCAACGTTTGCTAGCTAGCACTAGTGAAATGAGACAACTGTTTCCATCAGCGTGCGCTGTTGTCAAATGGTAGCCTGCTAAACGATTAGCTAGCAGTAATGAAATGAGACCATCATGGTTTTCCTCTAGGCCTATTTGCATGTCAATGTTGTCCAGGAATTTACATCCAAACACCTTGGGCCTTTGTCTTTGTAATTTGTCACCTCCCCCCAAGTCCCCTGCAAAACCCAGTTTTCAGTCATGTAAAACACCTCAGCTCTCCCTCTTTTGTAATTGTGAGCACACTCTGCATAGCTCTTCCTCATCTCTTTGTTTAGGTCGGAGGGGCCCCACCTTGGTCTTCCTCGTCCTGATTCAGACTTTTGTTTTCTTTGTTTTCTCATGTCACATGTCTTTACTCTTGGCCACGCCTGCCATTCATGTACAATGCAGTAGCCAATCACATCCTGGAAACACTGTACCTTTGTTTGGACTGTACATAAGCCACAGCCAGAAGTGACTGACTTCACTTCTCTGACAAACCACCTTTGTTTGCGTTGTTCAGGAAGTCCTTGCGCAAGTATTTGATTTCATTCAATAAACCAGACTCAACCTTTTGAACGTATCTTGGTAAATCTTTGGACTAGACAAGTCTAAAATACTATCACAGTTTGGCGAACGGGAATGGGAGCACTGCCTGCGTTTGGCTTCGGGATTCCAGTGGATAGGACTGATCGGCAGACGTGTCGGTCCATAGTGGGCGTTGGAAAATCAATTTTCTCTCTTGCGCCAGAGCGCACGGTGAGATTATTTCCTCAGTTCTTCCACTGGATTCTTGAAGCGCACAGGTACGTTTAAACGAACCCTCTTGTGGTTCTGAGTTGTATTTGCCTTGATTTGGTTCAGTTGTGTTGGTCTGGATTGGTTGAAAACAGGAAACCCCAGCGTGGGTATTAAGTAAGTAACTATCCAAGGAGATGTGAACAGCAATATACATATTTATATCGTATTGTCGTTTTGACTTCGTCCTTGTTTAGGCTACCGGGGGTTCTCTTCAGAAGAGGTGTGTTTTGGGGTTGGGACTCGCTCCCTTACAGTTGATGTAGACTACAGTTTAGATTGTTTGTCGGCTCGGCTGTAGTTAAGAAGTGAAAGTGCACTTCTAGGATAACGTTTTGGGTTGCTTTAGCTCGATGTTCCAGAATTAGCACAGAAGGGAACCTATTGAAGTTCGCAGATAGTGCGATTTCCACAGGGTTGAAGTTCGCAGTGAGTGCGATTTCCACAGAATTGAAGTTCGCAGATAGTGCGATTCCCACAGGGTTGAAGTTCGCAGTGAGTGCGATTTCCAAATGGGTTGAAGTTCGCAGTGAGTGCGATTTCCAAATGGGTTGAAGTTCGCAGTGAGTGCGATTACCAGCTAATCTCCGGAGTGTCTGTTTTTTTGTCCCCGAACGGGGTTGTGTTGTCTTTATGTTTGTCTAAGCGCTATTTTTCGCCGGCTCAGTGGGATTTTTTGATTGCATTTTTGAGCCTCGGCTCTTGATTGTATGTTTGTTACGCGCGCCATGGATCCAGGTAAAGTATTGTTTTGTACCCTTTTTAGACTGTTAAAATTCTGCTAGATTCCCAGTAGGCTAGCTAACTGGTTGCCTAGGAGACGCCGGAAAACAACTCCCGGTGATCCGCCTTGAGCCAGAGGGAGAACAAAGAGATTCCTGACTGAGTGAGTACTAAGCGAATTTAATGTCTTAATGTGTGTTTCTTTCGAAATTGTATTCTTTCCCGCCGTGAGTTAACCATAAGGTTTCCTTTCATTGCTGTTTTGGGGTTTTTTAGGCTGCGTCGTGATTATTTGGGATTTGTTTCTTTAAATTTCCCCGCGCTGCCAAAGACAATTTCCGGGTCATACATGCAACATTTTGGGATCACCACTAGGTGTCCCTGTAACACTAGTTATTAAGATATGCTAGAGGATGTAAAGAATTCTACTGCAAACGTCTGATGTGATTGTTGCACTGAAGCATATTTCTGCGAGCGTTTGTGGCGGATTTCGTTATGTGCTAAAGCATTTTCGATTTCTTACATCCACATCTGACATTTAGTGTTAAATGATTAGCTAAGATTCGGGCTCAGCTAGAGGTGGTTGAGATGTCTAGGTTAAGGGAAAAGCCTGTTAATTCTGTAGACTGGTCTGTTTTTAAGATTTGGGAGAGAGTAGCACGAGAGCGGGTTTTTAGGTCAGGAAGGAAAGATAAGGAGATTCAGCAAACAGTCTCTCCGCCATTTCCCCAGCAGAATAACTCTGATTTAGAATCAGAGTCGACTCGTTGCTCCGTGCTCACACCCAACCAGGCTGTTCTTTCCCCTTTTCATGCTCCCGCCATTAGCCACGCCCCTTCTCTCATTTCGCCCCTTTCTACGAGGTATAAGGAAGATTTGGCTAGAGCTATATCTGAGGCTAAGGTTAATTTGGAACAACTGCAAATGGCTAGAGATAGTCTGGAGGGACCGCAAATACACGCGCCTCTGATACGCTGCCCAAACCCTGTTCCTCGCCCTTCACAAATAAATTATGCAGCTGGTTATGCGGCCTGGACTCCAGAGATTACGGTTTATAGACCCTGGCGCTCTGATGAACTACGTGAAATAGCTAAAACCTTGCCCGATCCAACCAAAGACATTGACGAGTTTGAAAATCTTTTTAACAGTTTAGTTCGTATGTATGAGCCTCACGCAGAGGAAATCGCCATGATCATGAGACAGTGCCTTGGGCTAAAATGGGTGGATGTGAAACATCCGTTTGACATTGCATTGCCTTTTAATCATGCCGATTTTTCTGACCAAAACACTGCGCTGTTGAACAGAATCAAAACTCGATTCCCTAAAAAGATGGATTGGGACCGTATCACATATTGCAAACAAAATTCCGATCAACAGTTCGAGATATTTTGGGAACGACTAGAATCAGTTTTCGCCGCACACAGTGGCATGGACAAAGCGAACGCCGATTATAAAAAGATTTTGAAACAACAATTGATGAATAACTCTCTCTCCTCTTTGTCCGACCAAGTTAGGTTGATGTGCCACACCTGGGAATCGACTTCTCTCGAAGAAGTTGTTGATCATTTCCGCTATGCGGAGCGTCTTCGTGATCACATTGAAGAGAGGGAGTTGAAAGAAATGAAGCTAGGTGCAGCCAGATTACAAGCTGCTCAGTTACAACAGCTGGACAATCAGACTGCTGGTGCGAGGTGGAACCAACAACGACCACAGTGGCGACAGAGAAACAATAGGAAGCGTTCTGGTAGGGTTAGGCGAGGAAAAAGGTATAATCGAAGTGAAGATAGAGATGATTCATGCTTCCATTGTGGTCAGTATGGCCACTGGATTGAACGGTGTCACAGTTACCGCAAGCTGAATGAAAAGGAAGAGCCTCCGATTTGGGGTCGAGCGCCACCTGCTGGATTTCCCTTGAACAACCCATAAGGGTGATTTAAACTAGCCAAGATAGAGAGTTTTATAAACAGGATAAAATAGATGTAGAGCGAACTCAAAAGTCTGACAGGGTTAAATAGGTGTTTGATTCAGGAGTTTTGTTTCAATAGTCAATGAATGGCCATAAGCTGTTCGTTTTATGCATTTCTACTGTATGAATTTTCATTCATATAATGATAATGTGTTTTTTGAGGAGCTGGCATTAGGCCTTCTCCTCTGCTATTGAACCCAGTCTGTGTTTTGAGTCTTAATTTTCAGGTGCTATGGACCCTGGGCGGCAGGTCTTTGAGGAGCCTGGATCATGCCTTCCTGGGGACATTAAAACCTGCTGTTGGTCTGTTTAACTGTGTTTGTTTTGTCTCTCTTTCTGATATGTAGCTTAAAACATAAGGTTTGTGCATAATAGTGGGGGGAATAGATAAGGGTTGCTAGTGTCTTAATCTCAATGCAGCATCTCATAACCCATATATATTTTTTAAATGAGTATGTTAAATATCTCATGTTTATAGTTTGAGGCACATTCATCGGGCCTGAGTGTTTTTTCTGAGTGGTTTTTTACAGACAACTGTCGTTCCGGGAGTGATGGGTGAATGCCGAACCAGGAGACGGGCACAGGACACCGGAGGTTACTGGCCTGTTTCCCTACAGATGGGCGATCTGGGTTTCGTGAGATGCAGACCAACGCCATGTCACCAACTCACTGTGAGCGACAGATAAGTATGAAACAGGAGCAGTGCCCAAATACTCTGTCCTCAAATGCAGAAGAGGGAGGTCTTTGATTAGTTAATTGTAAATGAAGCCAGTTCATTTTAGTGTCATTTTCTTTGCCCCATCTCTATTTTTATCCTGACTTCAGGAAATTTTTGCTTTCACCCTTAGGGGGTGTTGTTCTGTTGAGACGAGAATATGGGGTTATTTTCTTTTCATAAAATCGCAAGAGAACTGCTAGAGCCAAATCCAATTGCCTTGATCATGACTGGGGACTGGGCGTGTTGAAGTCATTCTAACGCTGCCCCTGATGTCACTGTAGGCTACTGCAGACTGGCTCTAAATGACACTTGAACAGTCACCCTGTTTAAGTTTTCCTGACAGAATAACAACATTTTTTCCCCAAAGCAGGAGCTTGCGCTTAACCATGTTTCTGAGTATCTCCTACAGACTGTTGAATAACCGTTCCTGACCAAAGAAGGGAACAGGGAGACCAGACCAGAGGACTCTCTTTTGCTCTGTTTTGTCTCTGTTTGTCTCTCTCATCTGTGGATCCACAGACGGAGCACTTCATCAGCCTGTGCTGGAGGCGGGAGCGCCGAGGTGAGCCCTCCAGCAGCACGACCCGGGCCGGCCCTACGTGGAGCAGTACAGGGATGGACCGGGTTCAGTCCAAGAGCCTACATTTCTGACCTACAAGCATCTGCTCCACCTGCGGAGAAAAGAAATGAAGGACTAAGTGCACATTTCCACCACCAAACTAACCTGTATCTAGGGCCTAATGACAAACCTGTACTACCTCGTTCATGTTTTCATTATGCTTTCAAACTAGCCCACGGGCCAGATCATGTTTCAAAAACAGGGGTGGCGGAAGATGTTAACAGATGTCTCCAACAGAGTGAGGACCGCCATTTCCTGAGGCTAAGGAGGGGTTCCTGCATCACATCTCTCCTGGGGATTGGGTCCTGGTCCACGACCACAGACGAAGGAGCTGGAACTCGCCGAGGTGGCTCGGGCCGTACCAGTTTCTACTCATCACGCAGACAGCGATCTGAGAGGACTTCGTTGGACATGCAAGCCATTGCCGACGGGTCCAAGCAGCAGAGGACGGTCCACCAAGGGATCGCAAACACCAGGAGATCAGAATGCAGCTGAACCAGAGGGCTCAGAGGCCATAACCTTGGGCCATCACACTGTCCTCTCCTCTGACGAGGAATCGGAGGAAAAATGACCTTGCTGGTCACCTCCTCACAAGATGCACACACGCACACACTAACATTGAACATAACTGATTCAATCAACGCGACATTGAAGTTGCGATCTAGAAGAGAAGACGCCTTGCATTCCCCAAATGACATTCTATTGCCCAAAAGAGAAGTGTCACCTAAATGACTGTTGGGATACACTGTGAACAAGAGTGACCTTGACAGACAGTCACCGCCACACTCTCCTCTCCTCTGATGAGCAATCGGACTGCACCTCTGATCGCACACACTGGAACCTACATTAAACATTCAGAGACGCACACATGGAATCAATGTTCCATAGGACATCACATGCAATTATTCACAAGAGTGAATGAACTTTGAAATAATCTGGAAAATATCATATTTGTTTACAAGAGTTGCAATGGTTGAAACATGAGTTGATAAATAAGTTTGGGTTTTTCCTCTAAATTGACCAAGAGGTTTTTTGCCCCTCTTACACTGGTAACCATTTTTATCTTTTTTTTGCCTTGTTAAATCAAGTTTGTTTTTTGGTAAATGGTTGTCCACTCTTAGACTATAAATAGTATATAATCATGTCATTTTTTTATCTTGTTTCCTGTCAAATTTCTGAAGCAAGGGGTTTTGGTGTGTGATTTTGCACGTTGAGAGAAAATAATTTAAAAAAAAAAAAAAGAGATTTTTTTTTTTTTTTTTTCTCCACCTAGTGGAGAGATTATTTCCTTTCCACATGTATAGCATAGCTGACTGTTTACACTGTGTTTGGATTTTATATTTTATTTTTGTGTGCCTGTTCAGGCACAAATGAGGGATTGTCCAGGAATTTACATCCAAACACCTTGGGCCTTTGTCTTTGTAATTTGTCACCTCCCCCCAAGTCCCCTGCAAAACCCAGTTTTCAGTCATGTAAAACACCTCAGCTCTCCCTCTTTTGTAATTGTGAGCACACTCTGCATAGCTCTTCCTCATCTCTTTGTTTAGGTCGGAGGGGCCCCACCTTGGTCTTCCTCGTCCTGATTCAGACTTTTGTTTTCTTTGTTTTCTCATGTCACATGTCTTTACTCTTGGCCACGCCTGCCATTCATGTACAATGCAGTAGCCAATCACATCCTGGAAACACTGTACCTTTGTTTGGACTGTACATAAGCCACAGCCAGAAGTGACTGACTTCACTTCTCTGACAAACCACCTTTGTTTGCGTTGTTCAGGAAGTCCTTGCGCAAGTATTTGATTTCATTCAATAAACCAGACTCAACCTTTTGAACGTATCTTGGTAAATCTTTGGACTAGACAAGTCTAAAATACTATCACAATGTAAACCCGTGGGGGTTGGGGAGGGCTACAGGGTATGGCTTTTGGTTAGCCTACAAGCTGCTCTTATGGACCCACAGCTCA
The DNA here is from genome assembly GCF_949987555.1 of Borostomias antarcticus. Taxonomy (NCBI): domain Eukaryota; kingdom Metazoa; phylum Chordata; class Actinopteri; order Stomiiformes; family Stomiidae; genus Borostomias; species Borostomias antarcticus. The sequence continues at coordinate 2,927,858 of NC_140264.1, read as the reverse complement.
GGAAGTAGGTGGAGAAGGACAGAGTCAACAGCATGGACACAGGGGACTTCAGGAAGGCAGAGGAGTTTGTGGAGCTGATGCGTGTGCTGCACACATCCACACTCTGTGTCTCCAGTGAAAGAAACCCAACCTGTGGCCAGATCATTCCAATCCTCCAAAAGTTGCAGGCCCATTACACTGTGCGCCAGGGGGACTCTGCCTTCGTGATCGCCATCAAGCAGGCCATTTGGGGTGATCTCTCCAAACGCTACCAGGACAATATTATACCAGAATAGTCGTGAGATATAGGGCAACACAGGGATATCATTGTTTTTTCAATTCAAATAGAGGCATGAGCATGGCTGACACAATCCGGGGACTTTTCGGTCGCACCTCGTGTATGTATGTATGTGTATGTATGTGTATATATATATATAAATATGAAATAGCATAGAAAAGTGAGTTAAAATAGCCAAATACATCTATAATCAAAGCCTAAAATACAATTATGTAAAATAAATGTTTTAGTAAATTGTTGTTTTTCACTTTACTTTCCCCAAATGTAATACTGGGATGTAATAATACTGAATAATGACTACACACCACATAAACCTTCATGGAATGTCTGGGAAAAAAAAGACCAAGGAAACAGGTTATCTTTCTCCAAACGTATCATTTACTTGTAATTTTTCACTGGAATGAACAAACAAACAATGGACTTGTTACTCTATAAATTAATAAAATCAATAAATAAACCATCTCATGAAGTGTATCAAGCTATGAACAAGATATCTGATAGCAAAGCCGGTGGTCTTGAACGCATCTCAGCAGAACCAACTAGGATGGAAACTGGCGTGGATAACGTGGCTGGTGTGTTGGTTGGTGCTGGTTTTCTGAAAAATACAAAACAGAGAAACAACATTAATGATAAATTAGATTTATAAAGCGCTTTTCAATACACCCAAGGACGCTTTACAAGAACAGAGAAGACCAATGAGACAAAACAACAGGCAGGACTAACAACACAGGGTAAGCTAACTGAGTAGGTAAACTGGCCAACTATGGGCCAAAGGCCTGGGCACGCGCACACACACACACACACACACACACACACACACACACACACACACACACACACGTGTGCATACTCTAGTAGAGCACTGGCAAAACAGACGTTCACTGGCAAATTAAACATGCATTGTTGGATAGAAAGATGTATATTTTGCAGGACGTAAATCATTAGGCCTACTTTAGATTTGGTTTTGACTGAAACAAGAAGTTGGCGCACTTTGGAGAAGCACAGCCGCGCCTAGGCCGGATTCATAGTCGACGCAAACTACATAAGCGCAAGCTTCGCAAGGCCCCGCAAGATGTAGTACCACCAATGATGTTTCCATGACGACGGATGTAAACGGGAGTAGACCGGCTTGAGATGTAAACAAGATGTAAACATGGAGATGTTACAACGCCTGTTGCTCATAGCACTAGTGCTTATTCATGTCTCTTGTCCTCTTATTTCGGTTATTTCAGTTATAATATTTAAGTTATTCAGTCCCTCATCACCTTTTCGCTAGCTAGCTCGCACTGGAGAGTCAAGTAAACAAAGTGCGCCCCACAATGCACAGCGCATCTGACTACGGGGTCTTTTTTAGGTCAAACATGTTGCGTCCTGCAGAGGCAGTGGTTGTACTCGAATAATCCCCACTGTACATAATAGGCTCTGCATCGTTGTCCCCCACACAATGAAATCGGAGGGGTGGCTATTAAAACGTTGCTTGTTTGTTCGATCTATGATATGTTCCAGAGACCACCACTAGGAGTGCTAACTAACGTTCATTTTTCCTATTGCCAATACATTTTTAGGAATTGTTTTATAATATTGGATACATTAGAGTAGAGTAGTGGATACATTAGAGTAGAGTGGAGTAGTGGTAGTTTTGGGCTAGGCCATCTAATGTCCAACCGTCCAAATTTTGGTCACGTCGAAAGGGAGGGTTCTGTAGGTGTTCCTCTGACATCTGAGTGCAGAGAGGAGAAGTGCAAACCACCATGGGACCTTAAATCGGACAAAATATGTACGGTAGTCAACGGCAAGAGACAAATAATTTCTTGATCCCGTTTGAGTTGTGCCATGGTCATACACGTTTGTCAATTTAAAACATTGCTAAATTAACATGTATACATATACTGCATAATAAAACAAGCCCCTAGGGTCTAGACAATCAAAAGAGTTTTAAAGAACCCTGGCCGATGAGCCCACTGCGCATTCATAGCAGATGGTCATACAAACTGGATAAGCAATGATGTGTCATGCAGTTAGTTTCAGCTCTAAATATTGGTTATTGTTCACAGAGTGTGGATGTCTCGCAATATCCATATGGCCGTGTTCCCCTTGCTCGGAGTTTGTTTCCCAAGCGCGTCCTCAGCCCATGCAGTACTTGACCGTGAGTGCTGGACTGACTGCAGTATACAGTAGCTACAGTATAGCTAAACTGATTACATTTAAAGAAGCTATATTTGGCTCCTAACTGTCCCCGCCCCTTTTCCAAGATGGCAGCATCCCCATTGTCTGTGCTGAATGTTTGTTAGTGTTTGGTCTTTTTTTGTAGGTTTTTAGCACTTTTAACATCCATTTTAGTAAGTAGTAGTCTTTATTTGATCCTGGCATTTTCTAATTTTACCGTTTTGTGGACCTTTTGGAGTTCTACTGGCTCTGTGGACTATGGCCTGAATTTCTTCCCCTGACTGCTGGGGAGCTGTCCTGCTCTTCTGTGCTGACTGAGGCCTGCTTCCACCTGCCCTGCCCTGCCCTGCTGCTGTAGCTGAGGCCTGCTTCCACCTGCCCTGCCCTGCTTTGTTGCTGTAGCTGAGGCCTGCTTCCACCTGCCCTGCCCTGCTGCTGTAGCTGAGGCCTGCTTCCACCTGCCCTGCCCTGCTGCCGTAGCTGAGGCCTGCTTCCACCTGCGCCTGGCTTTCCTGGTCTGGCTGGGCTAGGTTAAGCTGAGCTGAGCTAAACTAGGTGTGTTGCAGCACTATGTTGCCTAAAGCTACTCTCGTGCTCGCTCTTCTTCTGGGATTATTTGTCAGACTGCACCTCGGCAAAGCTGATGGTCTGGCTACCAGTGATGTCTTTGTCCACTCTGAGCATTCCGATGGTGGAACTTCTGGAGCGCTGACCCCATCGGATAGACTTTACCAAAAGCTGACGTTCTACGGCATAAAATGCGCTCTCCCATATGCCCTTTTGACTCTTGACTCACTTATTTCGAAGGACTGGAGTGGCCCTGACCCCCAGAAAAGCAATTCGTCTAGAACCCATGTGAGAAAATCATCTTCCAGACTGTTAATAGTGTTATTGCTTCTACTCTCTGGCAATGTTAACATTAACCCTGGTCCAGAGCGTTTTTCTGCTTCCTTGCAGCTTCTGCCAACTCCGTATGAGTTTAGCTGTAGGCAAGGGCTGGGTTTTCTGCATGTTAATGCTAGGAGTCTAGTGCCCAAATTAGATATTTTCAAGACCTGGTTTTTAGTTGCTAAGCCTGATATTGTAGTAGTTTCTGAAACCTGGTTAAAACCGACCGTCACTGACAATGTTATTCACATTGATGGTTATAATGTTTTCAGAACTGACCGTTAGGGCAGAGCTGGTGGTGTTGCAATATACACTGCTGAGAATTTACAGTGTTCTGTCCTTCACTCGATTTCAATACCAAGGCAACTTGAGTTTCTAGCTGTCCAAATAACTATAGCAAATGCTCCTCTCACTGTTATTGGCTGTTATAGGCCTCCCTCGGCCATCAAAGATGCAACCACAAGCCTTACTGAATTGCTGTCTAAGTTTTCTTCTGAAATCATCTTAATGGGTGATTTAAACTGGGACTGGCTGAGTGATAAATCTTCACAATTTAAGCAGGTTTGTGATTCTTTGAATTTAACTCAGCTTATTGAAAGCCCTGCTAGAATAAACCCTGCCAAACCCAACAGTGATAACCTTATAGATGTCATTCTAACAAATGCAGTTCATAAATATGTGTCTGTTGGTGTTTTTCCTAATGATATCAGCGACCACTGCACCATTGCTTGCGTTAGGAGCACTAAGTTGCCCAAAGCCAAGGGCCTTATTGTGCTCAGGCGCTGCTTCAAACACTTTTCTGAGCAGGCTTTCCTACATGACCTGGCGGAAGTTAAATGGCACCTTACAGCGTTAATTCCATATGTTGATGATGCTGTCCATTTCTTTACAGATCACTTTTTACTGATTATTAATAAGCATGCCCCCCTTAGAAAATTTAGAGTCAAGAATAGAGACAATCCATGGTTTACCAGAGAATTAACCAATCTTATTTATGATCGAAATAAGCAATGGTCTTTAGCCAGAAAGTCAAACACTGCTGATGACTGGCTTCTTTTTCGTGTCCTCAGAAATAAATGTTCAGCTCTTATTAAAAAAGCTAAAGCCGATTACTATCTGAGTTTAACCACTGATAGTTTTAACGACCATTCCAAGTTCTGGAAAACAATTAAATCACTTCAGAACAAGAAGGTTTCTAGTCTTAGTCAAATGATCAGTCAGTGATGCTTTTATTTCTGACAAAAATGATATGTCTAATGCTTTTAATGCTCATTTCAAAAAGGCTGGTCACATTTTTGATGAGCAATGTCATGATTCTCTGCATGGTCGTACCCTGAGTCATAGTCAAGAGATGATCTCCTCCCCTGCTTCCTTCTCGGTCTCTGAAGTCTTACACGGTTTGCAATCAATTGATCCTAAAAAGTCAGCCGGGCCTGATGGCCTAGACCCTTTCTTTTTAAAAATTGCAGCAGAGATTATAGCACAACCAGTTACTGATATTTATAATCTGTCCCTGTCCACTCATACGCTGCCAGTTGTGTGGAAGCAAGCTTTTGTATCGCCCCTCTTGAAAGCTGGTGATCCCACTGACTTGAATAACTATCGACCCATCTCAAATCTTTTTGTGTTATCAAAGATTCTTAAGTCCTTAGTTTCTGCTCAGCTAAAGCTTTTTCTAAATTCACACAACATCCTTAACCCTTTGCAATCTGGATTCAGATCAAAGCACAGTACTGTGACTGCCAGTCTGAAAGTCCTAGATGATATTAAAGGGCAATGCTCGTTTTTGACAACCTGGACCTTATTTACGACATATTATAAGAAGTTTGACTCACCGAGATCACTTTTGTGTTGTTCGGAGGCCTGTAGAAGAAATTTAAAATCCAGCGCGAGCCAGTATATCCATGTAATGACGGTGATCGGGGCACCCACCCAACTCATTACAGAGGCTAAAGACCCCGTATTTGAAAACCACAACAATGTATCGCGTTGAGGAATCTCAACTGTCGATTCATCCAATCTGATTGATGAAAACAACCGTTTAGCGGCCGAAAATGGATTTTGAGAAACTGCATTCCCGTTGCCCCGTCCGCCGCCATTACATGGATATACTGGCTCGCGCTGGATTTTAAATTTCTTCTACAGGCCTCCGAACAACACAAAAGTGATCTCGGTGAGTCAAACTTCTTATAATATGTCGTAAATAAGGTCCAGGTTGTCAAAAACGAGCATTGCCCTTTAAGGCACTTTGCGGAGGCACTGAGCGTCAGGTGGTTCTTCTCCTCCACGTCGTGCCTTAAAACCGTTTAACGCGCACCTACTCGTTGATTATCCCTTACTGGATCAACGAGGCGGAGACAGTTTTCCATACGTCTGGCTTTTTTTACTGCAACTCTTAGATTGACGTTACAAAATCATATCTGGCTACTACACCACTAACGTGCACCACCACGTTATTACACAAAGGGAAAAAACAGTTTTTGATTTAGGGACAGTGAGGTGTCTGGCTATCATAAGGAGTTTGTTGGCAAATAGATTTGACAACTGGACAATGGATGCGTTGCACAGCAAATATGCAGTATCCAACACTTCGTTCATGGCTAGCTAGCAATGGTACAGCAGGCTATGGGATGAGCTCATTTGGGTTGCTGTCAAAGCCGGCGCATTGATTTAGATCGGTAATTAAACTTCAGCCGAACTACGTGTGCGTATACACGGTTTTAACGCACGTCTGCTGGCCAATCAGGAAAGAGTATTAACCCAGACCATGGTATAAATATAATTATAGATATAATACATTGTATATAAAATAAAAAGTTGAACAGTAAACAGGGTTTAGTCATTATTAGGGCTGGGTATCGGTACTCGATACCTTGTAGTACTGGATCGAAACATCTTCAGTCAAACCAGTACTTCATTCGATCCTTTTTGTATTGAGATCTAGGAAAAAAAGACGTTGTAATATGGACCAATCACCGCAAGCGTTCTTCAATTTAATGTGAAATCGACTGCAACCCATGCTGCAACTGCGAGTTGTTGACACATTTTAGCACGCTGAGATAATGCCACCAAAACGCTCAAAGGTATGGTTATACTACACGCCTATAGCGTATGGTAAAAATAAATGCATAAAAACACAGATTTCCCCCATTACCTAGCTAGCTAGCATTAGCAACCCTACTGTAATGCATTGCTTAGTGCATTGGTTACTTAGTGGTATTTTAACTTCTGTAGCAGTGAAATGTGTTTAGGCTAACGTTATTAACTAATGTTATGCTTAATGTTAAGACCCCCCTAGGCCTACTAGCACCATAACTGCTACTGCTGATTTTACCACCCCCAGCAGCAGCCTTGACACACCGTTCACATTAGCTGCAAGGTCACGGATGACTGAAAAATGTGTAGTCACTGTCAGTAGTTATATTGTAATAAATGCAGTTTGATACTCTTTTAAACACTTTCAAAATGTATTCTTGTAAAAATTATTTGAATGTGATAGGATTGTTGGCATTTTACATAACTGAATGCTTCCACTCACATGATGGTTATGGAATGGAAAAAATGCAAAAAATAAAAGTATCGATTGAAGTATTCAATTGGTATCGGTATCACTTTAAGGGTACTGGTATCGTAATTTTTGAAATGATACCCAGCCCTAGTCATTATATATGGGGGTAGGTTTGTTTAAAGAGTGATTACTATTCGCTGTGCTACCTCGGGGTAACTGGTTGCCCTGCCCCATCACTCCCAGGCCCCTGCGGTCGATCGACACGGTCACAGCTCTTCTCTGTCCTGGCCCCGCAGGGGTGGAACCAACTGCCCACTGATGTCAGGACAGCAGAGTCAATGCCCATCTTTCACCGCAGGCTCAAAACTCATCTCTTCAAGAAGTACTACCACAATCCTCCCTCTTAAACACCTATTGTATTTGAGATTGCTATTGTTGCACTTTGCCTTCAGCACTAGATTATGTTCTTAGTCACTTGTTTTAGAAAGAAGATGTACTTGTGAGTTCTGGTGAGTAGTAGTACATTGGCTTTTCCTACGTTAAATGCAATTATTGTAAGTTGCTTCGGACAAAAGCGTTAGCTACATTGAGTATGTTTGTGTGTGATTGTCAGTGCAAAGAGGGAGACATGTGCAGTTTGAGCATAGAGGCTGGGCACCCCTAAAGGGTTGATCCTAGAATCGTCCCTGATCTAGAGTGTCTGGACTGGTGTGTTTCTAAGTGCAGATGTGTGTGTGTGTGTGTGTGTGTGTGTGTGTGTGTGTGTGTGTGTGTGTGTGTGTGTGTGTGTGTGTGTGTGTGTGTGTGTGTGTGTGACTGACCAGGGTCGAGCAGGTAGGCGTACTCGTATCCCAGGGCCTTGTTGGACAGGAAGTAGTCTCCGTTGCGGAAGAGGGGCAGGAAGGGCACCATGTGGTATCCGTGGTTGTGTCCGATGGGGGCGTTGGCCTGGGGGTAGCTGGTCTGAGGGGGCTGGTCTGAGGGGGCTGGTCTGGGGGTAGCTGGTCTGGGGGGGCTGGTCTGGGGGGGCTGGTCTGGGGGGGCTGGTCTGGGGGGGCTGGTCTGGGGGGGCTGGTCTGGGGGTAGCTGGTCTGGGGGTAGCTGGTCTGGGGGGGCTGGTCTGGGGGTAGCTGGTCTGGGGGGGCTGGTCTGGGGGGGCTGGTCTGGGGGGGCTGGTCTGGGGGGGCTGGTCTGGGGGGGCTGGTCTGGGGGTAGCTGGTCTGGGGGGGCTGGTCTGGGGTAGCTGGTCTGGGGGTAGCTGGTCTGGGGGTAGCTGGTCTGGGGGGGCTGGTCTGGGGTAGCTGGTCTGGGGGTAGCTGGTCTGGGGGTAGCTGGTCTGGGGGTAGCTGGTCTGGGGGGGCTGGTCTGGGGGGGCTGGTCTGGGGGTAGCTGGTCTGGGGGGGCTGGTCTGGGGGGGCTGGTCTGGGGGTAGCTGGTCTGGGGGGGCTGGTCTGGGGGGGCTGGTCTGGGGGTAGCTGGTCTGGGGGGGCTGGTCTGGGGGGGCTGGTCTGGGGGGGCTGGTCTGGGGGTAGCTGGTCTGGGGGTAGCTGGTCTGGGGGGGCTGGTGGGTCCTCAGCCAGCGCTCGTAGATGCTGGGACGGGGGGAGAGAGGAGCAAGTGTTGACACAAGTGTTGGTGCTCCATCTGCGCAGTAGAGAAGCTTGTAAAACCCTGACTGTCCTACAGCCAGGCAGACAGACAGACAGCCGGCATGCGACCGACAGACAGGCAGGCAGACAGGCCGGCAAGAAGGCAGACATGATTGAATGAACAGGAACAGAGCAAACACAGCGGCCGGCTAGGTCAACACAGGTGTCTCTATCACAGTGAGACGTTACATAACGTAAAGCTTCTGTTTTCTGCCTTTCTTTTCGCCATTTTTAAGAAGGGGTAACACGGTTACAGTTGTAGTATGAGATTGCTATGACTACTGTCACAGAAGAGAGGGCGTTTCTGGGTCCTGTCTTGATTGACGTGCCAAAACAACAGCAGAGCATTATGGGATTTGTAGTTTTAGCGGTGAATGCGCTGTATAATACTGGCGGGCCAGCTCTAGTAGTCATTTGGTATTGCCTCACGGGCCAAATATAATTACACTGCGGGCCAAATTTGGCCCGCGGGCCAGAGTTTGACACCCCTGGTTTAGGTCATACAATGGATGTGGTTGGGCACCTTGAAAAATCATTCAAAAACATATTAAACTCTCGATTTCAAAGACAAGAAGCTCACCGAGGGTGTAATTGGTGTCCATTGGTGTTCTGACATCAAATTCGCCGCAAAGTATGAATCCTGTAGGGTTTTATTGATCATTTTATGAAATCCATTGACTTGTATTGACGCGACCGTTGTAGATGTGTAGATCAATCCGCAGAGGGGATTCAGGAAGCGGAACTACTTACGGTAGCTATTGTTATTGTTTATGTTGCTAGGATACCTAGTTTGCGGAGGTTTACACACGTATGTGCTGCGACTAAATAGTTCTATGCTAAATATTTAAAAAAGCCTTTCCAGATGAACTAGAATCTTACTTTATGGCAAATTATGTCAGAACGCCAACTAACACCTTGGTGAGTTTCTTGTCTTTGAAATTGAGAGTTTAACATGTTTTTTTGAATGATTTTTCACGGTGCCCATCCACATCCATTGTATGACCAAAACGGTGGTATAGAGCAATTATCAGACTTTCTCAAAAGTGCTAGTTTTGTCAACGTGTTGATCTGAACCATTGTATATGATCATAAGTAACCTTAAAACAGGGCTGAACATGATTTTTCCCTTTACTACTCCTTTAAGTTATGTATAGAAGGACTAGAGTACGTTGGATATTGTATCGAAGGATTAAAGTTGTTCTGGCAAAGTCTACAGTTCTGTCTGTCATTGACAGGGCTAGACTACAGTTCTGTCTGTCATTGACAGGGCTAGTCTACAGTTCTATCCGTCATTGACAGGGCTGGTATACAGTTCTATCTGTTGTTGACAGAGCTAGTCTACAGTTCTATCTGTCATTGACAGGGCTGAGGCTCTGTGAAACCTACCTCCAGCCTCGTAACGTCTCTGTTCTCCTGTTCTAGAGTGCTTTGTGAGGACTGAGGTAGTTGTGACCATTAGAGAGGCTGTGGCCCCAGAGTGACCTCATCACTGTAACGGTGCAGATGAGGCTGATGATTGTCAACACGCCACATGGAACAACACCTGGTAGCAGGAGAATAGAACGTATGCAAGTGTGCAGCTGTCCTTCTGTGTGTGTGTGTGTGTGTGTCTGTGTGTGTGTGTGTGTGTGTGTGTGTGTACTGTATATCTGTATTTATTTGTGTGTGTGTGTGAGTGTGTGTGTGTGTGCACCTGTCGATGAAGGCGTGGTGCAGGAGGAAGACCGAGTCGTTGTGAGTGTGTGTGTGTGTGTGTCTGTGTGAGTATGTGTGTGTGTATGTGTGTGTGTGTGTGTGTGTGTACCTGTCGATGAAGGCGTGGTGCAGGAGGAAGACCAGGTCGTTGTGAGTGTGTGTGTGTGTATGTGTGTGTGTGAGTGTGTGTGTGTGAGCATGTGTGTGTGTGAGCATGTGTGTGTGTGTGTGTGTGAGCATGTGTGTGTGTGTATCTGTCGATGAAGGCATGGTGCAGGAGGAAGACCAGGTCGTTGTGAGTGTGTGTGTGTGAGCATGTGTGTGTGTGTGTGTGTGTGTGTGTGTGTGTGTGAGAGCATGTGTATGTGTGTATCTGTCGTTGAAGGCGTGGTGCAGGAGGAAGACGGGGTCGTTGTGAGTGAGTGTGTGTGTGTGTGTGTATGTGTGTGTGTGAGAGTGTGTGAGTGTGTGTGTGTGAGTATGTGTGTGTGTGTGTGTGTGTGAGCATGTGTATGTGTGTATCTGTCGATGAAGGCGTGGTGCAGGAGGAAGACGGGGTCGTTGTGAGTGTGTGTGTGTGTGTGTGTGAGAGTATGTGTGTGAGTGTGTGTGTGTGTGTGTATCTGTCGATGAAGGCGTGGTGCAGGAGGAAGACGGGGTCGTTGGCGGAGCCCTGGACGGAGGACATGGAGCCGTTCATGATGACGTGCAGCGCATTGTGCATGGAGCTCCGCCCCCTCACCGCCAGCCCCGACGCAGGGTCAGTGAAGCCTGCGGGGTCAGAGGTCAGAGCCAGGGTCACCTGGGTGTACGTGCTTGTGTACTGTGTACATCTGTGTGAGCGTTTTTTTCTGAGTGTGTGTGTGTGTGAGAGAGTGAGTGTTTTTGTGTGTGTGTCTTCTGTGTGTGTGTGTGAGAGAGAGAGAGAGAGAGAGAGAGAGAGAGAGAGAGAGAGAGAGAGAGAGAGAGTGTGTGAGTATGTATGTGTGTGCATGTATAGTATGTGTTATTTAATAATAATAAAATGTGTCGTCCTGTAGGAAGCTTGGGGAGCTCATTTACCTCAGGACTACTAACATGACTCAGCAGTGTTCCCTGCTTTCATTCTCAACATATTTCTAATACTTTTTTGTATTCATGTTTATTTGCGTTTATTCCAATTCTTTCTATAGTGTTTTTACAATAAAATAAACACTTACTGCCCTGATAAATAGCTTTAAACAGGATTTTTAGTGGCTGACTAAGACTTTTGCACAGTACTGTACTGTATGTGTGTGTGTGTGTGTGTGTGTCTATGTAAGTGTGTGTGTGAGAGTGTGTGTGTGTGTGCGTGCGAGTGTGCGTGCGTGTGTGTGAGTGTGTGCGTGTCTTACCTTCCCGAGGCGTTTCTGAAGCTCATGTTGGCGCTGCGCTCCATGTGTGTGTGTGTGTGTGTGCATGTGTGTGTGTCTCACCCTCCAGGGTATTTCTAAAGCTCATGTTGGCGCTGCGATCCATGGCGCCGTTCTCGTAGTCACGGAGCCCCAGGACCTGCTCCACCTCTGCCGAGGTCGGGAGGCGGGGCACGCGCGACGGGTCCTGGTTGCCAGGGTTACGCAGCAGTGGCCCCTCCCCTGTCCCGTTACACACTTCTCTGTTACACAACACTTCTCAGGCTCAGGATGTTCCTCCGCACCGACGCCGTCCGCTCGCCACGGCCCGGCCCTGAGAAGCCGAAGTCGCAGTCCTCGCAGGCCACGCCCCCGTAGTTCGTAGAAGACCAGGGGCCGGCGCTCGCGGTCGTCCACGCCGCGGTGGGGGTACTGGGGCCCGTGGGGCTCGTCCAGCAGAAGCCCCGCCCCCAGACATGGCGCCGCAGGCGGAGCCGTCGCCTTCCCACACCGGGCAGCACTGCTTGGTCCGCAACGCCTCGGGCGTGGCGCAGGGGCGCGGGAACTGGCCCCGCCCCCGACCTCTTGACACTTATATGTACAGTAAGTGTGCAGTATGAAATAGAATAAACTATATACTGTATGAACCAGTTAAAACCTATTAGTCTTATTTCCCCCTTTTGTTATACTTGCACACACTGTAACCCACGGCGGTCAATAACAGCAAACACAAGTCTAATCAAATCCAGTGTGATGTTCTAGTAAACGCTCCACCCACACAAGCCTGTTGATGAGAAGACTTTCCTTTGAGAGACCAAGAGATTGAAGATAGATTGAAAACAAACCAATAAATCAGACAACTGAACAATATAATAGCCTACAGTGCTTTTATTATTGACATTGTGTTATTCCAGATAGTGTATGTGATTACAGACTAGACCCGTGTAGGGCTGCCATGGCCAGAGGAACGTGTTGTTGAGTATAATGACAGCTTCTAATATCAGACCCCAACTCCACATTCCACTCCGCAGTGTGTGACTGTATTTTAGTCGCAACACACAGCGCTCTCGCATCATGTGCGGAGGAGAAGCTTCTACTGCAGGGTTCTCCGGTCAGCTCGCGCTCCTCCGGATCATAAACCGGTCACATGCTACCGTGACAGACCAGAGCCCTGTACTACGAAGCTGGATTACGGGGTTAGCGCGATAACTTCAGGTTCAAGACTGGTTCATCCGTATCACGAAGGTGGATCACTTTTCACCGCGTTATATCGCCATGGTAACTTATGCTGGCGAGCTAACCTGCTCGGTGGCGGGTTAAATTCCAGATTACGGCTCAACGCTATAAAAACACCGGTAGTCAACCAGTCAATACATGCGGAAAATGGCTTGTCCTTTCTTAGAGGATCCCGTGGAGCTCGGTGCGCGAATAGTTAGAGGGTCTCTAAGGAAGTCGAGAGTATTTATAATTTATATTTGGTCCCTTCATTTACGTCACGTAAAGACCTCTGTCCCTCCTGAGCTCTCTCGGTCTGTTGGCCCAGCGACCCCTGTGTCTCGGGCTTCTGGGAGATTGTCTAATGGGAGTCTGGCCGAAGCCGTACCCCCGACCCCCCTCCCTCCCCCCTGGGGACAACATCACCCCTCGGGGCGGGGTCCCGTGCTCGGGTTCTGCGCCCGCTAGACACATAGCGCCGGTCGTCGCGGAGAGAGGGCCCCTGGAGCCTCACAGACATCCTAACACCTTCTATAAGTTAACGGAGTGGCAGCTGAGGATTAGGAAACCCATAGTCATCTTAGGTGATTCCAACTTGGCACGTATCCCAGCTTTTAGAGACCCGCGAGTGCAGGTAGAGGCCTACCCGGGCGCTACATACCATCACCTGCAATCCCTGCTGAGGCCAGTAGTTCCGCAGCCCCTAGTGGAGAAGGTAGTCATAGCCGCAGGTCTAAACAACTGTCTGCGTCTCCAGAATTCGAACACTACCTGGAAACAGCTGCAGCAGGTTTTAAAGATAGCTCGCGTAGTCTTCCCCACTGCTGAGATATATGTCCCTGTCATTAACATCTGTGACCGCCTTGAGAAAAACAAACAGGCCCTTCTCGCAACTCTTAACGATACCATCTTGAGGAAGTGTCAGTTTCTCAGTGAGATCAGTCCTCTCAGGTTCCGGACAGAGCCCCACGAACCGGTCCATTGGACCGCGGAGACGGCGGCGACCATCCTAAAGCATTGGTTGGACCAGTTAAACATGTAGGGGGGGACGAGTGTACACCTACACCTCCCCACTCATCCAATATAATGAACTTGTCCAAATCCTACCGCCTGACGGAACTAGAGAGTGAGGTCCTGGAGAGAGGGTTAACCTTCATCCCCACCCCTGGACAGCTGGACCGCGACCAGCTCCGTAGGGACCTCCACGTTTACCACCGCAGACTCAAACTGTTGGACTATTTCTCCTTTGAAACTGACTTTCCCTTCACTCCCTTCACAGCACCTTCTAGATGGGAGCCAGAGGTAGAGAGGGTCTCCCCCTGGGTTAGAGAGGTCATCAGGGAGGACTTAGAGGCCTTGACCAGCTACAGGCCTAGGCCTGCACAAGTGCAGAACCTATCCCCAGAACATCGCCAGGCCCTTAAAAGTCTGAGTAGAAACAACACCCTGGTCATTAAACCAGCAGACAAAGGGTCACAGATTGTACTGATGGATAGGGTACAGTATGTGTTGGAGGCAGATAGACAGCTGGCAAATTCCCTCCATTATGCCCCCCTCGATCACTCCATGCAGGAAGAGAGCCAGGCGCGCAACCGACAGATCGTAACACAGCTCCTCGCAGACGGCTTCCTTAGCGCTAGACAGAGAGACCATCTGTGGGGCCCAGACGAGCCACGCCCCCGAGTTCTATATCTCCTCCCCAAAATTCACAAAGCCCCCGATAAGTGGACCGTCCCCCACGAGGTCCCATGCGGTAGGCCCATAGTGAGTGACTGTGGGAGTGAATCATACAATGTAGCGGAGTATTTAGACTTCTACCTCAACCCTCTGTCACAGAAGCATGCTAGCTATGTCAAGGACACGTACGCCTTCGCGGAGCTCCTGCGCGCCATTAGAGTTCCCCTCAGCTCCTTCCTGTTCTCGGTGGACATCACAGCCCTGTATACCAACATAGACACGGCGCTAGGCCTGCGAGCGGTCAGGGAAGCCTTCGATAGATACCCGGACCCCCTCCGTCCTGACGCGGCCCTTTTGGACTTGTTGGAGTTGAGCCTGACCAGGAACGACTTTGTTTTTAATGGTAAACACTACCTTCAGATCCATGGCACCGCCATGGGCAAAAAATTCGCCCCCGTGCTGGCTAACATCTATATGAGCCAGTGGGAGGAGAGCACTTTTAAGAAGTGTAGCCGTTTGCCCCTACTCTATCTATCCTACGATATATTTGGCTTGTGGACACACTCCGTTCAGGAGTTCGAGAGCTTCTTGTCTATACTAGACAATCACCACAAAGACATTAAGATCACACACAATCTGCAGATGGACAAGATAGAGTTTTTAGATACGCAGGTCTTTTTTACTGCCGCCCAGGGCGAGACTAAGGGACTAGGGACCCGAGTGTATTTTAAAGACACCGACCGCCACGCACTGTTACATAAGGCGAGCCATCACCCCAAGCACACTTATAAAGGCCTTATTAAGTCGCAACTGATCAGGTTCCACAGGATCTGCACAGACCCTAGCGACGTTCAGGTGGCGGCGGGGATTCTGTTCAGGGCTCTCCGTCCCAGGGGCTACTCGAAGCGCTTCCTGAGGGACATCCAGGCGGATGTGAAGCACACCTTCGAGAGCGAGGGCAGATATGTCACGGTCGTAGACGAGCGATGCATAGTTCCTCTGGTGTCTACGTTCAGCTGTTCCATGTCAAGATTTCATTCCATCTTGAAGTCTAACTTTCAGAGAGCGCAGGAACAGCTAGAGCCCCTCCAGAACTTCAGAGTGATCTCGGCCTATAGGAGAAACAAAAACCTAGAAGACATGCTGGTACATTCCAATCTCATCCGTCAGGAGAAACAGGCCCCCCCAATTGAACATTTCAGTATTACAAAGTACCTCAAAAACGTACACACGGGCCTGGGGGTACCAGTCTGGCAACATCTGTCTCCCTCCTCCAGTAACGCCGTCTATGTCATCCGCTGCGCCCACTGCCACAAGCTCTATTTAGGAGAGACCAAGAACAGATTAGCAGATCGCCTCAAGCAACACCTGCGCTGCATAGCTAAAGGGGACCGCTCCTCTGTCCTGTACTCGCACTTCTCTGACCACGGTGTACAAAACCTCATCATGGAGGGTGTCGAGTCCAACCAGGCCTGGACCACCAGACAGAGACAGAGCAGGGAGCGATCGTGGATTAGGCTGCTCAAAACCATAGATCCCCAGGGCCTTAATGAAAAATTCTAAAAATGGATGTTTGGCGCCATCTAGTGACCGTTTTAAATCATCGCGCTTCTTTTAAATGGGCCTTTAACAGCCTGTTCTCACAATAAATTATCTTTGGTGGTCTGGAGAAGATGTAGCCTCTGTCTTCTATCTGATGTATTGTATTATGATTGTTGTATGTTTATGTATATGTT
Source organism: Borostomias antarcticus (assembly GCF_949987555.1). NCBI lineage: Eukaryota > Metazoa > Chordata > Actinopteri > Stomiiformes > Stomiidae > Borostomias > Borostomias antarcticus. The sequence continues at coordinate 2,911,677 of NC_140264.1, read as the reverse complement.
GTTTTATATTGCACTTAACCCCTCGACATTCCCCGCTGAGCCTTTGAAAGGAATTTGAGTGCTCTGAAGCATACCCATCCTATGGACTTGAAGTTACAGTTACAAGTTACAAAGGACATTGAGTTAGTGTGGAGTGTACCCCAACAAAAGCACTTAACCCTCCCTCCTCAAGCACTTACCTGCTACGCATGCTGTGTGGACCTTTAAAACTTTTGGACACTATTATTTTGGTTATACAGTATGACTGTAGCATTATTTTGTTGTTTTTTGTGTGTGATGTATTTACTTACCTCATGTTCCTCCTCTTCTAGTCCAGGCAGCTCCTCCAGTGGGTCCTGTGGTGCCTGTGGGATAAAGAAAAGCAAGATTACAATGTCGACCTTATGTTAAACCATACTATGGATAGCATAAGTGGGAATCACTTACCTTAGGGGTTTAGCCATCCAAAACCCTACCTGGGAATTGGCCCCCTCTGTGTAGTCCACCTGCCATGGGTTAATGTCGAGGCCCCTTCTTCATAGCACTTACATTTTACTGCTGCGCTTCTCCTGCCTTTTTTATATCTGGGGAGTTTAAGGGTTAGTATGCGTTATAAATTTGCCCAAGCCTATTTTGTTCCTTTAGAATAAATAACCCCCTACCACTAAATAACAAAAATTAAAACAAATTGTATTAAACATTACAACCATGTAGGCTGTTTATTGGAGAAATTCAAGGAGGCCTATGCCTAGGCTACTTACCGGTTTGGATTATGTTTTTATGTTTGTTCTTCACTTGCTCCCATGAACGTTTTCCATTGCCAGGGTTTGCACTGAAGGTATATATAAGAATAGTCCTAACGTCACATCTATGCAACTCATTCATGTTAAGACATGCAAACGTCACATCTAGGCCGGCATAGCGTTCATCACGGGGCATGTAGCAAGTTATATGGCTATTGACCAAACAGCTATATTAATTACATTTAATATTGATAAGACCATTAATTTACGCATTCAAACAGTCAGCAATTTTTTGCCAGCTTTCCTTCCTCGCTTTAGCTGCAGCAACCGTGTTTCTCTTGGCCAGAATAATAATATGTTTGTAGTCTTGATATTTCTGAATGATGAGCGTCTGCTCCTCTTGTGTGAAGTGGGCGGGTCTAGATCGCTCCATGTTTGTGATTGGCCAGACCGGCAAACACGCGCTCATAGCTAGATTAGATCAGCTGGGTCTAATTAACGAGTTGATGACCACCCTCGTGGTACCGTTTATCCGTGATTGCGGTTGTCTCGTTTACTCGAGGGAGAAGTTTAACTGGATGTGTTGAACCACGTTCGTAGTACCTCAGACCATGAGGTTCTCCTGATCCCGGTGAAGGAACTCACTGGAGCGCGCGGGAATAAACATCACTTGATAACCCAGGTCCCGCCAGCGCACACACACACACACACACACACACACACACACACACACACACACGCACACACACACACACACGCACACACGCACACACGCACACACGCACACACGCACACGCGCGCACGCACACACACACACGCAATACACACGCGCGCACGCTCAAGACAATGTAGGCTATGGTGTGATTATGACGTAACCATCTGAGTTCAGTTCGATGGCTTTATTAAGATGAAAGTTGTTAAATATCATTCAGTGTGTGGTTTACAAGAGCGACATCATGGTAAGAACAATACCCCTCCCCTCACCCCCATAATTATCTGGATGTTGATTTAGGTTTTTATTATAATTGTCTATTCTATTTGCGTATAATTTGTCTACCCATAATGCGTTTCTAAAAGTAGCTCAGGTCTATATACGCTTAGGTGGCCTGAAGTTTGTCATTGTTGGCCTAGAGACCAGAAATCCAATATTTTCGAAGGTCTGGGTAGCCTGCGCAAAAATTGGGAATATGGCCCAGCTCCAAGGAGTATCCCACTTCATTAGGCCTGGAGGCTTGTAGCAGCAATAATGGAACAACTACCGTTAATGCAATAGCTAACTGCCAATAACGTAAGCCTAACATTATTTCAATTCGTAGCCTATAGGCTTAATAAAAGTCGATGGGCATAATGTAATAACTGGACAATAATGTGATACACGTAGAGCGGAGGAGAGCGTGACCTGGGTTAGCGCCTCACACCACGTAGCCGTAGGCCCGAATATCAGGCTGCCACCATCACAACGAGGGCGCAGAGCGGCTTGTTCATAGTTGACGGCGATGTGCGCGGTTGCGGATCCGATGGTTCACCCGTGGTTCAGAAACCCCGTGGCCCCGTGACTCCGGTTCACCCGCGGTTCAGAAACCCCGTGGCCCCGTGACTCTGGTTCACCCGCGGTTCAGAAACCCCGTGGCCCCGTGACTCTGGTTCACCCGCGGTTCAGAAACCCCGTGGCCCCGTGACTCTGGTTCACCCGCGGTTCAGAAACCCCGTGGCCCCGTGACTCTGGTTCACCCGCGGTTCAGAAACCCCGTGGCCCCGTGACTCTGGTTCACCCGCGGTTCAGGAACCCCGTGGCCCCGTGACTCTGGCAGCCTACGGGCGGAGATCAAAGCATGTCGCCAAACTACCGGTTAAGAATGGTCTTTCCTGGAGAACATACCACACATGCTCGGGATATTATAGGCAAGAATTAAGCCTTCTCAAGACAAATCTATAATTAGCTGTATTTGCTATGTAGCGGATACTTATTAATCTAGCGGAATTATTTATTTAATAGCCTAATATCAATAGGTCTGATTAAATCTGCATAATTGATCACTCCACTCAGAATAGATCAGTGATGAATGTGACTTAGCTGGATGTGTTGAAAGCTTAATCAAGATGACTGTTCACTTCACAGGATGAACTAAACACAGAGGGAAAGAAGAGGTCTTACAGGAAAGCAGACAGAAGACCTGCTAAGGTGAGACCTGGAGCAGAGGAGCGAGTCAGGTCCTCTGTGATTCAACCCTATACTTAGGGCTGAGTAGGCTACTCTACCCTAACAAAGAAGACTTAGGGCTGAGTAGGCTACTCTACCCTAACAAGGAAGACTTAGGGCTGAGTAGGCTACTCTACCCTAACAAAGAAGACTTAGGGCTGAGTAGGCTACTGTACCCTAACAAAGACACCTACCTACCTACCTACCTACCTACCTACCTACCTACCTACCTACCTACCTACCTACCTACCTACCTACCTACCTACCTACCTACCTACCTACCTACCTACCTACCTACCTACCTACCTACCTACCTACCTACCTACCTACCTACCTACCTACCTACCTACCTACCTACCTACCTACCTACCTACCTACCTACCTACCTACCTACCTACCTACCTACCTACCTACCTACCTACCTACCTACCTACCTACCTACCTACCTACCTACCTACCTACCTACCTACCTACCTACCTACCTACCTACCTACCTACCTACCTACCTACCTACCTACCTACCTACCTACCTACCTACCTACCTACCTACCTACCTACCTACCTACCTACCTACCTACCTACCTACCTACCTACCTACCTACCTACCTACCTACCTACCTACCTACCTACCTACCTACCTACCTACCTACCTACCTACCTACCTACCTACCTACCTACCTACCTACCTACCTACCTACCTACCTACCTACCTACCTACCTACCTACCTACCTACCTACCTACCTACCTACCTACCTACCTACCTACCTACCTACCTACCTACCTACCTACCTACCTACCTACCTACCTACCTACCTACCTACCTACCTACCTACCTACCTACCTACCTACCTACCTACCTACCTACCTACCTACCTACCTACCTACCTACCTACCTACCTACCTACCTACCTACCTACCTACCTACCTACCTACCTACCTACCTACCTACCTACCTACCTACCTACCTACCTACCTACCTACCTACCTACCTACCTACCTACCTACCTACCTACCTACCTACCTACCTACCTACCTACCTACCTACCTACCTACCTACCTACCTACCTACCTACCTACCTACCTACCTACCTACCTACCTACCTACCTACCTACCTACCTACCTACCTACCTACCTACCTACCTACCTACCTACCTACCTACCTACCTACCTACCTACCTACCTACCTACCTACCTACCTACCTACCTACCTACCTACCTACCTACCTACCTACCTACCTACCTACCTACCTACCTACCTACCTACCTACCTACCTACCTACCTACCTACCTACCTACCTACCTACCTACCTACCTACCTACTCTGTGATTACATCCATGACCCATACATGGATGTATGTAAACAGGACCTGCTCATGGTGGCAAAGAAAACATCTTGTAAAGATTCAAGATCAAAGACAGTGCAGTTATATTTGTTACAAACAGTAAATAAAAACCAATCAGGGGTATAAAGCCAATCAGGAGCCGGTTGCACCAGTCGTTACTAAGTGGTGACTAGGCCTAGTCATAGCCTAAGTGTTGACTAACTCGAGATTTGGTCACTACTCAATTTAAATGAGTTGCACCACTCACGACTAGTTCCTAGTAACAACTAAATATGTACACCACCCTGGGAGGTGGTGTAAGTGATGACTAGTGCGAGGAAGTAGCATCTTCAACTCTGCTATTAGGACGGAGGTGGGCTGAAACATTGTAGCTAAATCTGTCGGTGGAAAAATAAAATATTTTAGCAGATGTCTTAGTTATATCAAGATTAAGCTAACTATTGGCACCGGTGTGCTTATTGGTGTCATATTTAATAAGTTTGAGTAATTTCACGATCGAGCTAACCACCTTTAGCTCAATGGTCTCAGTTGCTGGTTAGCGAGGGGAGTCCCAGCCCAGCTGATAACCCTCCGTTGCGGGTTGGGGGGAAGCAACGGTCGGCTGGGATCCTGCCTCTCATAGTTAACCAGCAACTGGTCAGTGGACGGTACCAGGCAGCCTACGGTATGTCTGAATCAAAGAAGGTTATCAAACTAGCTGGCTAGGATCATTTAAGCATAACAATCCAACGGCTCCAACTCCCCCAAAAGAACCCCTCCACTGCACAAGCACCAACCCCAATAATAATAATAATAATAATAAGCACAAGCTACCGAGTGCAACGTCAGCCTTGCTAACGGAGATAATGAATTTGGAGGAGAGTGTTGCAGCTGGTGCTAAACGAGGCAAAGGGAGAATATTTTGTGGACTATTATCACATCCATTTCACAGTTGGGATTATACAGAAAGGTGAGGATCGAGCCTGTGTTGGATGACCAACTCAAATGCCTGGCTAGCTCAATATTGTTATAAGTTTAACATGAATCGCATATGCGAGCCGGAGCCCGTCGCTTTCACTGGATGACTCGTGAAGCATGCTACATTTATCTCGCATACTAAACATGTTTTCGTGGAGTAGTACAGGTATGTACTAGATCGCATGTAGTAGGCGAGTTGCAGTATGTACTATATAGTATGTAATATGGACATTGGGACACGGCCCAAGCTCCTTGGTAAGGGCTGGGTAAGGGCGATCAACCTCCTTGTTTACATTTTTACTTGCTTACCGATTGGCTATTTGGATCCTGCCGTCACAGTCATACAACGTCATCTTGACTGCAGGTGCAGATCGAGGGTTCGCGGTGCATCACAGCCAGATTGCAATTATGATGTCATAAATACAACATGTTCTATGTTCTTCTGGCCTGTAAATATTTTACTATCTTACTATTACTACTGTCATGCAGCATGTATCAGGCTAGGAGATCCAGGAAGTGTTTCCTCTAGTGGACTACATCAGGTCACATCACAAGTCCATTACCACCTTGGACAAAATCCAATTGCATCTTCTGTCAAAAGTGATTTTTAACTTTATTTATTCATTTTTGTTTTACAGTCAATTGAGATTCATCCAGAAGCTTGGGTGGTACTGTTCTCTGTTCTCAACCTGCCAGTCTCTCTTCTACTGTGGTGTCACTGCTTCTATTTCCCCATCAGAACCACCCTAGAGATGCTGATCTGTTCTCTCTCTTCCTCTCCCTCTCTCTCTCTCTCTCTCTCTCTCTCTCTGTCTCTTTCTCTCTCTGTCTCTATCTCTCTCTCTATCTCTCTCTACTTCTCCCTCTCTCACTCTTCTCTCTTTCACTCTCTCTCTCTCTCTCTCTCACTCACTCTCTCTCTCTCTCTCTCATTCTCTCTCTTTCACTCTCTCTCTCTCACTCTCTCTCTTTCTCTCTCTCTCTCTCTCTCTCTCTCTCTCTCTCTCTCTCACTCTCTCACTCTCTCTCTCTCCCCAGAGTGTAGCTGAGTTGCACAAGTGCTCAGCAGAGGGGATCATGGAGTGGGTTGTCATGGTGACCATGGCCCTCTACCAGATCCTCCGTCTCCACCCGGACCAAGATGGCCGCCGGCCGTCCGCCGACGTCGCACCGCGCCCGCCGCCGTCTCGGGACGGGCGCACGGGTCCGAGCGAGGAGGCGCGTTTCAGTCCAGCAGGCTCTCCCCAGGACCGCGCCTCTCTCCCGGGCTCGGACCCCCCACCCCGCTCCCCCAGCGCGGCTCTGAGGGTCACCTCCCAGAACTCGGAGGAGGCGGAGCTCACGGCCACGACGTCCGTAGCCGTGAGAGAGATCCTGCGGAGGGTGAAGAGGAGGATGGAGAGAGAAGAGGAAGAGGAGGCGCCTGAGGAGGAGGAGGTGGCGCTCTTCCGCCCCGGCGCCTTCCTGCACGACCCCCGTCTTGTCGCGCTCGCCGAGGAGCTGCTCCGGAACGCCTGGCGGGACGCCCGGGAGAAGGCGCGGCGTATTGGTGGCGCCGTCACCTCCTCCTCCTCCTCCTCAGACGGCTCGGGGGCCAGTGGCGGCGTGCCGGAGGACGCCTGGATCATGGGCCACATCGGGTCGGCGGTCCGCGCCATGGAGGACGCGTCGGCCGCCCCGGAGACCCTGGCGGTGGGTCCGACCGGCCGGAACACCTCCTCCTCCGGCCCCAGCAGCAGCGCCACCCTGGAGGAGGAGGAGGAGGAGGAGGAGGAGAGCCTCTCGGACGCCCTGGCCCGCCACGCCCTGTTCCAGAGCCCCGGCCTGGTCTCCGCGGAGGAGAAGCTGGAGCTGGTCAGGCTGGTGGGGGGCCTCCTCCGGGAGACGACGGAGCCCGCCGAGGGAGCCCCTCCCCCGGCCCGACCCTGGAGCCCCAGCGCCGGGAGTCAAACCGGCAGCCCTGCTGGAGAGGAGGAGCAGGAGAACCACGATACACCCCTCCCCGCCTACGGACCCGACCTCGCCCTGCACAAAATGTTCGATGCCATCGCGAGGGAGCGCCCCGATCACGACGGCGACGACGACGATGGCGAAGAGTCCCCCGGCCTCCACTTCTTCTCCAAGGAGCTGATCCGCCAGGTCCACCGGCAGCTCCTGGACCCCCCGCGCTCGGGGCGCCGGCCGCCGGACGCCCACCACTGCCGCTCCCAGCCCACCCTGCGGAGCCCCGAGACCGAGCGGCGTCTGGAAGAACAGATCTTCACGCCGCTGCTCTACTGCTTCATCCGACGGGCCGTGGGGAAGCTGGTGGCGGACTTCCTGGGTGTGGCGGCCGCCACCGACACCCGTCCGCACGACGGCGGCCGGAGGGGCCGGGACTCCTCCGGCGAGGCGTCGTGGGGCAGCAGCGACAGCAGTGGTGACCGGAGGGGCGAGCTGGACGCCACATGCGAGGTGCTGACCGCCCGGGCGCTGGCCAAACTCCAGGACACCTGCGATGACCCCAATGAAGCCAGAGTCATCATCGACAAAGGTACAGACGTCTCTCTTATTGCATGATATTACACACAGTCTGATGTTATCATGTTATTACACACAGTCTGATGTTATCATGTTATTACACACAGTCTGATGTTATCATGTTATTACACATGGTCTGATGTTATCATGTTATTACACACAGCCTGATGTTATCATGTTATTACACGCGGTCTGAAGTTATCATGTTATTACACAGTCTGTTATCATGTTATTACACACGGTCTAATGTTATCATGTTATTACACACAGTCTAATGTTATCATGATATAACACACAGTCTAATGTTATGTTATTATACACGGTCTAATGTTATCATGATATTACAGGCAGTCTAGTGTTTTTTATGTTACTGTAGACCAGAGTCATTCTCACCTTAATAATAGTTTTACCTGAGCATGTTTTAAAACGTTATGATAGTTATGAGTGTTATTACTGTGTAACAGTAGCATATTTTTCAACACAGCTATGAGTGTTACTACTGGCAACATGGAGAAGAACAGGAGTAGCAGGAGGAGGAGCAGGAGGAGGAGGAGCTGTGAGCAGTCTGGAGAGATAGACTCCTCCTCCTTCTCCTCCTCCTACCAGACCCCCACCTCCCCCTCCTCTTCCTGGAGCCTCCCAAACACCCCCTCGTTGGTAAGGAGACAACACACACACACACACACACACACACACGTGCACATACACATACACATACACACACACACACACACACACACACACGTGTGCATACACACACACACACACACACACACACACATGCCGTGTTTAGAATTGACCTGAGTAGTAGTAGGATTAATACATTAGATAGTAGATAGATAGCTCCAGATATAATATAAATGTATTGACATCCACAAAATGAATACATACAGTAATAATGAGTTTTTATTAGACGTCTAACTCTACAGTATTTATATGCTTGTCTTCTTTTCTCTGATTCTCAGATCAGTGGTCAGGAAGCTGAAGCTGTCCCCCAGGATGGACAGAAGACATCTAGAGAGGACAAGAAGAAAAAGACCGGCAAGAAACACAAAAAGAGCAGCGTTACTCCCCTGTCCTGCGATGGTAAGACCCCTTCATGTTTCAGTCCAGCAGGCTCTCCCCAGGACCACGCCTCTCTCCCGGGCTCGGACCCCCCACCCCGCTCCCCCAGCGCGGCTCTGGAGGAGGAGGAGGAGCAGGAGAACCACGCCACACCCCTCCCCGCCTACGGACCCGACCTCGCCCTGCGGAGCCCCGAGACCGAGCGGCGTCTGGAAGAACAGATCTTCACGCCGCTGCTCTACCGCTTCATCCAACGGGCCGTGGGGAAGCTGGTGGCGGACTTCCTGGGCGTGGCCGCCGCCGCCAACACCCGTCCGCACGACGGCGGCCGGAGGGGCCGGGACTCCTCCGGCGAGGCGTCGTGGGGCAGCAGCGACAGCAGCGGTGACCGGAGGGGCGAGCTGGACGCCACATGCGAGGTGCTGACCGCCCGGGTGCTGGCCAAACTCCAGGACACCTGCGATGACCCCAATGAAGCCAGAGTCATCGTCGACAAAGGTACAGACGTCTCTCTTATTGCATGATATTACACACGGTCTGATGTTATCATGTTATTACACACAGTCTGATGTTATCATGTTATTACACATGGTCTGATGTAATCATGTTATTACACATGGTCTGATGTAATCATGTTATTACACACGGCCTGATGTAATCATGTTATTACACATGGTCTGATGTTATGTTATTACACATGGTCTGATGTTATCATGTTATTACACATGGTCTGATGTTATCATGTTATTACACATGGTCTGATGTAATCATGTTATTACACACGGCCTGATGTAATCATGTTATTACACATGGTCTGATGTTATGTTATTACACATGGCCTGATGTTATCATGTTATTACACAAAGCCTGATGTTATCATGTTATTACACACGGCCTGATGTTATCATGTTATTACACACGGCCTGATGTTATCATGTTATTACACATGGTCTGATGTTATGTTATTACACATGGTCTGATGTTATCATGTTATTACACATGGTCTGATGTTATCATGTTATTACACATGGTCTGATGTTATCATGTTATTACACACGGCCTGATGTTATCATGTTATTACACATGGTCTAATGCAGGGTCCAACAGTACGTTTTTTCTTCACTTTCCTGGTCGGACAAGTGGATCAGAACGTTGCCCAAAGTCAAATTTTACTTGCCCCTATAAAAACGAACCAGTTTTATCCAGCCTGCTCTCAAACTTTCAGCAAACTGTGCATAGTTGGAGTTTAGCCCACATCCTCTAATGCACCCAAGTGACCCAACTAAACTCCTCTGTCCAAGACAATTGAAACGCTCGCACTTGAGCTCATACATCTTGTCTTTACCCAGCACCATTTGAAAGACGTCTGACTGACAGCCATGTGTCACAGTACTAGCCTTGTGTCACCCTACTAGCCTTGTGTCACCCTACTAGCCATGTGTCACCCTACTAACCATGTGTCACCCTACTAGCCATGTGCCACCCTACTAGCCATGTGTCACCCTACTAGCCTTGTGTCACCCTACTAGCCTTGTGTCACCCTACTAGCGTTGTGTCACCCTATTAGCCTTGTGTCACCCTACTAGCCTTGTGTCACCCTACTAGCCTTGTGTCACCCTACTAGCGTTGTGTCACCCTATTAGCCTTGTGTCACCCTACTAGCCTTGTGTCACACTACTAGCCATGTGTCACACTTCTAGCCATGTGTCACCCTACTAGCCTTGTGTCACCCTACTAGCCATGTGTCACCCTACTAGCCATGTGTCACACTTCTAGCCATGTGTCACCCTACTAGCCATGTGTCACCCTACTAGCCATGTGTCACTCTACTAGCCTACTGAGTTCTTCATTGGCCAACGGCGAGTGCCAGGGGAGGGGGCTATGCTATGTGCCAGAGAGAACATTCGCTATGATACGACAGTGATCGATGACGATAATACAAATTGGGTGGGGGGGGGTAAAATTTGTTTAAAAAAAAGTACATTTATTGTTACTACTCTCCCGAGGCAAGTGAGTTGCTTGATTTACTAGCCTGACGTGGCGTTTTACTTGCCCTGGGCAGTCGGGCAATCCTTATTGTTGGACCCTGTCTAATATGATCATGTAATTACACACAGTCTAATGTTATCATGATATTACACACAGTCTAATGTTATCATGATATTACACACAATCTAATGTTATCATGATATTACACACAGTCTAATATGATCATGTTATTACACACGGTCCAATGTTATCATGATATTACACAGTCTAATGTTATGTTATTACACAGTCTAATGTTATCATGTTATTACACACAGTCTAATGTTATCATGTTATTACACACAGTCTAATGTTATCATGATATTACACACGGTCTGATGTTATCATGTTATTACACACGGCCTGATGTTATCATGTTATTACACACGGTCTGATGTTATCATGTTATTACACATGGTCTGATGTGATCATGTTATTACTCACAGCCTGATGTTATCATGTTATTACACATGGCCTGATGTTATCATGTTATTACACATGGTCTAATGCAGGGTCCAACAGTACGTTTTTTCTTCACTTTCCTGGTCGGACAAGTGGATCAGAACGTTGCCCAAAGTCAAATTTTACTTGCCCCTATAAAAACGAACCAGTTTTATCCAGCCTGCTCTCAAACTTTCAGCAAACTGTGCATAGTTGGAGTTTAGCCCACATCCTCTAATGCACCCAAGTGACCCAACTAAACTCCTCTGTCCAAGAGAATTAAAACGCTCGTACTTGAGCTCATACATCTTGTCTTTACCCAGCACCATTTGAAAGACGTCTGACTGACAGCCATGTGTCACAGTACTAGCCTTGTGTCACCCTACTAGCCATGTGTCACCCTACTAGCCATGTGTCACCCTACTAGCCATGTGTCACCCTACTAGCCTTGTGTCACCCTACTAGCCATGTGTCACCCTACTAGCCATGTGTCACCCTACTAACCTTGTGTCACCCTACTAGCCTTGTGTCACCCTACTAGCCTTGTGTCACCCTATTAGCCTTGTGTCACCCTACTAGCCTTGTGTCACACTACTAGCCATGTGTCACACTACTAGCCATTTGTCACCCTACTAGCCATGTGTCACCCTACTAACCTTGTGTCACCCTACTAGCCTTGTGTCACCCTACTAGCCTTGTGTCACCCTACTAGCCTTGTGTCACACTACTAGCCATGTGTCACAATTCGTGCCATGTGTCACCCTACTAGCCTTGTGTCACCCTACTAGCCATGTGTCACACTACTAGCCTTGTGTCACCCTACTAGCCTTGTGTCACCCTACTAGCCATGTGTCACCCTACTAGCCATGTGTCACACTATTAGCCATGTGTCACCCTACTAGCCATGTGTCACCCTACTAGCTATGTCACCCTACTAGCCATGTGTCACCCTACTAGCCTTGTGTCACCCTACTAGCCATGTGTCACCCTACTAGCCTTGTGTCACACTACTAGCCATGTGTCTTCATTGGCCAACGGCGAGTGCCAGGGGAGGGGGCTATGCTATGTGCCAGAGAGAACATTCGCTATGATACGACGATGATCGATGACGATAATAAAAATTGGGTGGGGGGGGGAAGGGGTAAAATTTGTAAAAAAAAAGTACATTTATTGTTACTACTCTCCCGAGGCAAGTGAGTTGCTTGATTTACTAGCCTGACGTGGCGTTTTACTTGACCTGGGCAGTCGGGCAATCCTTATTGTTGGACCCGGTCTAATATGATCATGTAATTACACACAGTCTAATGTTATCATGATATTACACACAGTCTAATGTTATCATGGTATTACACACAGTCTAATGTTATCATGATATTACACACAGTCTAATATGATCATGTTATTACACACAGTCTAGTGTTAGGTTATTACACACGGTCTAATGTTATCATGTTATTACAGTCTAATGTTATCATGATATTACACAGTCTAATGTTATGTTATTATACACGGTCTAATGTTATCATGATATTACAGGCAGTCTAGTGTTTTCATGTTACTGTAGACCAGAGTCATTCTCACCTTAATAATAGTTTTACCTGAGCATGTTTTAAAACGTTATGATAGTTATGAGTGTTATTACTGTGTAACAGTAGCATATTTTTCAACACAGCTATGAGTGTTACTACTGGCAACATGGAGAAGAACAGGAGTAGCAGGAGGAGGAGCAGGAGGAGGAGGAGCTGTGAGCAGTCTGGAGAGAGACTCCTCCTCCTTCTCCTCCTCCTACCAGACCCCCACCTCCCTCACCTCTTCCTGGAGCCTCCCAAACACCGCCTCGTTGGTAAGGAGACAACACACACACACACACACACACACACACACACATGCACATACACACACACACACACACACAGACACACACACACGTGCACATACACCCACACACACACACACACACACACACACACACACACTTGCACATACACACAGACACACACACACACACACACACACACACACACATGCCGTGTTTAGAATTGACCTGAGTAGTAGTAGGATTAATACATTAGATAGTAGATAGATAGCTCCAGATATAATATAAATGTATTGACATCCACATAATGAATACATACAGTAATAATGAGTTTTTATTAGACGTTAACTCTACAGTATTTATATGCTTGTCTTCTTTTCTCTGATTCCCAGATCAGTGGTCAGGAAGCTGAAGCTGTCCCCCAGGATGGACAGAAGACATCTAGAGAGGACAAGAAGAAAAAGACAAGCAAGAAACCCAAAAAGAGCAGCGTTACTCCCCTGTCCTACGATGGTAAGACCCCTACATGTCTGTTCTCCAAACTCCTCTTCCACTATAACTCTCACACACACACATACACATGCGCACACACACACACACACACACACACACACACACACACAGAGACACATGCGCACACACACACACAACACACACACACACACACACACACACACACATAAAAGCTCTGTTTTCATGAGACTTGCTGTGATGTCATATCCTGTTGTGCATGGTGGTGTGTTTCCTGTCCTGGTCCAGAGCCTGCTGAGTCCTCCAGCAGCAGAGAGGAGGAGGAGAAGAAGAAGAGGAGGTCCAGCAGAGGCTGGTTCCAAAGGGCCTCCTCCGCGCTCTCCAGGGCTTTCTGCTTCAGCTGTTGCAGGAAGAAGACTGGCCAGCAGAGGGCGACTCCTGCCCACTGACTGAACTACAACAACAACACAGCAGCTTCTCTGAGGGCTGGACCGCTGCATAACATCACCCTCAATATCACTACACATAAAACATCACCCTCAATATCACTACACATAAAACATCACCCTCAATATCACTACACATAAAACATCACCCTCAATATCACTACACATAAAACATCATCCCTTCGTTCTATTACGGTCCGTTCATCAGTTCACAGCTTCAATGAAAACTTCAATAAAATCTTTAGCATTTAAACAATATGCTGCAACTCTCTTCTATTCTTCAGATGTCAGAATGTGCAGGTGTGGTGTAGCGTGTGCTCATCTGGTCCTTCTGTTCAAGCCTCTACTGACCAGCGTTTAGTCGGACTCATATTTATTCACGTTGCGTCTTGCTGGTTTCTACTGCTACATTCAGAACACGGCGGTTTTTTAACGGCGTAAATGAACCAACGCACCCCCCCCATCGGCCCACACACGCACACACACGCGCGCGCGCACACACACACACACACACACACTTGTGTGAGGATCCTGCGGACGTCGGCGTCGGTGTGGCTGGAGTTGAGCTGTCCCAGCAGCAGCTCTGCCGTCAGACACTGGGACACGTAGTTGGCCACCCTGCTGCCATCGTACCCGTTAAACACCCCATACAGGAAGCAGCCATCCTCGCCTCTGGTCGGACACGGACACACACACACACACACACAGGATGTGTTAATACTTTCAACATCCGCCCAGTCCTAATTGCAGTGAACTGTCATCACTGTCACACTATACTGTCATTGCAACCATGTTCTCTAATCTGCTGCACACTGTATTATATATCCACAGTACGTGTAGCCCCCACCGGGTGTGGTTGAGGGTCGTTTCTGGGTGAGCTAGCACCTGAATCGGAGGTGCCCGTCTTCGTTGGGGTGGCTCTGGGTGTCCTTGCCATCCGGGCCGTAAACACAGTTGGGCGCAGATCCGACACCGCACATCTGACACAGCGGCAGGTCGTCCGTCCAGCTCTGATGCTGGCCGACCCCGGAAGAGAGAGGTCAGCGGAGATAGCAACACGACTTTAATACTGACATAAGACAGATGTAAAAACAAACCGTATATAGCTATACGTGATTGCCATTACACAAAAAGGCGCATCTGATGTCCAGCCACTGCATTATAATTGACATCCAATTCCATCCTATTCGGGGTATTTAGGTAGCATTGCTACCGTAGCTAGCCATGAGAGTCTCAAATCAAATGTAACACAATGGACTGGATGAAACAAGATAGCACTATGGTGGCTTAAAAGTTTTGCTTCGACAAGAAATGCATGCCATGGTTTGCTATAGCAACAGCCTGACATATTTATATATTTAGCCAACTGCTAGCTAGTCGTCTAACGTTAGCTAGCACTAGGATAGCTTGGCTAGAGCGATTGCAAACACACAAACCAGGCCCCTTTCTACGGATAACTAGACAGACTGACCCGCATACGATATGCAAATGTAACCCTGGGTTTAGATTGACAAGCTGTTTGAAATAGTGTCTATAGCTGAATCCCAATCTGAGTGCGCAAACCACCCTTGCGGCCCCTCGCACTTGCGGCCTGAGGCCTGAGCACTTAAATGACATCAGCTGGAAGGGCCAGAGGGTGCAGGGCCGTGAATTAAATGGGACAGCACTTCCAGCTGCGCGCCAACGATTCCCAAGCCAGTTTAGCTCAATGCCCCTCCCACTTTGTTTTCATTGGCTGCTGCATCCCTCCGAGGCAGATCAATGTTGTGTTATCGCAAATGTCATAATTTATGTGTGATGCACTCGGATCATGACTCGGATGCACTCAAGCACTGTGTCACATGAGACGTGGTGGACTGTGGGTATTTTCTGCTCCTAAGTCCGTGAAATTGCGGACTTTCGGTAAGTGCGGTTAAAGTGCGCAAAATGGAAGCAGTGGCGCACTTGTGGACCTAGCAATTCCGTTTTGGGACTACCCTGAGCCCTTGTGGACTCAGCGGGAACGCGCATGTAAGGCCACAAGGCCGCGAGTGCTCTGCACTTTCGCCTAAGTGCGCGATTTGGGATTCAGCTATTGAAAACATTTTCCGCATGTTTGTTGTATTCTATTTGACATGTTCCTTTGCCTTATTTAGCACCAGCTGCAACAATCTCCTCCAAATCCGTTCTCTCCGTTAGCAGGGCTAACGTTGCACTCAGTAGCTTGTGCTTATTAGCTAGGTTTGGTAAAAAGCTTGTGCAGTGGAGGGGTTCTTTTGGGGGAATTATTGGATTATGCCAGCTAACGTTAGTTCCCAAGCTTGTTTGATAACTATTCGATGCAGTCTGCCAGGCTAGTGCCTGTCGCCGTCATGAATGAGACGGCCCCAGTTTATAGACGGCCCCAGCTTTTGTTAGCTTTTAATACGTCATGCATAGCTAGCGAGAGATATTGACCCCCGCATCATTTTTGCAACTTTGCAACTGCTTGCTTGCTTGCTAGCTAGCCTTACGTTGGGTGTATGAAGCTGGATTGTGACCAATTGCACAACCCTCATCCCAAGATGGAGGCTATCAACTGGGCTTGGGACTCTGCCTCTCATCGCTAACTGGCAACTGGCCCGGTTGAGCTAATGGTAGCTAACGTTAGCTAGCTCAAACAGTTTTAATATTTTTTCTATTATTAGCCTATCCAACCAATGTTATGTAGTTGTAGTATACTGTTGTATGGGTGGGGGTTGGTATTTGCAGAGGGCTACAAACAGTGTGACACATGAGCACAGTTGTATTGTACTGAAAAATAAATTGACACCAACAATAATAAGTTTACACTTTATTTTGAAATAATGTGCGTCACATAGTATTTTGAGCCCGTAAATTACGACTTCAAGTCACGACTCAGGACTTCATTCCAGGCAAACTGATAAATGTAAACAAGCCAATATGGCAACAGCTTGAGATTTACACTGTCAGAGCTGGCAAGCTAAACATTATGCCTAAATTCGTATGCAAAGAAATCGTACGTTATTGACATCATCAACTTTTCGCCGTTTGCGTGGTCAAGTTCAGGTTTACCTTAATGTTAGCTAGCTGGCACTAGCTATCTCTTGTCAACATATTTGGGCATCATTACATACACATAGCAGATTGTAGTGCATAATCGTTTGTATTATTTTGATTACAACGTACAAATTTACTTAACGTTGCCCTAAAGTTATCTTTGTCGCTGTACCCATGTGGGCTGCCATCTTGTTTGACTGCCATTCCAGTGCATTTTCACATGTAGAAGGTTGGAAAAACACGGGTTACGGGTTGCCTGAAACGCGCCATAGTGCTTGCTTGTTTACAAAAAACTGGACGTGACATGTATGACCAGAAATCCCGCCCTCGTGCACTGAAGTCCCAATCAGGTGATGGCTGGAAGGGAAACGTCTACTGCTGGAAGTGGCCTCCGATTGGCTAGTTCCGAGCAAAAAAATAAAATAATAATAAATAAATAAATAAAAAAGGCTAGTTCCGAGCAACGAGTGTTAACGGTAAAATATCGCAGGTTAGGGTTAGGATAAGGTTAATGTGAGGGTTAGGTTAGGGTTAGGGTCCGGGGGTAGCTAGCTAGCTCAACTAGCTAAGATGGACATAAGCACTAACCAGAGGCCTTTGTTCCCTGTAGGCTATATTTGCCAAAGTTAGCATTCCCTGCAGATTGGTGGTGCATTTTTAGAGCATTCGCCACAGACCAGTTGCCTTTGCTCCCTGTAGACTAACGTTATATTTGCCAAAGTTAGCGTTCCCTGCACATCGGTTTGCTGCACACATCCACACTCTGTGTCTCCAGTGAAAGAAACCCAACCTGTGGCCAGATCATTCCAATCCTCCAAAAGTTGCAGGCCCATTACACTGTGCGCCAGGGGGACTCTGCCCAGCTAGCAGATCATCAGTGGGCAGCCAGCGGCCAACTCGGCGGCCCTACGGCGGGAGCCGCAGCGGCCCCGCTACGGCGTGATCAGTGGCTTCCGAGCGGCTCGTCGGCAGGCCGTTGTTGTTTGCCGCTGGCGCTGCTAGCGGTCCTCCGTCAGTACGTTGGTGGCTTGCCGCTCACACTGCACCACCCTCCCCACACACTGCATGCTAATGCGCTCTATACGTTGCTATGCTAATGCATGTAATATTGCTAATAATGCATGCAATAAATGAGAACAGATGTGTGAACTTTTTTTTAATTTTATTTAAAGTAGCACATCAATATAACACAGATTAATGCAATACTCGTAAGAGGAGACAGGTAATACTCGTAAAAGGAGACAGGTACAGTAAAGAAATTTTTCAAAAGCAGCATAACGAACATGCAGTACATAACTATCAGCATACATATAGTACACTATGAACAGCATATGACATTATGGAGATGGACACTAGACATATGGTAGGCTATATAAATACTCTAGACAGATGGCACTCCAACGATGGGCCCCCAAGACGTCATGGACGATCTAAAACACAGAATTCAAAATAAATTTGACTTTGTACATGGCTGAAAGAATTGGTCTTTGATAAGTATATAATTAAAAAAATGTGAACAGGTCAGAAAAAACAAACACCAACCATAAGAACTGGCGTCGCATGCTGTGGTTTGTGGACAATGTGGCGTGGAGTCCCATGTTCGGGCCCCAAGGTAGCTGGTCTAAAATAAGATAAAAAATAATATTAAGATAAAGTAGGTGGTCTAAAATAATATTTAAAATAATATTAAGATAAAGTCTAGACCAAGTGCCCGGCTATAGAGTACCTGGTCTGCACGTATTCATGGGTTTCAAATGTAGTCCTAGACCTGCCGGACCAACACAGGTGTTTCAAATTAATGAATTAGTTCTACTGCATAAGATAAATTGAAACACCTGTGTTGGTCCCCAATATGGCAGGTCTAGGACTACATTTGAAACCCATGAATATGCTGGTCTGTGCTAATCTTCACTGTTCTGTGCTAGTATAACAGTAACATCCTGGTTCTACTCTGGTCTCCATACCTGTTCTCTGTACTGGTCCTCATGTCTCCTCTCGCCCTTCGCCTGCATCATCACCTCAAGTTTTTCCCAGTTTCTGGCACCTTCCAGTTTGGATGTGCCAGAGCCCATAGGCCACCTGGGCTGGAGGGAGAGACAGGACAATTAACCAAGTGAAAGAGACAGAAATACTGCACACAGAAGAGACATTGATATGACTGTCCAGCCTGTGATAGACATCGGAAGTTTTGCAGAATCTAATAAGATGGCTAATTTTAGCAATAATAGCTTAGCTAGCTAGTAGTGCCAACTGCCTACCTAGCACAGCCTACTCATTGACCAAATGAACATGGGAACTTTCACAGACGTTGCCAGAGCATTTGGGACAGTTAGCTATTCTGTTCTCTCTCAAAATGATTAAAGATTGGCTTATAGCCAATCAGACGACGATTACATTGCCAAAACTGTAGCTAGCTAACGTTAGCCGAGATGAATTTGCGTCAGGCAGCCTAATGGTGGCCAACGAACAAAGGCCCTCCACAACGCCTCACAAAAGTTCAAGAAACGGTCACAACTGAAATGTTTCAAAGTTGCCAACTCAACGTTACAATTACCACAAAAAGCAGAACGTATAACACTCATGGCGACAGAGTAATTTAAGCACTAGCCTAAGCACTAGCCTAGGTATGCTGCTAACGTTGGAGATGAAGTAAACATGGAGATGTTACAACGCCTGTTGCTCATAGCACTAGTGCTTATTCATGTATATTGTCCTCTTATTTCGGTTATTTCAGTTATAATATTTCAGTTATTCAGTCCCTCATCACCTTTGCGCTAGCTAGCTCGCACTCCACTGGAGAGTAAACAAACAGTGCGCCCCACAATGCACAGCGCATCTGACTACGGGTCTTTTTTTAGGTCAAACATCCCTACTAACACAGTGGGTTGCAGCAACGTTGCACATAAGTTGTACTTAGGTAAGTTGCAACGTTACCATCAGGCGATGTTGTGACAACGTCCATCTAAGGTCGAAAATAACTTTACCCTCCTTAGTCTAATTAGACTTTTCTGCAACGTTGCAGAAACATTGGCAATATGGGTCCCTGCAACGTCATTAAATAACGTTGCAGTGACGTTGGATTAAAGTCCTATTAGGCTAGCAATAGGATTGCATTGCTTGGTTCAAAGTTAAAGCAGGATTCTTTGCCAAACTGCTCCTGTCTTTTGTTCTTTTTTTAAATTTTCGCTTATATCCTTCATATTGTACTGTATGTTGAGGTGAATAACTCATCTTAGAAATGTTATTGATTGTATATTTCCCTGTTTGTTATACATTTAATGCTTTTTCATTAATTAAAACTAACGTTTCGGTGTCGACCAAGATATCATTTTTCAAAAGACGTGTCGAGAAAACCCATTCATTCTCTCGGCATTATGGAACGCTTCCACTAGGGGGCGATGAGATCACTTTCCCTCCCTATAGATGGGTTCGCCGCCTACGTCACAGCAGAGCGAGCACGAGGCCTCTGGGTAAAAAGGAACGAGCGAACGAGGAACGAACTCGCTAGCTACTCGTTTCATGTAGCTAATTATGCCTCAAAGCTGCTGTGCTGTGAACTGTACAAACAGAAAAGGACAAGATGATGGCCTCAGATTCTTCAGCATCTCCTCGAGATGTCACCCTTTTCAGAGGAACCGTCGAAAGCTGTGGTTTAAAGCCATAAAGAGAACAGATTGGGGACCAACAAACACTGTGGTGCGCACTTCATCTCTGGTAAGTTATCTAGCTAGTCACCTCGGGGGTTTTT
The DNA here is from genome assembly GCF_949987555.1 of Borostomias antarcticus. Taxonomy (NCBI): domain Eukaryota; kingdom Metazoa; phylum Chordata; class Actinopteri; order Stomiiformes; family Stomiidae; genus Borostomias; species Borostomias antarcticus. The sequence continues at coordinate 2,890,879 of NC_140264.1, read as the reverse complement.
TCTCATCAAATTACATTGATTTGACTGTTGGTTTAGCTATTTATTTGTTTACTTACCGGTAATAATTTAAGTAAACAGAAGTAACTCATAACCTGCACGCTAAACTAAGTTCAGGAATTGGAAGCCTAATGATAGCTAGCTAACGTTAGCTAATGCTAGCTAGCACGCTACCACGCTACCACGCAATCTAAAATGGCCGCTGGACTGAGGGAAATGTGAATATGTGTTTGTTCGACTCTGCTGAATTTGAGACTCACATTGGGAGCTCGCTCGTGTCAGGCTTTCTAAGGCCATCACGAATCTTAGGCTAATTTTACATAGGCAAAGGTGAAGGCGAAGCCAAGATAATGCTTTATAATATTTCCATTTGTCTGGAAAGTGGGAGACTGAGAACAATGCCACCCACGAGGTAACCGCGGGTTACCATGGACAATAGCGTTAGCTCAAAACAAAGATGGAGGCAGCTTTGTTTGCCACATTAGTAGTATCGGTGTGTATTGTTGGAGTTCGAGTCAAAAACAGGCGTTCCTGTTAAAACTGCGAGTAGTAACGCGTGATTCACAGGCCTTATACATTTATTCTGTGCACTGCAGTGGCTAATGCCTAAACTAGCTTCATGTTTCCCACACGATTGATTGATGATTGACCGCCATTGACCGCATCTGTCCTGGGCCGGCAGAGAATCAAAAAAAAAAGAATAGAATAGTGGCGTGTCACTAATTACTTATCGGCTGTAATGACTTGTTGAATTGTTGTTTTAGTCGCTTCTTCCCCTCTGCCTACTTTCCCATAGGGTCCTTGTGTGTTTATAAACTTAATATTTTTTTGTTTATTGGGCAGACTATTGCAGTGTGGAGTTTCTGGGGGAGGACACTGTCGGTTGTCCCAGTATCCTGGCTCTCCAAAAAGGATGGGGTAAGAACATGTTTGTGTGTTTGGTGTGCTACTTTTCAATTGTACAGGGAAGCGGCTACTAATGGTTTCACTCACAGTTGCAGATGTGTTCCTGGCCAATGAATGAGTCAGCCAACGGATAAAGAGCTGTGTGGAACCTAACCCTGGCTGGGCGCTCCACAGAGTCCGGGTTTTCCCAAAGTCCACAACTGGTACTGTTTGCATTTTAAGCTATTAAAAAATACTGATGGGGGTGGGGGGAAGATCATGACTCATTATTCTGAGGAAAAAAGGATGGCTGAAATGTATTGATTATGGTACTTTATGCACACAGATCATTACGAAGGTGCCAGGCTCATGGCAAAAGTCTTTGAGCAGCAGTCGTCAATGGACGAGTGCCAAGACGTTCGAAAGAGACGGCGCAACACACGCTATCACTCCAGTGACGAAGGTAATATACTAAAGTGCATTCAACAGTCCCAAAAGAGTAGTACTTTTGAAATCGAGTAATCTGAGCTAATTTACTGATATTCCACTGCATATTCCAAGCCCCGGGCAGCCATTGGTCCCCACTATGCAGGCCAAAGACCAGGTGCCAGGTGCCGGAGTTGAAAGGCCTCTGCCAGCGGTCCAGTACAATCCACGTGTGCTGTACAATCCAGGTATGCATGTTTGTGTTGAAATGAAATGTCTATGCCTACTGCACACTGATAGTTGGACTATTTTTTATTTATTTTATGTCAATGTACTTATAGCCACATCTGTGTTTATCTAGATTTCCAGAGGTCTGTACATCAGCAGTTCTCAGAGATGCGGGAGCAACTCCGTGAGCTTGCACGGACTGTGAGGGAACTGGCCCAGAGCACGCGGCCTGGGGAGTCTGGAGCCCAGGGAGAAGTGCTGGATGTACTGAACCCTGCCCAAACGGAGGAGGAGCTGCAGGTCTGTGAGGCCAGGTTGAAGGACCGGGAACATCAGAGGAAGATGGTGAGTGTCTGCAGGGCGGAACTTTGTCTTATTTTTGCAGTGCAGGTAAGGGTACAGTAAATGACTGTCTTTGTTTTGCAGACACAATACCTAGGTGCCATTGGTGGCAGAGACTTGGCGGACACAGTCCGGCGGGTGCTGTCAGCTATAGCCACACATGCGGTGTGGAGCGCCTACAGTGTGCACGGGAAGAAGGGGAAGAAGCCACTGAAGAGTATGACACTCTTCAATGTTCTAACACGTAAGAAATGGTTCATATTTTGAATATTTTTTAATACATCGTCTTTGTTCCATGACCGATGTGAATTGAAACCATTACCTTTCTTGATAACTTAAAGGTGCAGTGATGGTCTCCATGCCAAAGGCTATGATGGCGTAGGTGGCCGCCCAGCTGCAGGAGACATTGAAACATGCCCCTGCTAAATGCAGAAGGGTAAGTGATGTCTTTTTTTTGGTTTCTCCTACCCAGTGTGACTGCATGGTTCCAAAGATTGTGTACCACTTTTTTGTGCATGTATGTGCGTTGTGTATTTACGGCCATTTCATTGTGTCTTTAGGTATCTGCAGAAGTCCGCCTGAGCACAGCCCATCCAAGCACAGTCCATCTGAGCACTCCCCAGCATTCTGATGAGGAAGACTTCCCTTCCTAGCTGCCCCCCAGCCCATCTGAGCACAGCCCCCCCCCCCAGCCCATCTGAGCACAGCCCCCCCCCCCAGCCCATCTGAGCACAGCCCCCCCCCCCAGCCCATCTGAGCACAGCCCCCCCCCCAGCCCATCTGACGCCCACCCCCAGCCTATCTGAGCACAGCCTGCCATTTTTTTTGTAAATAACTGTTTTTGTATTATTTTTTTTTATCCTTTTTGTTTTTAAACTTGTTTATCATGTTGCAGGCCAGACATTGTGTACTTTTTTAATAAAATAAATTGTTCTTGACTGAATGGTGTTGTGTCATAACTTTTGTACCATAATTTTGCTTGCTGCATTGACTATGACATTAATAGGCTCTTTGCACAAGCTCCACTACTTCCTGACACTCTACAGGCGCATTTCTTTCCTGTCCTATACTAGTGGATGGAAGTGATTGATCAGGTGTGCTGCACACCGGATTCATCGCAATTGCTATCCAATAGTATAGGACGGTAAAGAAATATGCCTGTAGTTTCAGGAAGTAGTGGAGCTTGTGCAAAGAGCTGATTTGTTTTGTAATGCAAATTATAAATGTAGCCAACGGAAGTGTAGACCACGTTGCAGCAACGTAACAAAGTAATATATAAACGTGTATACAACGTTGCAGCAATATACATCGAAATCATCGCGGAAATCACAACGTTGTGTACACATTGCAGGCACGTTGCAGACACGTTGGACCTGCACGTTGCAGCAACTTGTGTGCAGATACCGCGTTTGCGTTGCATGCACGTTTAACTTGACGTTGAGTGGACCATACAAAAGTCTAAATTGCACGTTTCTGCAACATTGCTGCAACCTGATTGTGTTAGTAGGGAAGTTCCGTGGACAAGTGTACCAGTGCAAATGGACGAGTGTACTCACTCACTCTTGACTCCCTGGTGGTCAGACGTGGCCGTGGAGTAAACAATCTCCATACTCAAGTAACAGTTACAGTACAAGTACAAGAAATTGTCAAAGAAAAAGCTCTGATAGAAGTCAAAGTATAATTTCAAATTATTTATTAAATTATTATTATTCTTATTCAAATGTTAGTATAGAAATATATGTACAAAGTATACAAGTAACTCAAAATGTTGCCTGTGAACTCCACTGGGCTGAAAAGATCTCCTCAAACAAGGCAACCTTTAAAAGAGTGAGAGGGAGAGACAAAGAGAGAAAGGTGAGAATGATAATTGATGGAGTTAAATGATCACAGTACTGGTCCAGTATCTTCAATTGAGAGCAATGTAGAGAGATAGTTGCATGTATTTGATACTTACTTAGTAATAAAGGCTGCATGGCCCTCTGGATACCCTCAACAATAATGGCATCTCCTGAGAGAGAGAGAGAGAGAGAGAAAGAGAGAGATAAAGAGAGAGGGGGGGGGGGGGGAGAGAGAGAGGGAGAGATGAGACATGATCAATGATAAGTCATACATGATTAAATGACAGATTCAGATGATCAGAGTTGCATGAATTGTATACTTACTTACTGGAAAAAGGCTGCATGGACCTCTGAATACCCTCTGTCAACAATGGCATCCTGAGTGAGAAAGAGGGAGGAAGAGAGATGAAACACGATAAGTGAGATAAACACGATAAGTGAGATAAACTATAGATTCAGATAGTAACAATATCTTCTAGAAAATGTAAGCAGTTGCATAGATTGTAAACTCAATACTTACATAAAAAAGGATGCCTGTGAAGTCCACTCCAGTTAAAAGCAAGTGCTTCTTTTCAAACAAATGAGGGCAACCTTTGATAGAGAGAGAGGGAGAAAAGGGGAGACAGAGAGAAAGGTGAGACTGAGACATTATAATTGATTGAGTTGATCACAGTACTGGTAATTACATGATCATAATACCTTTATCTTTACTGGAAAAGGCTGCATGACCCTCTGGATACCCTCAACAATAATATCCTGACAGAGAGAGAGGGGGGGAGTGAGAGAGAGATGAGACATGATCAATGATCATTTTTAAATTATAAATGATTAAATGACAGATTCTAGAAAATATAAAAACATAGTTGCATGTATTGTATACTTACTTAGTGGAAAAGGCTGCATGGCCCTTTGAATACCCTCATCAACAATGGACAATGAACCACACAAGTTAGGGCAGGGCATCCTTTGAGAGACAGGGGAGGGGGGGTAATAATGAGTCACATGATCACACTATCTTCAGTCTAAAAAGCTGCTACATTATTATGAATAATCTTATAATAATAACAACAATTTCATATCAACTTACTATAAGTTTCCTCAGTAGCTCACTCTTCTCTGACGCTTTGTCAATGACAGTGTCTATGTCCAAAGCAACATGGACGTCTTTTTCAGTGGCCATCAACATGAAGGCTTCCAATTTGCTGGCAGACAGGCTGCTCCTCAGTCTGCTTTTGATATATTTCAGTGTTGAGAATGACTTTTTTAACCTAGCCCCTTAGTAACAGTCCTGAAAGGAGCTAGGCTTACCAGTCAACTGGCTTGTAAATTATCCATTACCAATAGATTTTTAGCAGCCAGCCATTGGCTAGTAAATGGCTAGGGTTAATTTTGGACCATGGCCACACACAGCTAACGTTAGCCTTCTCCTCTTTTTCTTCGAAGATATAACGTTAAGTAGCCCAGCAGCAGCAACACTGCTAGGCTAGGCCAGAATAGATAACGTTAGTAATAGCGCTAGTGCTAATTGCCAAGCTAACGTGCTAAAGTTAGCACTACTAGTACTGACGTTATCTGGCTGGCCTAGACAAACAGTGTTAACGCTAGCTAGCTCAAACGTAGCTAGCTACGACCCGATGTGCTTGGCAGGGAGGTGGGTAGCTAGATAATGCTAGCTAGCTGTACCTAGATAATGCTAGCTGGCGCCAGCCAGCAGATAGCCGTCACCCATATTCATATTTAGCTATAGCTTTTTTTAGCTTTCAGCTATATTTACTTACCGTTTCAACTACACACTCCTCCTGCTCACTCTGTCCTTCCTCGGCCCTGTCATGTCTCTGTCCCTCCTCGGCCCTGTCATGTCTCTGTCCCTCCTCGGCCCTGTCATGTCTCTGTCCCTCCTCGGCCCTGTCATGTCTCTGTCCCTCCTCGGCCCTGTCATGTCTCTGTCCTTCCTCGGCCCTGTCATGTCTCTGTCCCTCCTCGGCCCTGTCATGTCTCTGTCCCTCCTCGGCCCTGTCATGTCTCTGTCCCTCCAGGGCCCTGTCATGTCTCTGTCCCTCCTCGGCCCTGTCATGTCTCTGTCCCTCCTCGGCTTCCCTGTCCTGCTCTCGGCCACCATGGCCACCAGCCACCTCTCCTTCAAGTTCGTGTTCAACATGGTGTTGCTGCACAACGTCGGCTGAGGCTGTAGACGTTGAAGCAGCCCCTGGCGCAAACATATCAGTAATTTTTGCACATGTTGCAGCATCGCCTCAAGACTTTTAATCTTTTTAGCTCGTAATTTCTCTGCGCCCCCCTTGCGCTTTGGTTTACTATACTTGTCCTTATCCATCGTTCTCCATCCACTGACTTTTGGCTCTCTAACGGCCCACGCAAATGACACCTGAAACTAACAGAGGGAGGGGTGGGGCCTACATATGATTGGGCCAGCCCAGTGTCAGTATAGAAAATGGACCAATGGGCCGCTGTCCCTGCTCTATGGGCCGTTCGTTAGCCCCCAAAGATTTTTTTTTTTTTTTTTTTTTTTTTTTTTTTTTAGATCGGCCCACAAGTAGGTCCGGCCCACCGGGCATTTGCCCGGTACGCCACATGGCCAGTCCAGCCGTGGAGACCATTGAAAGTCCTGAAATGAAAATAAGCCATCCAATGAAATGGCTGGTGAAGAATTCCACTGAGTACGGGAAATATTTCAGTGAGGCCAGCACAAACCTAAAACAAATGCAGTCAAATCCAGCTACTTTGACACCATTCATGAAACGCATGATCATTTATCGCCTTGGCGGGGGAAATATAACCACTATCCTCTCCATTCTGACTGACCAGAAAGAAAGAGATGCTGTGACAATTCTAGAGACCATCATATCTCTCTACCCAAACAACCCCCTTAGAGCTAGGCTGGATCAAATGGATCTGGTCAATTACATGGCAGTCCATATTGCATTGGGTTGCCTCTCAACTCGGTCTCCAAAGGTGGCTGACCTGGGAGACCTTCAGACACTCAGTCAGCAGTTTCCTACTGACAAACGTAAATGTCTGTCCAGTGCCCTGTTCCTGCTCACCTTACTGTTCTGGCCAGAGGATCATGAGAGCGACCATGACAAAGAGAAGAAATATGAAATTGTTCAGTCAGCCGTTGAGTACCTTAAAAGAAGCTACTGTACCAAAATAAAGGATGTTCCTGCGAGAAGGAGAAGAATTTACACTCATTTTTTCCTGAGCAATGGAAGTGGATGGAGCAAGATTGTCCACAAGAGCAAAGTTGAAGCAATCACTAAGATCCTCTCTGTGTCTGAGAAGAGACTGAAGTGGTTCCGTGGAGAGGTGTGGAAAATGCCAGAAATATCACAACTACTGAGGACTGTTTCTGGCTGGACAGAAGATGGTATGGTCTATCTTAATGGTCCAAAACAGAAGAAGTTCTGTATTCATCCTCTGAATTTAGCCTCTGTGCCCTATGGCAATGAGAATGTTACATTCTACTTGGGCTTCACATTTAGAGGACCTGTTGCATACAACATAACAGTGGAAAAGTAGAACATGAACCAGAAGCAGTCATGCACAATTGTGTCCTCCAATGCAGCCCTTCTTGAAAATGTGGGCCATACTAAATTAATATCCATTTTATTCACTTGACAGTTTCAAATGAACATGTGTATTTATCCCAATTTGTGCTGATCATTTTGAATTTCATGCTGATGTGTATTACACATGTTGTCTTACTCCTTTCCTAACAGAGATACTCTGAAGGTGTTCAGAGCTCATTGATATGCCAACATGACCCTTGAGCTCTTTGTTATCAATAAAAGTGCCTACATTACCACAGTGACACTGCTGATGTTGCATGAAGCTTATCTGTAAGGAGCAACTGAATTCAGGCTTTTTTTTTTTTCTTGGACATAAATAATTAAATATTATAAGTGTAGACAGTTGTCCAAATGATTTAGAGGTTGCAAACAAATAGAGCTTGCGAACAAAAATCACACATCTCACAAAACATTGTCAAGACATTAATTGTAGAATGGGATGAAAGAGATATGTACAGTTAGATGAATATGATGTGTGCTACTTGTGTTATATGTACACATTCCTTTTTACCCTGGAAAGATACAGTAACTTGACTGTAAGCAAAGATACCATGTGCATCTTCTTTACTTTTTTTATATCAATGTGTTTGTATTTTTCATAATGTCTTTTGTATATAATGCACAGTATTTGAGCATGTACTAAGCATTCCAATTGATTTATCCCAATGTCTTCAGTGCTGTAGGCACATAAACATGTTTGGGAAAACAATGAAGCAAAATAAACATGTTGTGATTCTTTAATCATGCACTGTGCATTTTCTTTATGTATTTTAACTGGCCAAAGTGCAATGCCAACTTGATTATTTAGTAAAGAGGTGGCTCGAGCTGATTAGAACAAATATGATTTGTTCATGTAATGAACCTCTGTAATTAAAGATATGTCCCATCTCCAAATAACATTGTTCCCTACCCGACTACAGCCAAGGGGAGAAGGTGGGGGGGGGGACTTCAAGACAGCAGGCGTCATGTCGAGATTGATGATGAGTCAGTGTGTCAGTCAGTGAATGAGTCAGTCCCGCCGTAGTACCAAAATCCACCACAAAAGGGGCACATTTTCAATGCATTTTTCCCTTGAGAAGTACATTTTTTATTTTTACATGAAACACTATGCTTGGTGTCTCAGTATAGTCTTAGATAAGTTTACTCAGGAAACCATGTACTTTCTACATCAGCAGAGAGCAGAGCTTGAGGTGTTTAGTAGCCTTCGATACGTCTGTATTTCAACATTCATTATATTGGACTGAAGATCATACATGTACATGGACTTGTTTGCCCAATAGATGGAGACATTGAGTAGGGGAGTGGAGGTTCCAGCTGCGTTTCCCAAAAGCTTCTTTCATTAAGAGGCTCTTGGGCCATTCATTTAGAGCGTTCTGATTGGTCAACTGGTCTGGGCAAGCTCTCTGATTGGTCAACTGAATTGGCTAAAGAGCCTCTTAACAAAAGAAGCTTTTGGGAAACCTGGCCTAATCCAGTGAGAGGCAAGGGGCTTGTTACCACAAGGGAACATGCATGATGGGTGGGGGACAACATGTGTACGTGTTTCATAATGGCAGAGACTGCTAAATGGAGGAAACCAGTATTATGAAAAAAGATGAAAAAAAAATAAATGAGTTCAAAGTTTATCTTTTTTTTAGATTGGTCTCTGATGCTGAATGATACCCAGAAAAAAAAATATTTTCCTCTGCTAGCCATATCTACTATAATGTATTTCTAGTAGAAATAAGGCTTTTGGGCCGCATGCTGTCACGTGACTTGCAATACCGAGCTTGGCCTCTAAGCTAATGGTGGCGCCATTGTGCCAAGCTGATCCTGGGGGCTTGATTGTATGTAGCTCAGCAGGAAAGAGTTACACCCTTTTCTTTGACACAATCTACAGGAACTCTACAGAGCTCAACGAGAACTGTAAGTAGGCCTACTCATTCTTATCTTGCTATAAAAACACTTCTGAGGTTTTATTCCAAAGTTTGAAATATCAATGATATTTCATTTAGGCTATATTTCAAGGATAGATTTGTGCTCCTTGAAATATCAATAATAAGTGTGCTCTTGAGACTGGACTGAACATGAAACTTTATGGATTGTTGCCTAGAAGTTACAGTGAAGGGGAGTTACTGCATCCCCAAAAGTGTATAGTACATCTATGAGGATATCATTAAAGGAAACCATCATTTTAATGTAAATAATAATGTGTTCATAACAGTCAGGGTATTGTCATGTGTCCGTGTAACATTAAGTAGAAAGGAGTCTCCACACACTCAGGATCAAATGGGAATTCAAATTTATTTGTCATACTGTTTCTGATTTTTACAAATAAATTGGTGCAATGTCTTTAAGAAACATAACAAACAGAAAACTTTAGACAATGTACAGAAAAGTACAGCGATACGGCTACGGTCAAAGTGAAAGTAAAGGCGGAGTCATTTCCTGCTGAATATTACACAACCTGTATTACACAACCAAGACTGTTTCAGCTATTAACTCTTACTTCACCACCATTTATGACATTAAAACATGTTTACCAACAACAATTCAAAGTCAGAAAGCACAACTTCAATATCAACACAGAACATGCTTGAAGTGTCAGACTAGAAAAGGTTAATAATTTCACACATTACATTGTAAACAATGTCGGGTCATGACCGAAAGAACGAGATCACGGATACAAGCGGCCGAAATGAGTTTTCTCCGGAGGGTGGCTGGGGTCTCCCTGAGAGATCGGGTGAGAAGTTCAGTCATCCGGGAGAGACTCGGAGTAGAGCCGCTGCTCCTTTGCGTCGAAAGGAGCCAGTTGAGGTGGTTCGGGCATCTAGTGAGGATGCCTCCTGGGCGCCTCCCTAGGGAGGTGTTCCAGGCGTGTCCGGCTGGGGGAGGCCACGGGGGAGACCCAGGACTAGGTGGGAGGAGGCCGCGGGGTAGACCCAGGACTAGGTGGGAGGAAGCCGCGGGGTAGACCCAGGACTAGGTGGGAGGAGGCCGCGGGGTATACCCAGGACTAGGTGGGAGGAGGCCGCGGGGCAGACCCAGGACTAGGTGGGTAGACCCAGGACTAGGTGGCGGAATTACATCTCCGCACTGGCCTGGGAGCGGCTAAAGATTCCCCAGGCAGAGCTGGTTGATGCTGCTAGGGAAAGGGATGTCTGGGGCCCCCTGCTGGAACTGCTGCCTCCGCAACCCGACCCCGGATAAGCGGATGAAGATGATGATGATGTTTCTGGAACGTTCTTAGTTCAGTACACCCCTGTGTGTGTTCTTGGTTGAACAGAACTCAGATCAGATCAGAGGCTAGAATGGTGTAGCAGGAAGTCTGCTGAGCGTTTCATTACCAGAAGTCAGTTTTAGTATTTAGAATAATGATTCATATGGAGGTAGATCCTATGAGACTACGTGTGGAAGAATACAACCATTTCATCCCACTGGATACAATTATTTACATTTGAACATGTTCTAAATGAATGGTACATGTGTTGGTCAGTAAATGTTTGTGTATAATGCTTTGTATACGTCATGAATATGCAGAGAAAGGAAGCTGGTGTGACATTGTGGATTGTTACATTTGCATTAGAAAGTTCTATTGGAATTAGAATGTGTTGTTGAGTGACAGTAAACAGGAAGTATGTCTCTCTCTCTCTCTCTCTCTCGCTCCTTGTGTGTTGTAAAAGACACATGCACACACCCACATAGATAACCACAAATATGTAGGTCTGAAGTCCCTTCTTAGACAGGTGAGTCTATTTTTATGTAAATTATTTCCTTGTTCTCAGAAAGATTCAGACATTTGAAGAGACAACCTTGAATCTGCAGCAGTCAGGTGAGAATCCTGCATTTATATACACTAAATATTCACATGACAATATCATTTACATCATAGACATTCCTTCCTATACACTCTAAGATGTCAGAGACTAATGTGTTCACATCTGCTAAATGGCTGCATGTAAATGTCTCTGCTTGTTATGATCACACCCTGATTATTATCTCCAAAAGAGAGAAGAGTGTGACTGTGTGTGTGTGTATTTGTGCTCTGTGTTTACTCTTTAGTGCTACTCTACAGCCAGCATAGCTTTAGAACAGAGTCTCTCTGCCTCTCTATCCTGGACTCACTCAGTGGAACTAGAAGTCACATGTTATGTTGACTAGATTTATGGACATCAGGGCTTCAGGGCTTTTTAAAACACCTGTGAATGTCTCTTACAGAATCCAGTCTGTTCAGAATCCAGTTAACTCTTGTCAGGTGAAGGAATTAGGCATGAGTGACAAACAAGTCAACTAAATTAAATGCATGGTGTAAGGACTGAGGAGATCAGACCATGGGGAGAAATACTTCCAAATATCGGAGTGAGGAGATGGACTCTCAACGGAGGACTGAACAGAGAAGAGAAAACATCATCATTTCCACAGCCCGCAGAAGAAGTCTGGAAGAGATAGAAAAGAGGGAGGTAGAGAAAAGAAAAGAGGGAGAGACAAAGAAGAAGAAACAAGATGGGAAGGCAAAAGAGAAGAGAAAAGCAGGGGGGGAGACAGAGGAGGACAACAGTGGAGCAGCATCTAATGACCAGAGGAACTCAAGGTGAGTTCAGTTGTTATCAGTCAGATTATATCTTGTTGATGTTGCCCCTGTGTTGCAGTACCAGAGTGTGAATATAGGGGGCAGTGTCAACATTGCTCCTGGGTTGTAGTACCAGGATGTGGATATAGGGGGCAGTGTCAACATTGCTCCTGGGTTGTAGTTCCAGGGTGTGGATAATCTTACCAGTCTCAGTATGCTCTCCTGTGAAATGTATCATAATCCGAATATTTTTAGGTGTTTAATGAAGTTTGATGCGTTGTGCATATTGAATTGTCATACGGATTTCTTATTAGCATGCTGTTCACAACAAGCATTCTTTGTAAATAGACGGGACGGGACGGCAGAACTGTTTTGTTTTTTTCTCACGTCAAAATGTTGCCCCCCCCCACTCTCAGAGGGTAAAATCGCCTATGCAACTATATACCACGTCTTTCCGTCTTTACAGCCAGCCACCCTTGCTTGGGGAAACAGCGCCATCTGCTGTTGTGAATGTATAATTACATTTAAAAGTCTAGACCCCGAATATAAGACGACACCTTTTTTTCAGATGTTTTTCTAGGAAAAAAATATTGTCTTATATTCGGAACAATACGGTAATTTCTTTCTTTCATTTGTTCTCCTTCCTCAGGCCCTCCACCTCTCATGATGGACAGAGTGAGACAGAGAGGACAAGAGAAGACAGAGGTGAGGCTGTATTTCTGTACTGAGGTGGAACACTGGACATGTTTAGAAGTGCAAGCTACCAGTTTACCATTCTCTTCTCTCTCTGTGTGTTTGTGTGTATTTCTCTTCTCTAGAGGCAAAGTTTGTGGACACACATCGGTCTAAGCTCATTCAGAGGGTTGCTGAGGTGATGCCCATAGCAGATGAACTGCACCAGAAGGGTATGATCCCTGATGAGCTCTACTCTGACATCCAAGCAGCCCCGACCAGACAGAAGAAGATGAGGGAGCTGGACAACGCCTTAAAATCCGGGGGAGTCAAGGTCAAATCAGCCTTCTACAGGATCCTCCAGGAGAAAGAGCCTCATTTACTCCAGGACCTTGGTAAGCTCTGTTGTTAGATTATGTTTATTTAATCTTGTCACAATCAAATAAGTTGTGTTTCTTATTCTTATCTATAACTGCACCATAACAAAAATGAACTCCAAACTATCTAAGAGACAACATATGGAGAACCTACTGCACCGGAGCTCTACCAAGTTAGCCTGATAATCTATAGTAAACTGTGTGTGTGTGTGTTTGTTCCACAACTTTACAACTCTACCCGTTGTGGAGGCTCAGAGAAAAGGTGAAACCTTCATCCCATGCTTCTGTCTGTGTGCTACAGTTGCACTGTTGTCCCCTTCAGAAGGTCATACTGCTACAAGAACACAATCATCCATTATCATCCCTGAGGTTCTGTAGGACAGTATCATCCTTTATCATCCCTGAGGTTCTGTAGGACAGTATCATCCTTTATCATCCCTGAGGTTCTGTAGGACAGTATCATCCTTTTTCATCATCCCTGAGGTTCTGTAGGACAGTATCGTCCTTTATCATCCCTGAGGCTCTGTAGGACAGTATCGTCCCTTATCATCCCTGAGGTTCTGTAGGACAGTATCGTCCTTTATCATCCCTGAGGTTCTGTAGGACAGTATCATCCTTTATCATCCCTTAGGTTCTGTAGGACAGTATCATCCTTTATCATCCCTGAGGTTCTGTAGGACAGTATCGTCCTGGTCTTGGACATCATGGGTCTTGTTTTTCCTTATCATTTCAGAAGGCGTAGCCAAGGCCACACCATGCAGTGCCACCAAACAAAGGTGAGATATGTAAAATCAGGAGAATGTTTTTGTTAGAAGGGTCCATTGTGTTTCACAGATCTATACACTGCTACTGTATGAGGATTCTGCTTGTACTGGATGTTGTTTTATGCTTTTTATTCTTCATGTCTCACTCTACATTTTCACTTTCTCCCATTCTCCCCTGTGCTGAACCAAAAAAGAGTTAAAGACACACTTCAAGACAGTTTGAAGAAAAGTTTCAGATTCATGTTTGAGGGGACTACAGAAGACAGAAAAACTCTCCTCAACAGCATCTACACAGAGCTCTACATCACTGATGGGGAGAGTGAAGAGGTTAATACAGAACATGAGATCAGGCGGATTGAATCACTCCAAAAATCATCAGTTACTTCTATCAACTGTAATGACATCTTCAAACCCCGTCCTGAACAAGAAGAATCCATCAGAACTCTGATGACGAAAGGCATGGCGGGTATAGGAAAGACAGTCTCAGTGCAGAAGTTCATCCTTGACTGGGCAGAAGGGAAAGCCAATCAGGATATAGATTTCATCTTTGTGCTTCCATTCAGAGAGCTGAATTTGATCCAGGATGAGCAGTACAGTCTGCATGACCTTCTGTGTTACTTTCACGCTGAACTGACAGAGATAGCAGACGCAAGCATGTTTGCATCTTCTAAAGTTCTGTTAATCTTTGATGGTCTGGATGAGAGCAAACTTCCATTCAATTTCAGTCAGAACAAGAGGTTGAGGGATACCATGAAGACATCATCAGTGGACATGCTGCTGACAAACCTCATTGATGGAAATCTGCTTCCCTCTGCTCTCCTCTGGATAACCACACGACCTGCAGCAGCCAAACAGATTGAACGCAAGTGCATTGACCAGATGACTGAAGTACGAGGGTTCACAGACCAACAGAAGGAGGAGTACTTCAGGAAGCAGTTCAGTGAAGATGAAGAACTAGCCAACAAAATCATCGATCACATCAAGAAAAACAGAAGCCTCTACATCATGTGTTACATACCTATCATGTGTTACATCACTGCCAAGGTTCTAGCACCTATGCTGAGTAAAACCAAGAAAGGAGAGATCCCTACATCTCTGACTGAGATGTACATTCACTTCCTGATCACTCAAACAGGGGTGGCGCTTGTAAAGTATGAAGAGAGAAACGAGAAAGATCAGTCTAGACAGAAGATCCTGAAATCAAGAGACAGCGACATTCTGAAACTGGCCCAGCTGGCATTCCAACAGCTGCTGAAGGGAAATCTCATATTCTCAGAGGAAGACCTGAACAACTGTGAAATTGATTTCAATAAAGCAGCAGTGGAAAGTGGATTGTGCACAGAAATCCTAAAGAAAGAGGATGGGCTGTATGAGAAGAAAGTGTACAGCTTTGTGCATCTGAGCTTTCAGGAGTTCCTTGCTGCTGTCTATGTGTTCTACTGCTGTGTGACCAAGAACATCAGTTCACTGGAGTCTCTCCTGGAGAATGTGTCGACAGAGCTGCCCCTGCATGAGGTGCTGAAGAGAGTTGTGGATGAATCTCTACAGAGTGAGAATGGACATCTGGACCTGTTCCTCCGCTTCCTGCTTGGCATCTCACTGGAGTCCAACCAGACTCGCTTACAAGGCCTTCTGCCACAGACAGAGAGCAGCTCAGAGACTGTTGAGGAGATGAAGAAATACCTTAGGAAGCCAGATGTGGAGAACCTCTCACCTGATAGTTACATCAATCTCATCCTCTGCTTGACTGAGATGAAAGACAGTGCAGTACATGAAGACATTCAAAAGTTCCTCATGTCACCAGATCGAGATGAACAAGCTCTCTCAGGAGATCACTGCTCAGCACTGGCCAACGCACTTCTGATGTCACAGGGTGTGCTGGATGAGATGGACCAGAGGAAATACAACATAGCCAAGAAAGTGCATAACAGACTGATCCCAGCTGTGAGGAAATGCAGAAAGGCAATGTAAATATTAATGTCAAACTGACACATATCACTATAGTATAAATGACGCTGATTGTTTTAAAGGACTGTTTTTTCCAGTCCAGTTGCTTTTCTGTGCAGTCACAGACCCTCAGACATATATGGGACACACCAGGTGGGAAAGAGGGTGTATTATCTGAATGTATTCGTGTTTACAGTGTACTCTACCTCCGCTCCAGCAACAGTGCAGGGCGAGAGGTAATGTTGTCAGTGATGTGTGTTCACTCATTGATTGGTTGTTTTCTTAGCATGATTATGCAAACACTACCAGACCGATTTTCAAGAAACTTGGTGGAGGGGTGTAGCATAGGCCAACTTACAGTAGAACCTATTCAATTTTGGAGTGAATACGAATTAGGGGGCGGATCCACAAATCAAAACAAACATTTGAGCGAAGCCAGCTGTCCGTGTGAGGGCGATATAGACACAGGGTTTGGACTGGGGAGTGTGGGGGGAGAGCCCGGAGACGGGCGGCTGTAGCTCAGGAGGTTGAGCGGGTCGTCCAATGGCGGTTCAAATCCCTGCTCCTCCTGACAAAATGTCGAAGTGCCCTTGGGCAAGACACTGAACCCCCAATTGCTCCTAATGAGCAGGCTAGCACCTTGCATGGCAGCTGACACCATTGGTGTGTGTATGCGTGTTTGAATGGGTGAATGAGAGGCCTTCATTGTAAAGCGCTTTGGATGAAAGTACTGTATAAGTGCAGTCCATTTACCATTTACCATAGCAACCAGTATGGTTCTGCTTCAGAAAGCTCTCAGTCTGGAAATGCATGTGCTACATGATCAACAGCAAAGGCACAGAGCAGCATGTTATCCATCAATCCCCTGACAGAGTCAAATAGAACCAAAGATGGAGGCTGGGATGGTGGAGGCAACAACAAAACTATAGCTAGCACATATCAGCCACACTTATCACATTAATACTTTATACATACATAATGTTCATTTCATTGTTTATGGTTTCTCGTGTATATTGGTTTGTTTGGATCTACTGACAGTGCAATCATTTTTAAAAGTAAAAAGAAAACATACAACTCAGCAGATTCAGTGTCTACACTCCTACCACCATTTTACAAGCTACTTTACAAACCTGACAAGCTCCACGACATTGGTGCCATTACAAGGACAGAGGACATGTGTTTCCTCTAGACAGTAGGAAGGGAGTAGGTGGGGTGACAGGAGACATACAGTAGGTCTGTGAAAGAGATAGAGATGGGATTTGAACCCTGGCAACTCCAGCTCATGAAGGACATGTTCTCTGTTTCTACAGACTGACTGACATGACGCTCAGCCTTGAGGACTGTGAATCACTGGCCACCACCCTCCAGACACCAGACTGCCCTCTGAGAGAGCTGCACCTGAAGAACATTAGTACCTTTGTAAAGGATATAATGGTGTTGGATGGTGATGATGATGATGATAACGATGACGATGATGATGACCTGCATGTTGTCTTCACTGCGATGAGAGGTCCACACTGTTACCTGGAGACACTGAGGTCAGTACCTTTACAGGAGTCCTCACATGATGACAACCCTACAATGGACACATGGTTGGACAGTCTGTTAGTCTTACATTGTCACTCTTAGAGCATGTTCATATTATGTCTTTTTTCAGTTCAGTTCATTTTCTGGTGACTCACCGACCCTCAGATATATGGGACAAACCAGGTGGGAGAGATGGAGAGATTATTTGAATGTCTTCATGTTTAACATACATTATCACTGTTACCTTGTTACTAAACTTTAATGGGGAAATATTTTATTAAACTGACTGATACTGTAAAAAACAACAACTCTGTAAACAGATGCAGTGTCTTTAGACACTCCTTTCACCATGTTACAAGCTGTTCTACAAACCTGACAAGCACCACACCACAATAGACATGTTCCATTACAAGGACAGTGGACATGTGTTTCCTCTAGACAGTAGGAAGGGAGTAGGTGGGGTGACAGGAGACATACAGTAAGTCTGTGAAAGAGATAGAGATGGAATTTGAACCCTGGTTGCCAACAGACCTACAGAAGCAGTCAGAGGTCCTAACTTCTACACTGCACTCCATCTCATGAAGGACATGTCTGTTTCTACAGACTAACTAAAGTGTGTCTCGCCGATGAGGCCTGTGAATCCCTGGCCTCCTCCCTCCAGTCACCAGACTGTCCCCTGATAGAGCTGCACCTGAAGAACATTACATGGTATGATGATGATGGTGGCCTGAAGGTCCTCTTCTCTGCCCTGAGAGGTCCACACTGTAAACTGGAGACACTGAGGTCAGTACCTTTACAGGAGTTTTTACATGATGACAACCCTAAAATGGACACATGGCTGGACAGTCTGTTGGTCTCACATTGTCACCCTTAGAGCATGTTTGTATGATAATACTAGCCCTCCAGAGCCCTAGGTATAGGTTAGGCTAAATAGCTTCACTTGTGGCTCAAGTGGTAGAGTGGGTCATCCAATGACCGCAGGGTCGGCGGTTCAAATCCCGGGTCCTCTTCCTGTCCACATATCGAAGTGTTCTTGAGCAAGACACTGCACCCCAAATTGCTCCCAGTGAGCAGGCTAGCATCTTGCATGACAGCTGCCACCATTGGTGTGTGAATGAGAGGCCATTGTGAAGTGCTGTGGATAAAAGCGCTGTATAAGTGCAGTCCATTTACCATTTATCAGCCTTTGTAACAGGTTTCCTATCTAGCCAGCTTTTTGTAGGGCTACATATTGATATAGGTCAGCAATTAGGTTCAACCATGGATGCCAATAATTACATGAGTGTTGTCCAGGAATTTACATCCAAACACCTTAAACCTTTGTCCTCTCACTTCTCTTGTAATTCATCACCTCCCCCCAAGTATTCATCAAGTCCCCTGCAACCTCTAGTTTCAATCTCCCCTTTGTAATTGTAAACACCTCAACTCTCCCTTTTGTAATTGTAAACACCCCCTCTGCCTCGCTCTTCCTCATCTCTTTGTTTAAGTCAGAAGGGCCACACCTTCGTCTTCCCTGTCCTGGCTCAGACCTTTTGTTTTCTTTGTTTGTCACATGTCTGTACTCTTGGCCACGCCTGCCATTTCATGACGTGCAATGAGTTAGCCAATCACATCCTCAAAGCGCCGTACCTGTGTTTTGCTTGAATATAAGACTGGGCATGACAAGCTTTGAATTCACTTCGGCTGACGAAACCACCTTTGTTGCGTTTTTCAGGAAGTCCTTGCGCTCGTATTGTTTTTCACAATAAACCAGACTTAACCTTTTGAACGTATCTTGGTAAATCTTTTGACTAGATCAGTTTAAAATACTATCACAGTTGGCGAACGGGAATGGTAATGGGAGGACTGCCTGCATGTTGCTTCGGGATTCCAGTGGATGAACTGATCGGCAGACGTGTCAGTCCATTATAGTGGGCGTTGGAAAATCAATTTTCTCTCTTGCGCCAGAGCGCACGCCGAGATTATTTCCTCAGTTCTTCCACTGGATTCTTGAGGCTCACAGGTACGTTTAAACGAACCCTCTTATGGTTCTGAGTTGTATTTGCCTTGATTTGGTTCAGTTGTGTTGGTCTGGATTGTTGAAAACAGGAACCCGAGCGTGGGTATTTAGTCCTACCGAGGGTAGGGCGAGCATTGTTGATGTTTCGTTTCAGAACGATACCAACTAGCTTAAGCCTCATTGTTGATGTTTCGTTTCAGAACGATACCAACTAGCTTAAGCCCCGTTTGTTGATGTTTCGTGTTAGCACGATTGCCAACTAGCTTCGAAGTGATTGTTGATGTTTCGTTGAAGAACGATTACCAACAAATGTAGCTACAGGGCGTGATTGAGAGTTTTGCAATCCGCGTTTCTAGTAGAAGCGTTTGTCCCTTTGATCCCGGGTGGTTTGGTAAAACCTAACGAGCGTTAGCTTTGACCAAGTGGCTGTACAGTATTTGGAAGGATCTAGACATCCGGTTTAGCCTTGACCAAGTTGCTGGTGCAGCCGGGCATGCTTGTTGTAACGTGGGCCTTTGTTTCGTCTTATGTGTCTTATGTGTTCTCTGTTTGAGCCTCGGCTCTTGCTTTGTATTGTTTGTTACGCGCGCCATGGATATTGTAAGTATTTTTGTACACTTTTTAGACTGTTAAAATTCGTAACTGCTAGATTCCAGTAGGCTAGCTGGTTGTCTAGGAGACGCAGGAAAACAACTCTCCCGGTGATCCGCCATTGAGCCAGAGAACAAAGAACTTCCTGACTGGGTGAGTACTAAGCGGGTTATTGTCTTTGTTTCTTTCGAAATTGTATTCTTTCCCGCCGTGAGTTAACTATAAGGTTTCCTTTCATTGCTGTTTTGGGGTTTTAGGCTGCATCGTGTTTATTAGGGTTTTTCGCAGTATAGCCTTTATTAAACTGAATTCCCCGCGCACGGCCATAGACCACATCCGGGTCATACATGCAACATTTTGGGAGCACCACTAGGTGTCCCTGTAACACCGGCTACTAACATATGGCTAGAGGATGTCACAGGATTCTACTGCTAACTTGCATTTTGTCTAGCCCTGAGGAGATTGTTGCGCTGAAGCATTATTCTGCGAGCGTTTGTTGGCAGATTTCGTTATGTGCTAAAGCATTTTCGATTTCTTACATCCACATCTGACATTTTAGTGTTAAATTCTAAGATTCGGGCTCAGCTAGAGGTGGTTGAGATGATTAGGTTAAGGGAAAAGCCTGTTAATTCTATAGACTGGTCTGTTTTTAAGATTTGGGAGAGAGTAGCACGAGAGCGGGTTTTTAGGTCAGGAAGGAAAGACAAGGAGGTTCCGCAAACAGTCTCTCCACCATTTCCCCAGCAGAATAACTCTGATTTAAAATTAGATTTCCCCCCCCCCTCGACTCGTTGCTCCGTGCTCACACCCAACCAGGCTGTTGCTGCTCCCGCATTTAGCCACGCCCCTTCTCTCTCGCCTCTACAATACGAGTTAAGCGCGCCCCTTTCTACGAGGTATTCGTCCGAGCAAAAGCAGGACAGGAAGAAAGAATTGGCTAGAGCCATATCTGAGGCTAAGTTAAATTTGGAACAACTACAAATAGCTAGTAATAGTCTGGAGGAACCGCAACTCCTAGCCCCAATGGTACGATGCCCGAACCCTAATCCCCGACCGTCTCAAACAGATGATGAAGAGGGCCACGCGGCCTGGACCCCTGAAATCAGGGTGTACAGACCGTGGCGTTCAGACGAACTCCGTGATGTTGCTAAAACCTTGCCCGATCCAACCAAAGACATGAACGAGTTCGAGAATCTTTTTAACAGTTTAGTTCGAATGTATGAGCCTCACGCCGAGGAAATCGCCATGATCATGCGACAAGTACTTGGGTTAAAATGGATCGAAGTAAAAGACCCGTTTGATATAACGTTGCCTTTTTCTCATGTCGATTTTACTGCACAAAACGCTGCGCTGTTGAACAGAATCAAAACTCGATTCCCTAAAAAGATGGATTGGGACCGTATCACATATTGTAAACAAAATTCCGATGAGCAGTTCGAGAAATTTTGGGAAAGACTGGAATCAATCTTCGCGTCACACAGTGGCATGGACAAAGCGAACGCCGATTATAAAAAGATTTTGAAACAACAGTTAATGAATAACTCTCTCTCCTCTTTGTCTGACCGAGTGAGGATGATATGCCACACCTGGGAATCAACTTCTCTCGGGGAAGTTGTTGATCATTTCCGGTATTCCGAACGCCTCCGACATTACATCGAACAACGGAATTTGAAAAAAGTCAAGGATGGTGCCGCTAGACTTCAGGCTGCTCAATTGAGACAATTAGACATTCAAAATAAAGGTGCAGGTCTGAAACAAAAACGGGAACGGCGACAAAGGGAGAATAGGCAACGTAGCAGTAGGTCTAAGCATGTTCACAGGTACAGACAGAGTGGGAAAGATGAGGCATGTTTTCATTGTGGTCAATATGGTCACTGGATTGAACAGTGTCACAGTTACCGCAAGCTGAATGAAAGGGAAGAGCCTCCGATTTGGGGTCGAGCGCCACCTGCTGGAGTTCCCTTGAACAACTCACAAGGGAGATTTTAACTAGCCAAGATAGAGATATATATATAATTTTTAAGGTAAATAAACAGGAGGAAATAGATGTAGAGCCTTTGAGTCTTAAGTTGTTGTTAATGTTTCTGAGCGGATCTTTTAGGTATTGGTGCGAACTCAAAAGTCTGACAGGGTTTTGAATAGGTGTTTGATTCAGGAGTTTGTTTCAATAGTCAATGAATGGCCATAAGCTGTTCGTTTTATGCATTCTACTGTATGCATTTCATTCATATAATGATGATGTGTTTTTTGAGGAGTTGGCTTTAGGCCTTCCCCTCTGCTATTGAACCCAGTCTGTGTTTGAGTCTTAATTTTCAGGTGCTATGGACCCTGGGCGGCAGGTCTTTGAGGAGCCTGGATCATGCCTTCCTGGGGACTGCTTGGAACCTGCTGTTTGTCCGTTTAACTGTTGTTTGTTTTGTCTCTCTTTCTGATATATGTAGGAACATGAGGTTACTGGATGTTTAGCATTATATATCATTTCTGTTTAAGCGGGTCTTGTTCGATAAAGCTTGAGGATGTCGCCTACATTTCACCTGTGTTTTTGATTCAGGTGTGTGTACACGTCTCCTTGGTTAGATTGTTCTGTTTTGTAGTAATTTAGGGTTAGTCTATTTCTATAGGATGTTCTGTTTCTGTGAAGTTCTGTGTTGATGTTTTCAGATTTTCCTGGAGTGTATTGTGTGGGCTACCAAGGAGTGGTTGCCCCTCGCCAGCATGAAGCTATGAACTGTGTGGAGTCACGAATGACTTGAGGGTCATTCTTGGACATTTCTGGAGTGTTCTCCCTGTTTCAGACGGGACAACTGTCGTTCCGGGAGTGATGGGTGAATGCCGAACCAGGAGACGGGCACAGGACCGGAGGTGGAGATGGAGGTTACTGGCCTGTTTCCCTACAGATGGGCGATCTGGGGTTCGTGAGATGCAAGGCCAACGCCATGTCACCAACTCACTGTGAGCGACAGATAAGTATGAAACAGGGAAGAGACCATTTTGTCCGAAGCGGGTCCAATACTCTGTCCTCAAATGCAGAAGAGGGAGGTTTTAGATATACAAATTTTAGCTATACAAATGAAGCTTTGATGGATTTTTTGATTAGTTAATTGTAAATGAAGCCAGTTCATTTTAGTGTCATTTTCTTTGCCCCATCTCTATTTTTATCCTGACTTCAGGAAATTTTGTTTTCACCCTTAGGGGGTGTTGTTTTGTTGAGACGAGAATGTGGTTATTTTATTTTATTTTCATAAAATCGCGAGAGAAATTCTAGAGCCAAATCCAATTGCCTTGATCATGACTGGGGACTGGGCGTGTTGAAGTCATTCTAACACTGCCCCTGATGTCACTGTAGGCTACTGCAGACTGGCTCTAATGACACTTGAACAGACACCCTGTTTAAGTTTTCCTGACTGAATAACAACATTTTTTCCCCAAAGCAGGAGCTTGCGCTTAACCATGTTTCTGAGAATCTCCAACAGACTTTGAATAACCGTTCCTGACCAAAGAGGGGAACAGGGAGACCAGACCAGAGGACTCTCCTTTTGCTCTTCTGTTTTGTCTCTGTTTGTCTCTCTCATCTGTGGATCCACAGACGGAGCACTTCATCAGCCTGTACTGGGGGAGCGGGAGCGCCGAGGTGAGCCCTCCAGCAGCACGACCCGGGCCGGCCCTACGTGGAGCAGTACAGGGATGGACCGGGTTCAGTTCAAGAGCCTGTACGTGCTGCTGGCGCCCTGGCTGTGTGGTGTCCCACCGCACCTTCACTCTGCTGAACCAGGACAGGGACTCCCTCCTCACCTGCCGAGAGCTCGCTGGCTGACCGCTCTATGTGGACCTGCCCAGTGGGGAGACAAGAGACTACCAGGAGCAGATAAGCAGCCTGAGAACAGGCCAGAAAACATGGAAGAGAAGTAGATGTTGCGGGAGGAACCTACCCGTCAAAAAAATGGAACTGTCAGCACATCCTCGGCCAAGTGGGCCATGGGAACATGTAATAATGGATTTTATTGAACTCTCTCCATGCCAGGGATGTCTTCAACAGAGTGAGGACCGCCATTCCTGAGGCTAAGGAGGGGTTCCTGCATCACATCTCTCCTGGGGATTGGGTCCTGGTCCGCGACCACAGACGAAGGAGCTGGAACTCGCCGAGGTGGCTCGGGCCGTACCAGGTTCTACTCACCACGCAGACAGCGATCTGAGAGGACTTCGTGGATCCATGCAAGCCATTGCCGACGGGTCCAAGCAGCAGAGGACGGTCCACCAGGGGATCGCCAACACCAGGAGATCAAGGATGCAGCTGAACCAGAGGGCTCAGAGGCCAAAGCCATGAGCTGCCACAACTGTCCTCTCCTCTGACGAGGAATCGGAGGAAAAATGACCTTGCTGGTCACCTCCTTCTCATGATCGTTATGATGGCAACATGGAGAAACTCCACAGCCATGACCTCACAAGATGCACCACACACGCACACACACCTGCACACACTGCAACTAACATTGAACATAACTGATTCAAACAACGCTACATTGAAGTTGCGATCTAGAAGAGAAGACGCCTTGCATTCCCCAATGACATTCTATTGCCCAAAAGAGAAGTGTCACCTAAATGACTGTTGGATATACACTGTGAACAAGAGTGAACTTGACAGTCACCGCCACACTCTCCTCTCCTCTGATGAGCAATCGGAGACTGTCCTTGCCGGTCACCTCCTTCTTGTGGTTGTGGTATGACAACATGGACAATCTCAACAGCAATGACTGCGCCTCTAATCGCACACACTGGAACCTACATTAAACATTCAGAGACGCACACATGGAAGCTATGTTCCATAGGACATCACATGCGATTATTCACAACAAGAGTAAATGAACTTTGAAATAATCTGAAAAATATCATATTTGCTTACAAGAGTTACAATGGTTGAAACATGAGTTGATAAATAAGTTTGGGTTTTTCCTCTAAATTGACCAAGAGGTTTTTTGCCCTTCTTACACTGGTAACCATTTTTTTTTTTTTGCCTTGTTAAATCAAGTTTTTTGGTGAATTGTTGTCCACTCTTAGACTATAAATAGTATATAATCATGTCATTTTTTTTTATCTTGTTTCCTGTCAAATTTCTGAAACAAGGGGTTTTGGTGCGTGATTTTGCACGTGGAAAGAAAATAATAAAATATTTACAACTTTTGTAATTGTAAACACCCCCTCTGCCTCGCTCTTCCTCATCTCTTTGTTTAAGTCAGAAGGGCCACACCTTCGTCTTCCCCGTCCTGGCTCAGACCTTTTGTTTTCTTTGTTTGTCACATGTCTGTACTCTTGGCCACGCCTGCCATTTCATGACGTGCAATGAGTTAGCCAATCACATCCTCAAAGCGCCGTACCTGTGTTTTGCTTGAATATAAGACTGGGCATGACAAGCTTTGAATTCACTTCGGCTGACGAAACCACCTTTGTTGCGTTTTTCAGGAAGTCCTTGCGCTCGTATTGTTTTTCACAATAAACCAGACTTAACCTTTTGAACGTATCTTGGTAAATCTTTTGACTAGATCAGTTTAAAATACTATCACAGTGTTCACTCAGTTTGTTTATTATCTACAGTAGATTTGAAAAAAAAAGTGTAAAAGATTGAAGTAAGCTAGCCTAGCTCGTAAAATATTGGTTTGCTGTATGTATACTTTTATTTTCATACTCACATATGTCCAGGATTGTTTAAAATGTAATCTTGTAAAGAAATGAATTACTCTCAAATGAATCTAACTCGTAATGTGTAATAGTTACATTTTGAAAGTAGCTTACCCGGCACTGGAACTCACACATCATGTCAGGAGAGCCTGACATATCTTAACTAATGCAGTGTATTTCAAAAGCATCATCTTCGTATGGAACAGAACTTCAAGGAGGCCAAAAACGTCTAATCATCAATTTATTGAGCATGCCTAACACAGGGCCGAATCTCTAGGCAAATACTGACGTTCTCATGAGGTGCCGAGCTTATATCTGGCTTCAGGCCAGGAATCACATGACAAACAAATTAGCATACAAGGAATGTTCATTAACACAAATAT
Organism: Borostomias antarcticus; assembly: GCF_949987555.1. Taxonomy (NCBI): domain Eukaryota; kingdom Metazoa; phylum Chordata; class Actinopteri; order Stomiiformes; family Stomiidae; genus Borostomias; species Borostomias antarcticus. The sequence goes on along the minus strand of NC_140264.1, from coordinate 2,865,097 downwards.
AGTCACAAACGGTTCAACTGATGTTCTGACTGGTCAAGGTGTCAGCTGGTCTCCTCCCCCCTGGACCCTAGGAGCTTCCTCCTGTCCTCCTAGGATCATAACTGTGGGCTAACTGACTTCAAAGGCGCTATTTTATGGACTCAGGACAGAAATGCTGACTCAGGATAGGACAACTGCTATAACTCATGTTCAACTACTTAGGTTAACACAATTCCTACTAAAGTGAAGTTTATTCATTATTCTACTAAAATGATTACTACATGAGAGTAATACAGATGTATTGATGCAATACAGTATGATACAGTATAAAAATATACTACACTAAAAACAGATTGCTCTCTAATCCAGGCCTTATAAATACAACGGGCAATCTTAAATACGTCTTGCTTTTGCATTTCATCAAACAAGGGAATCCTCAAATCATAATATAATGCACGATAAAACATGAAATTAAATTAATTTTCAACATCTTTTAGATCACAGCCCACATACTGCATGAGCATATCCTGTTCTCTTCTGGCTTCGCTGTGAACCGACCTACTTCAATAGAAAGGGGAAGGATACCAGTTCTCAGCTGAGCACCACTGATCTCTGGCTGATCTCTGGCTCCTACAGTAGTTAGGAAGGACGTAACATAGGGCTCAGGACTAAAACACTGCTTCATCTGAACACATGAACGACATGTTCTCTGTTACTACACACCAAGGTTATTATAGTTAACGAAAACTAACTAAAAAACGAAAACTAGGTGTGAAAAAACATTTTAGTTAACTGAAATAAAAATAAAAACTAGGCTTTACAAAAAAACGATAACTAACTAAAACTGTATTGTGTGTTTACAAAACTTACTAAAATAAACAAAAATTGTAGAGAAAATGTCCTTAGTTTTAGTCTTTTTCATTCCATACACAAGCCTAGTATTTTGGGTGGATATGTAATCTATCCTCCATTATTTCTTTAGCTGAGCCCCTACGCAGAGGTAATCTGACGTTCGCCAGATGGTTTGTTTTGCACAGAGTGAAACATGAGCTCATGAGATCAAGAAAAAAACAAACTAAAACTAATACTGAAACTAATAAAAACTAAACTAAAACTAAGCATTATCAAAAAATAAAAACTAAACTAAACTAGCAAATCTGCTTTAAAAACTAATTAAAACTAAACTGAAATTGAACACAAAAAGTTAAAACGATATAAAAATAAAAACTAATGAAAAAAGCAAAACTATTATAACCCTGCTACACACTGACTAACGTGTGGCTCAACCAACTCTCTCCATGACTTCTAGCCTGTGAGTCACTATGTTGTCATTGACTTTTCTCTGTGTAGACTATTCTCTAGTCTACTTGTTACTCAGCATGTTGTCATGTATTTGCATCTCCTATTTAGGCTGGAAAACTGTTTCCTGACAGAGAACAGTTGTGAGGAGTTGGCTTCAACCCTCAGCTCAAACTCCCACCTGACAGAGCTGGACCTCAGTCACAATGACCTGCAGGACTCAGGAGTGAAGCTGCTCTCTGATGGACTGAAGAGTCCCAACTGTAGACTGGAAATACTGAGGTCAGTTATTAGAAACATGAAACACCAATGAGAGATAAATATGTTGATAATTCCATAAATCAATGTATTTATGATGAAAAGGTAAACATTGATATTTGTCTGAGAATATATTATTCTTTATTTGGCAAATAATAAATGTATCTTATGTCACTCTCATTTTACATCATACATCATACTGCTAAAAACATATGCAGTTCCAGCTCTCACCAGCAGAGTGCAGCAGAGCTGTTGTAATATCCTGATGACCTCTCTCTCTATAGGCTGTCTTTCTGTCGAGTCACAGAGGAAGGCTGTGCTGCTCTGGCTTCAGCACTCAGGTCAAACCCCTCCCACCTGAGAGAACTGGACCTGAGCTACAATCATCCAGGAGACTCAGGAGTGAAGCTGCTCTCTGATCCACTCTTAAGGCTGGAGAAACTCAAGTTAGTATTGATTAGTAATGCATGTTTTTGCCATTTTTTGCAGAGCTGTGTTTTTTTAAAGTCCAGTTACTGTTGCTGTAACAATTTTCAGATTGTCTGTATTTCTCATGTTAGTTTGAGAACAGTGGGTCCTGATATTGGCTCCTGCCTCATCACTCTTTTAAGCAGTACTTCACACACAGACAGATCCTTACATTGAGTTATCACTGTTTGTCAGTTATCTCTTGTCCAGACTGCTCTTCATACAGTACATAGGCTGTGTGTGTGCGTGTGTGTGTGTGTGTGTGTGTGTGTGTGTGTGTGTGTGTGTGTGTGTGCGTGTGTGTGTGTGTGTGTGTGTATCAGTCTTTCACTCTCTTCCTCTTGCCTCTCTCATAGTGTGGACCATAATGAAGAGATCTGGGTGAAACCACAGCTGCTTAAGAAGTGTAAGTTGTTGTTTTGAAGAGCTGTTTTGGTCAATGTACAAACCAATCTGAGGGAATCACATCCATCCATTGACTTATGACATGTGGAAAACACTTGACCTCAATCTTTTGTTGATTTAAACTTTAACCTTGTTGTTCCTGGATCAATTCCTATTTAATTAAAAAATGTTAACATAGCTAGGAACATACACACACACACACACACACACACACACACACACACTCTAACACAGGTTGTAATCCAGCCTTTCTCCTCTCATCTGTAGATGCCTGTGATCTCAGTCTGGACCCAAACACAGCACACAGAGAGCTCTCTCTGTCTGAGGACAACAGGAGGGTGGAGAGGGTTGAAGAGGATCAGCTGTATCCTGATCACCCAGAGAGGTTTGATGAACATGAACAGGTGCTGTGTAGAGAGGGTCTGACTGGACGCCATTACTGGGAGGTGGATATGAAGGGGGATATTGAGTTAGGAGTGACATATAAGAGCATCAGCAGGAAGGGAGGCAACCGTGCCTGTGAACTTGGATACAATGACAAATCCTGGAGTTTGTGGAAGAGGGAGGAGAGTGCCGGCGTCGTGCACAATCAAGAACCGACTAATTTACCTGAGTGGTTACCTGTATCCAGCAGAGTAGGAGTTTTCCTGGACTGGCCAGCTGGCATACTGTCCTTCCACAGCGTCTCCTCTGACACAATGACCCACCTGTACACATTCCACACCACATTCACTGAGCCCCTCTACCCAGGGTTTTGGGTTGATGAGAACACCTCAGTGATCCTGTGCCAGGTAGAATCAGAAACAGATTCTGACTCTGATTCGAGTCATGAGTAGCCTCCTGGAGGAACGCCTGGGTCTCCATGGAAACACAGTTCTGTTCCAACACACCTGTGTGATATGATGGGGTGTGGGTAACCATGACTACAGATAAAGAGGTTGTCCCAGGTCAATGTTGACATTGATGACCCCACTGTGGTCATGAGGAGATGAAGGGTTCTGTCCCTTTGACTGGACGTCCTTGTTCTGTTAGAGTGCTGCGCTGTAAAAGGACTTTCACTGTGAATAGCAGAAACTTGACTTGTTAAATCTATGATTGAGGTTGATCTAATGTGTGATGTCTGTAAATATGATATAATGTATGATATCTGAGAATATGTATGAGTTTGTTCAATGTTTGTGTTGCATCATGAATTAAACATTAAACACTCCTGTTTTATAATGACACAACCTTTTGATTTCATGACTTGTTCAAGATGAATAATTGAGATATTGTTTATGGAAACCTTGATCCTGCAGTAATGTTTTTAGTTTACACGAATAACTATTGTTTGTGTTTGCACACTATATGTGATAAAATGTTAAATCTTCATATTGTCCTGAATTCATATTTCAACTCACACAGATGGGATTATGATGAGTTGTTACTATTTATTACATCTATCTATATATCTATCTATCCACCTCTATCTATCTATCTATCTATCTATCTATCTATCTATCTATCTATCTATCTATCTATCTATCTATCTATCTATCTATCTATCTATCCTACTTAGTACTTTTCAAACACTTTCAAGTTGATCAATGTAATTGATCTAGGCTGGATGTTGCTAATATCAAAAGCTATTAAAGGAATATTACGGCAGCTGTAGATAATCTTGCTGGTCAGATTGTAAAGAAATAAGTATGTTAATACTCTTCATTGTCATTGCTCATATGAAAACAATTGGGCCTCATTCACCAATATCTTCTTAAGTTCTGTTCTTAAATTTCTTCCTAAGAACGTTTTGCTCCGCGCACGTTTGTTATCATATTCATATAAATGTCTACATGTAAATGTGTCTGCTTGTTATGATCACACCCCGAAAACGTACCACGTTTGCAACGGTATGCAAGTCGTCGTTAATACAGGATTGTCCCGTAATGAAAAAAATAAAATGCACTTTCAATACTGATTCAATAGAAGACAGGAGGATTGGCTGATGGCCGTGGGGCAGAACCAGTAGAAGACAGGAAACCAGTCTGGACCCGTATAGAGAGGTCATGTGAGGGCATCGGCACAGAGATCTGAAGCTCGTAGTGACTTGTTGTGGATTTAGCTGCTCTACAGTGCTAGAGGGTGAATGTGTGTGTGTGTGTGTGTGTGTGTGTGTGTGTGTGTGTGTGTGTGTGTGTGTGTGTGTGTGTGCGCGTGCGTGCGCGTGCGTGTCCTTAGTCAGTTGTGAAAATCATTTCCTTGTTCTCAGAGAGATTCAGACAGTTGACGAGACAACCTTGAATCTACAGCAGTCAGGTGAGAATCCTACATTTCTACACTAAATTTGTACACTACACTACAAGTGTACTACACTACACTAAAAACATCAGATCACAGACAAATGGGTTTCAAATTAGAAAAAGACCCTGCATCATCAGTGGGCTGCCTCTTGCTATAATGATGGTCTAAGTGACATATTCACACAGACTAGTGGAAGTCTGATCCTACACACACACACACACACACACACACACAAATGTAGCATTACGTAACGTGTTTTTGCCTCCAAAGCGTGTTTATACGAGTGTAATGACACTCCTTGCCAGAGAGTTGAAGAAACAACCTTGTTTCTGCAGCAGACGTGAGAATCTTAAATATTTGCATATATACACATATACTGGTATATCTATTTTGTTGAACATTTTTTCTGGAACGTTCTTAGTCCAGTACACCCCTGTGTGTGTTCTTGGTTGAACAGAACTCAGATCAGATCAGAGGCTAGAATGGTGTAGCAGGAAGTCTGCTGAGCGTTTCATTACCAGAAGTCAGTTTTAGTATTTAGAATAATGATTCATATGGAGGTAGATCCTATGAGACTACGTGTGGAAGAATACAACCATTTCATCCCACTGGATACAATTATTTAGGTTTGAACATGTTCTAAATGAATGGTACATGTGTTGGTCAGTAAATGTTTGTGTATAATGCTTTGTAAACGTCATGAATATGCAGAGAAAGGAAGCTGGTGTGACATTGTGGATAGTTACATTTGCATTAGAAAGTTCTATTGGAATTAGAATGTGTTGTTGAGTGACAGTAAACAGGAAGTATGTCTCTCTCTCTCTCTCTCTCTCTCTCTCTCTCTCGCTCCTTGTGTGTTGTTAAAGACACATGCACACACCCACATAGATAACCACAAATATGTAGGTCTGAAGTCCCTTCTTAGACAGGTGAGTCTATTTTTATGTAAATTATTTCCTTGTTCTCAGAAAGATTCAGACATTTGAAGAGACAACCTTGAATCTGCAGCAGTCAGGTGAGAATCCTGCATTTATATACACTAAATATTCACATGACAATATCATTTACATCATAGACATTCCTTCCTATACACTCTAAGATGTCAGAGACTAATGTGTTCACATCTGCTAAATGGCTGCATGTAAATGTCTCTGCTTGTTATGATCACACCCTGATTAAGGCACTATCTCCAAAAGAGAGAAGAGTGTGACTGTGTGTGTGTGTATTTGTGCTCTGTGTTTACTCTTTAGTGCTACTCTACAGCTAGCATAGCTTTAGAACAGAGTCTCTCTGCCTCTCTATCCTGGACTCACTCAGTGGAACTAGAAGTCACATGTTATGTTGACTACATTTATGGACATCAGGGCTTCAGGGCTTTTTAAAACACCTGTGAATGTCTCTTACAGAATCCAGTCTGTTCAGAATCCAGTTAACTCTTGTCAGGTGAAGGAATTAGGCATGAGTGACAAACAAGTCAACTAAATTAAATGCATGGTGTAAGGACTGAGGAGATCAGACCATGGGGAGAAATACTTCCAAATATCGGAGTGAGGAGAGGGACTCTCAACGGAGGACTGAACAGAGGAGAGAAAGCATCATCATTTCCACAGCCCGCAGAAGAAGTCTGGAAGAGATAGAAAAGAGGGAGGTAGAGAAAAGAAAAGAGGGAGAGCCAGAGGAGAAGATAGAAGATGGAAAGACAAAAGAGAAGAGAAAAGCAGGGGGGAAGACAGAGGAGGACAACAGTGGAGCAGCATCTAATGACCAGAGAAACTCAAGGTGAGTTCAGTTGTTATCAGTCAGATTATATCTTGTTGATGTTGCCCCTGTGTTGCAGTACCAGAGTGTGAATATAGGGGGCAGTGTCAACATTGCTCCTGGGTTGTAGCACCAGGATGTGGATATAGGGGGCAGTGTCAACATTGCTCCTGGGTTGTAGTACCAGAGTGTGAATATAGGGGGCAGTGTCAACATTGCTCCTGGGTTGTAGTTCCAGGGTGTGGATAATCTTACCAGTCTCAGTATGCTCTCCTGTGAAATGTATCATAATCCGAATATTTCTAGGTGTTTGGCATGACTTCAACATAGTCCTCTGTGGGAGCAGTGAAAACAAGTGCCAGCGGAATGCTTATGTCCAAGCCATGCCAAACATGTTAAAATATTAGGATTGCAATACATTTCACAGGAGAGCATACTGAGACTGGTAAGACTACACCCACATTCACTGTGCCCCATTGACTTCCATTGTAGTCCAGTGAGAGCTTGCATAGGAACTGCAACTAGCTCAATATTGGAATGATCAGTGAAAGTATGATCTCTACGTTTCAAGTTAATGGTAAACAGACCACAAATAGGACTAAATGTCCAAAATAGCACAATATCCCTATAAATAATTACTAGCTTCTTCTATCACAAAATGTAACTAAGAAATACTTGACAAATGTGTCTTCTACTCTCAGAGGGTAAAATCGCCTATTATATACCACAGCTATGTTCGGAATCGCTCCCTATTCACTGTATAGTGCACTATATAGGGCGTCAGCCATTTTGTTTGTAGTGTCCGAATTCTCCACGGAATTTTCGTTCCCTATATAGTTCACTATTTATTACCCACAATTCACCTTGATTTGCAGGGAACAGTGCATGTACCCTACATTTTCTCCGTTCCCTAGGTAGTTCACTACATGGTGAACCCTATATAGGGAATAGGGAGTGAGGGAACGAGGGAGCGATTCCGAACACAGCTCACGTCTCTCCATCTCTATAGCCAGCCACCCGTCACTGTGTGTTGTGCCTTGAGGGAGAAAAGCGGTGGCATGCTTGGGGAAACAACGCCATCTGCTGTTGTGAATGTATAATTACATTTAAAAGTCTAGACCCCGAATATAAGACGACACCTTTTTTCTTCCTCAGGCCCTCCACCTCTCATGATGGACAGAGTGAGACAGAGAGGACAAGAGAAGACAGAGGTGAGGCTGTGTGTCTGTACTGAGGTGGAACGCTGGACATGTTTAGAAGTAAAAGCTACCAGTTTACCATTCTCTTCTCTCTGTGTGTGTTTGTGTGTGTATTTCTCTTCTCTAGAGGCAAAGTTTGTGGACACACATTGGTCTAAGCTCATTCAGAGGGTTGCTGAGGTGATGCCTATAGCAGATGAACTGCACCAGAAGGGTATGATCCCTGATGAGCTCTACTCTGACATCCAAGCAGCCCCGACCAGACAGAAGAAGATGAGGGAGCTGGACAACGCCTTAAAATCCGGGGGAGTCAAGGTCAAATCAGCCTTCTACAGGATCCTCCAGGAGAAAGAGGCTCATTTGGTCCAGGACCTTGGTAAGCTCTGTTGTTAGATTATGTTTATTTAATCTTGTCACAAACAAATAAGTTGTGTTTCTTATTCTTATCTATAACTGCACCATGACAACAATGAACTCCAAACTATCTAAGAGATAACATATGGAGAACATACTGCACCAGAGCTCTACCAAGTTAGCCTGATAATCTATAGTAAACTGTGTGTGTGTGTGTGTGTGTGTGTGTGTGTGCACGGGCACGCGCGCATGTGTGTTTGTTCATCCCGCACTTCTGTCTGTGCTACAGTAGCATTGTTGTCCCCTCCAGAAGGTCATACTGCTACAAGAACACAATCATCCTTTATCATTCCTGAGGTTGTGTAGGACAGTATCATCCTTTATCATCCCTGAGGTTCTGTAGGACAGTATGATCCTTTATCATCCCTGAGGTTCTGTAGGACAGTATCATCCTTTATCATCCCTGAGGTTGTGTAGGACAGTATCATCCTTTATCATCCCTGAGGTTGTGTAGGACAGTATCATCCTTTATCATCCCTGAGGTTTTGTAGGACAGTATCATCCTTTATCATCCCTGAGGTTCTGTAGGACAGTATCATCCTTTATCATCCCTGAGGTTCTGTAGGACAGTATCATCCTTTATCATCCCTGAGGTTCTGTAGGACAGTATCATCCTTTATCATCCCTGAGGTTGTGTAGGACAGTATCATCCTTTATCATCCCTGGGGTTCTGTAGGACAGTATCATCCTTTATCATCCCCGAGGTTCTGTAGGACAGTATCGTCCTTTATCATCCCTGAGGTTCTGTAGGACAGTATCGTCCTTTATCATCCCTGAGGTTCTGTAGGACAGTATCATCCTTTATCATCCCTGAGGTTCTGTAGGACAGTATCATCCTTTATCATCCCTGAGGTTCTGAAGGACAGTATCGTCCTTTATCATCCCCGAGGTTCTGTAGGACAGTATCGTCCTGGTCTTGGACATCATGGGTCTTGTTTTTCCTTATAATTTCAGAAGGCGTAGCCAAGGCCACACCATGCAGTGCCACCAAACAAAGGTGAGATATGTAAAATCAGGAGAATGTTTTTGTTAGAAGGGTCCATTGTGTTTCACAGATCTATATACTGCTACTGTATGAGGATTCTGCTTGTACTGGATGTTGTTTTATGCTTTTTATTCTTCATGTCTCACTCTACATTTTCACTTTCTCCCATTCTCCCCTGTGCTGAACCAAAAAAGAGTTAAAGACACACTTCAAGACAGTTTGAAGAAACGTTTCAGATTCATGTTTGAGGGGACTACAGAAGACAGAAAAACTCTCCTCAACAGCATCTACACAGAGCTCTTCATCACTGATGGGGAGAGTAAAGAGGTTAATACAGAACATGAGATCAGGCGGATTGAATCACTCCAAAAATCATCAGTTACTTCTATCAACTGTAATGACATCTTCAAACCCCGTCCTGAACAAGAAGAATCCATCAGAACTCTGATGACGAAAGGCATGGCGGGTATAGGAAAGACAGTCTCAGTGCAGAAGTTCATCCTTGACTGGGCAGAAGGGAAAGCCAATCAGGATATAGATTTCATCTTTGTGCTTCCATTCAGAGAGCTGAATTTGATCCAGGATGAGCAGTACAGTCTGCATGACCTTCTGTGTTACTTTCACCCTGAACTTTCAGAGATAGCAGATGCAAGCATGTTTGCATCTTCTAAAGTTCTGTGCATCTTTGATGGTCTGGATGAGAGCAAACTTCCATTCAATTTCAGTCAGAACAAGAGGTTGAGGGATACCATGAAGAAATCATCAGTGGACATGCTGCTGACAAACCTCATTGATGGAAATCTGCTTCCCTCTGCTCTCCTCTGGATAACCACACGACCTGCAGCAGCCAAACAGATTGAACGCAAGTGCATTGACCAGATGACTGAAGTACGAGGGTTCACAGACCAACAGAAGGAGGAGTACTTCAGGAAGCAGTTCAGTGAAGATGAAGAACTAGCCAACAAAATCATCGATCACATCAAGAAAAACAGAAGCCTCTACATCATGTGTTACATACCTATCATGTGTTACATCACTGCCAAGGTTCTAGCACCTATGCTGAGTAAAAACAAGAAAGGAGAGATCCCTACATCTCTGACTGAGATGTACATTCACTTCCTGATCACTCAAACAGGGGTGGCGCTTGGAAAGTATGAAGAGAGAAACGAGAAAGATCAGTCTAGACAGCAGATCCTGAAATCAAGAGACGGCGACATTCTGAAACTGGCCCAGCTGGCATTCCAACAGCTGCTGAAGGGAAATCTCATATTCTCAGAGGAGGAGCTGAAAAAGTGTGGAATTGATTTCAATAAAGCAGCAGTGGAAAGTGGATTGTGCACAGAAATCCTGAAAGAAGAGCATGGCCTGTATAAGAACAAGGTGTACTGCTTTGTGCACCTGAGCTTTCAGGAGTTCCTTGCTGCTGTCTATGTGTTCTACTGCTGTGTGAGAAACGACATCAGTTCACTGGAGTCTCTCCTGGAGAATGTGTCGACAGAGCTGCCCCTGCATGAGGTGCTGAAGAGAGTTGTGGATGAATCTCTACAGAGTGAGAATGGACATCTGGACCTGTTCCTCCGCTTCCTGCTTGGCATCTCACTGGAGTCCAACCAGACTCTCTTACAAGGCCTTCTGCCACAGACAGAGAGCAGCTCAGAGACTGTTGAGGAGATGAAGAAATACCTTAGGAAGCCAGATGTGGAGAACCTCTCACCTGATAGTTACATCAATCTCATCCTCTGCTTGACTGAGATGAAAGACAGTTCAGTACATGAAGACATTCACAAGTTCCTCATGTCACCAGATCGAGATAAACGCGCTCTCTCAGGAGATCACTGCTCAGCACTGGCCAACGCACTTCTGATGTCACAGGGTGTGCTGGATGAGATGGACCAGAGGAAATACAACATAGCCAAGAAAGGGCATAACAGACTGATCCCAGCTGTGAGGAAATGCAGAAAGGCAATGTAAATATTAATGTCAAACTGACACATATCACACTAGTATAAATGACGCTGATTGTTTTAAAGGACTGTGTTAATTCAGTTGCTTTTCTGTGCAGTCACAGACCCTCAGACATATATGGGACACACCAGGTGGGAAAGAGGGTGTATATATTATCTGAATGTATTCGTGTTTACAGTGTACTCTACCTCCGCTCCAGCAACAGCGCAGGGCGAGAGGTAATGTTGTCAGTGATGTGTGTTCACTCATTGATTGGTTGTTTTCTTAGCATGATTATGCAAACACTACCAGACCGATTTTCAAGAAACTTGGTGGAGGGGTGTAGCATAGGCCAACTTACAGTAGAACCTATTCAATTTTGGAGTGAATACATATTAGGGGGCAGATCCACAAATCAAAACAAACATTTGAGCGAAGCCAGCTGTCCGTGTGAGGGTGATATAGACACAGGGTTTGGACTGGGGAGTGTGGGGGGAGAGCCCGGAGACGGGCGGCTGTAGCTCAGGAGGTTGAGCGGGTCGTCCAATGGCGGTTCAAATCCCTGCTCCTCCTGACAAAATGTCGAAGTGCCCTTGGGCAAGACAATGAACCCCCAATTGCTCCTAATGAGCAGGCTAGCACCTTGCATGGCAGCTGACACCATTGGTGTGTGTATGTGTGTTTGAATGGGTGAATGAGAGGCCTTCATTGTAAAGCGCTTTGGATGAAAGTACTGTATAAGTGCAGTCCATTTACCATTTACCATAGCAACCAGTATGGTTCTGCTTCAGAAAGCTCTCAGTCTGGAAATGCATGTGCTACATGATCAACAGCAAAGGCACAGAGCAGCATGTTATCCATCAATCCCCTGACAGAGTCAAATAGAACCAAAGATGGAGGCTGGGATGGTGGAGGCAACAACAAAATTAAAAGTAAAAAGAAAACATACAACTCAGCAGATTCAGTGTCTACACTCCTACCACCATGTTACAAGCTGCTTTACAAAAATGACAAGCTCCACGACATTGGTGCCATTACAAGAACAGAGGACATGTGTTTCCTCTAGACAGTAGAAAGGGAGTAGGTGGGGTGACAGGAGACATACAGTAGGTCTGTGAAAGAGATAGAGATGGGATTTGAACCCTGGCAACTCCAGCTCATGAAGGACATGTTCTCTGTTTCTACAGACTGACTGACATGAAGCTCAGCCTTGAGGACTGTGAATCACTGGCCTCCACCCTCCAGACACCAGACTGTCCTCTGAGAGAGCTGCACCTGAAGAACATTATCAGCATTGTAAAGGAGATGAAGATATTGATTGGCAAGAATGACGTTGATGATGACCTGAAGGTCCTCTTCTCTGCCCTGAGAGGTCCACACTGTAAACTGGAGACACTGAGGTCAGTACCTTTACAGGAGTTTTCACATGATGACAACCCTAAAATGGACACATAGCTGGACAGTCTGTTAGTCTCACATTGTCACTCTTAGAGCATGTTCATATGCAGTCTTTTTTCAGTTCAGTTGATTTTCTGGTGACTCACTGACCCTCAGATATATGGGACACACCAGGTGGGAGAGATGGGGAGAAATTTTGAATGTTTTAATGTTTAACATACATTGTTACTATTGACTTGTTACTAACCATTTATGTGAATATTCAACTCAGCTGACTGATGCAGTATCACTAAACACACTCCCATCACATCTGTAGGGATTGTATATTTCAGTCAGGAAGACTAGTGTTATCGTTTTGAGGGACATGTTGTCAAAATAGTGAACATACTGTACTCTACTAACCAGGGTTAGAGCAGACTATAGTTCAGGGAAGTTGAGTGTGAAAGTGCAAATATGTAGAATTCATATTTATCTGTCACTAACAGCAAATAACATGACATTTAAAAATAAAACTTACAACTCCGTAAATAGATGCAGTGTTTTTATACACTCCATCCACCACGTTACAAGCTGTTCAACAAACCTGACAAGCACCACGCCACAATAGACATGTTCCATTACAAGGACAGTGGACATGTGTTTCCTCTAGACAGTAGGAAGGGAGTAGGTGGGGTGACAGGAGACATACAGTAGGTCTGTGAAAGAGATAGAGATGGGATTTGAACCCTGGTTGCCAACAGACCTACAGAAGCAGTCAGAGGTCCTAACTTCTACACTGCACTCCATCTCATGAAGGACATGTCTGTTTCTACAGACTAACTAAAGTGTGTCTCGCCAAAGAGGCCTGTGAATCCCTGGCCTCCTCCCTCCAGTCACCAGACTGTCCCCTGAGAGAGCTGCACCTGAAGAACATAGTTTTTCATAAACAAAGATCAAACATATAATTAAAGAAACATGGGTGTAACGCGCTACAAAAGTAATGCATTACAGTAACATATTGCTGTTGGCAGTAACTAAGCAACCAATATAACATGTTACAGATACTGAAGGATTTCGGTATTATTGTTACAGTTACAATGTCAAATAATTTGTTACTTACGGTATTGAAACACAGACCGCACAGGGAGAGGGAAGTTTATTTTTTGTGTGTTTGTTTGCTGGCATTTGATTGGGGGGGTGTGAACGGGAACGGGGGAGAATGAGGATGAATGATTGATTGGTAAAGTCCACTCACCTGGAATCTGCATAGCTACAGCGCAACGCTACATGACCAGCGAAGAGAAGACAACAATGGCTACAGGTGCTATGTTTTCACAATGGATACACTCTCATTACGAGAGCAAACCAAGCAACATAGATTTGATTTCTTTGGATTTCGATCTGCCCTTGATCCCCGAGACTTGAGGAGATTTGTGTAAGAGTATGTTGCCGAAGACATGCTGCCTCTGTCAACAGTAGAATTGAGCACTTTTAGAAAGCTTATCATGAGACTTACTGGCCAAGTTCCAAGTGCCCTTTTACTCCACTGTTCAACTTTGAGAACCAGAAAAAGAACACGCAAAATGCACTTTCAGAATTAAAAACACATGCTTTAGGTATTTTAGTAGTATGTAATACTAGCCCTCCAGAGCCCTAGGTATAGGTTAGGCTAGGTAGCTTCACTTGTGACTCAAGTGGTAGAGTGGGTCGTCCAATGACCGCAGGGTCGGCGGTTCAAATCCCGGCTGCTCTTCCTGTCCACATGTCGAAGTGTCCTTGAGCAAGACACTGAACCCCAAATTGCTCCCAGTGAGCAGGTTAGCATCTTACATGACAGCTGCCACCATTGGTGTGTGAATGAGAGGCCATTGTGAAGTGCTGTGGATAAAAGCGCTGTATAAGTGCAGTCCATTTACCATTCATCAGCCTTTGTAACAGGTTTCCTATCTAGCCAGCTTTTTGTAGGCTACATATTGATATAGGTCAGCAATTAGGTTCAACCATGGATGCCAATTATTACATGATTATTCAGTTTGTTTATTATCTACAGTAGATTTGAAAAAAAAGTGTAAAAGATTAAAGTAAGCTAGCCTAGGCCTAGCTCGTAAAATATTGGTTTGCTGTATGTATAGTTTTATTTTCATACTCACATATGTCCAGGATTGTTTAAAATGTAATCTTATAAATAAATGAATTACTCTCAAATGAACGTAACTCGTAATGTGTAATAGTTAGGTTTTGAAAGTAGCTTACCCAGCACTGGAACTCACACATCATGTCAGGAGAGCCTGACATATCTTACTTAAAAACAGATTGTTCTCTAATCCAGGCCTTATAAATAAAACGGGCAATCTTAAATACTTCAGCCTTAAATAATCCACTTCAGCTTCTGGCCATTATCTGCCCAGCACAGCTCAGGGTCTTGATTTTGCATTTCATCAAACAAGGGAATCCTCAAATCATAATATAATGTATGATAAAATATGAAATGAAATTCATTTTCAACATCTTTTAGATCACAGCCCACATAATGCATGAGCATATCCTGTTCTCTTCTGGCTTCGCTGTGAACCGACCTACTTCAATAGAAAGGGGAAGGATACCAGTTCTCAGCTGAGCACCACTGATCTCTGGCTGATCTCTGGCTCCTACAGTAGTTAGGAAGGACGTAACATAGGGCTCAGGACTAAAACACTGCTTCATCTGAACACATGAACGACATGTTCTATGTTACTACACACTGACTAACGTGTGGCTCAACCAACTCTCTCCATGACTTCTAGCCTGTGAGTCACTATGTTGTCATTTACGTTTCTCTGTGTAGACTAAATTCTCACTCTAGTCTACTTGTTACTCAGCATGTTGTCGTGTATTTGCATCTCCTATTTAGGCTGGACAACTGTTTCCTGACAGAGAACAGTTGTGAGGAGTTGGCTTCAACCCTCAGCTCAAACTCCCACCTGACAGAGCTGGACCTCAGTCACAATGACCTGCATGACTCAGGAGTGAAGCTGCTCTCTGAGGGACTGAAGAGTCCCAACTGTAGACTGAAGATACTGAGGTCAGTTATTAGAAACACACTCCACCAATGAGAGATAAATATTTTGATAATTCCACAAATCAATGTATTTATGATGAAAAGGTAAACATTGATATGTAGCTGAGAATATATTATTCTTTATTTGGCAAATAATAGATTATTCAATTTCTCTTATGTCACTTGCTCTCATTTTACATCATGCATCATACTGGTAAACACATTGTATGCAGTTCCATCTCTCACCAGCAGAGTGCAGCAGAGCTGTTGTAATATCCTGATGCCCTCTCTCTCTATAGGCTGTCTTTCTGTCGAGTCACAGAGGAAGGCTGTGCTGCTCTGGCTTCAGCACTCAGGTCAAACCCCTCCCACCTGAGAGAACTGGACCTGAGCTACAATCACCCAGGAGACTCAGGAGTGGAGCTGCTCTCTGATCCACTCTTAAGGCTGGAGAAACTCAAGTTAGTATTGATTAGTAATGCATGTTTTTGCCATTTTTTGCAGAGCTGTGTTTTTAAGTCCAGTTACTGTTGCTGTAACCATTTTCAGATTGTCTGTATTTCTCATGTTAGTCTGAGAACAGTGGGTCCTGATATTGGCTCCTGCCTCATCACTCTTTTAAGCAGTACTTCACACACAGACAGATCCTTATATTGAGTTATCACTGTTTGTCAGTTGTCTCTTGTCCAGACTGCTCTTCATACAGTACATAGGCTGTGTGTGTGTGTGTGTGTGTGTGTGTGTGTGTGTGTGTGTGTGTGTGTGTGTGTGTGTGTGTGTGTGTGTGTGTGTGTGTGTGTATCACTCTTTCACTCTCTTCCTCTGCCTCTCTCATAGTGTGGACCATAATGAAGAGATCTGGGTGAAATCACAGCTGCTTAAGAAGTGTAAGTTGTTGTTTTGAAGAGCTGTTTTGGTCAATGTACAAAACAATAACCTGAGGGAATCACAACCATCCATTGACTTGATATGTGGAAATGCTTGACCTCAATCTTTTGTTGACTCAAACTTTAACCTTGTTGTTCCTGGATCAATTCATATTTAATTTTCCAAAATGTTAACATAGCCAGGAACACACACACACACACACACACACACACACACACACACACATTCTAACACAGGTTGTAATCCAGCCTTTCTCCTCTCATCTGTAGATGCCTGTGATCTCAGTCTGGACCCAAACACAGCACACAGAGAGCTCTCTCTGTCTGAGGACAACAGGAGGGTGGAGAGGGTTGAAGAGGATCAGCTGTATCCTGATCACCCAGAGAGGTTTGATGAACATGAACAGGTGCTGTGTAGAGAGGGTCTGACTGGACGCCATTACTGGGAGGTGGATATGAAGGGGGATGGTCGGATAGGAGTGACATATAAGAGCATCAGCAGGAAGGGAGGCAGCCGTGCCTGTGGACTTGGAGCCAATGACAAATCCTGGAATCTGATGAAGTGGGGGAAGAAAGTCTTTGTCTGGCACAATCAAGAAATGACTATTTTACCTGATTGGTTACCTGCATCCATCAGAGTAGGAGTTTTCCTGGACTGGTCAGCTGGCGTACTCTCCTTCTACAGGATCTCCTCTGACACAATGACCCACCTGTACACATTCCACACCACATTCACTGAGCCCCTCTACCCAGCTTTTAGGGTGAATGAGATTAACACCTCAGTGACCCTGTGCCAGGTAGAGTAGCCTCCCGTGTCCTGGAGGAACACCTTGGTCTCCATGGAAACACAGTTCTGTCCCCACACACCTGTGTGACATGATGGGGTGTGGTTGATTGTAACCATGACTACAGATACAGAGGTTGTCCCAGGTCAATGTTGACATTGATGACCCCACTGTGGTCATGAGGAGATGAAGGGTTCTGCCCCTTTGACTGGACGTCCTTGTTCTGTTAGAGTGCTGCGCTGTAAAAGGACTTTCACTGTGAATAGCAGAGACTTGACTTGTTAAATCTATGATTGAGGTTGATATAATGTGTGACGTCTGTAAATATGATATAATGTATGATATCTGAG
This sequence comes from Borostomias antarcticus, assembly GCF_949987555.1. Taxonomy (NCBI): domain Eukaryota; kingdom Metazoa; phylum Chordata; class Actinopteri; order Stomiiformes; family Stomiidae; genus Borostomias; species Borostomias antarcticus. The sequence goes on along the minus strand of NC_140264.1, from coordinate 2,847,672 downwards.
AATATGTCAATTTGTTCAATGTTTGTGTTGCAGCATGAATTCAACACAACACTCCTGTTTTATAATGACAACCTTTTGATTTCATGACTTGTTCAAGATGAATAATTGAGATACTGTTTATGGAAACAATGATCCTGCAGAATATGTTTTAAGTCGTGCATAAATTGCTCGTCTATGTACAGTATGATTGTTGTTTTGCACATTGTGATAATAAAATGCTAAATCTTCGTATTAACATGAATTCATATTTCAACTCCCAAAGAGTATGTTTTTACTAGTGATATGAGATCTATTTTAGGTACTTACTGTGTGTGTGTGTGTGTGTGTGTGTGTGTGTGTGTGTGTGTGTGTGTGTGTTTGGTTGGAACTAAGTGTTTCTGGCTGGCCATATGGAAAGACAAGCTGCAGGTTCATACTCTAGCACCCAAGGAAAACGTGTGCCCACATGTGTGTGTGTGTGTGTGTGTGTGTGTGTGTGTGTGTGTGTGTGTGTGTGTGTCTGCTTGCACACCCTGCCACACACAAACACTAGAGGAGGAATCCTATGCTTCACTAGTTGGTGTGTGTGTGGTTGACTGCTGCCGTCATGGTTACTCTTCTTGGTTTGCTGGGCTTGTGGGTCAGTGGTCATGTGACGTGACCAGGAAATATGTAAATGTCTCTGCTTGTTATGATCACACCCTGATTAAGGCACTATCTCCAAAAGAGAGAAGAGTGTGTGACTGTGTGTGTGTGTATTTGTGCTCTGTGTTTACTCTTTAGTGCTACTCTACAGCTAGCATAGCTTTAGAACAGAGTCTCTCTGCCTCTCTATCCTGGACTCACTCAGTGGAACTAGAAGTCACATGTTATGTTGACTAGATTTATGGACATCAGGGGCCTCATTTATCAAAGAGCGTGTAAATTCAGGTGTAAAAGAGGGCGTACGACGAAAACCAGAAAAGGGCGGACTGCCGCGTACGACGAGAATATTTACACGCTTTTCGGATCCATCAAACATGGCGTACACGCTGCTGCGCCGATTTCTCAATCCCACGGTGTCGTAGAACACAGCGGACGTGCACGCGCCTCGTGTTCCGCCCTCTCCACGCCCAAATTCAACCATATATGGTCAAAACTATGACGGTAATCAACGGCTCTGTGCACCAGCTCCACTACTTCCTGAAAGTCACTTGGCATCTTTATTTCCTGTCCTATATGATTGGCTTAAGTGATTCATCAGGTGTGCGGAAGACCCAGCGCACACCTGATGAATCATTAAATCCAATCATATTGGACAGGAAATGTAGGGCCAATCCCAAACCACCCCCTACCCACTCCCACTCCGCCACCGAGTGTCCCTCCAAATGAAGTGTCACTCGCAGCTGTGGATCGCACTCTCAATCGAGGGGGAGGGTATATAAATGGAAAGCCAAATGTGGGACGGACTCCCCACTCCACCGGAACCGACTGGGACAGGGCCGTCACCATGGCATGTTTAGGTGATTTATGGGAAAAAAAATTAGGATTTATAATACAAATATAAATCACTATAATTAAATCCATGTATGATGAGAAATGGTCAAAAGTCCAAACGGAAATGTTTTTTCAAATGAACTCTAACTAAATGAATACTATGACACTGTCCCGAGACAAAGACATAAATCCATTAATAACTTACTCCTATGCCTCTTGGGCAGCATTCCTTCTTTTGTGAAGCTCAATTTGCATATCGCAGCCTAATGGAAAGGAATATATGATGTAGGCTACATTTGACGTAGACCTAGGCCTATTTAGATTTATTTTATGTCGGCTATGAATACAGGCTTTTAAGAGTTTGCTACAAGTCAAGTGATATAGGGATAAAGTGATGTTCTCCTATTTTTGTCTTCGATTTTGTTTGAGGCAATGAAATCAGTGTGAGAAAAACAAATGTTTGAGTGCTGTAAAATAATCTGCAATAATTGACAGTGTAGGAAGACGGAACGTTATTTATATGCGGTTTCCTGAGGCATCTCTTCCACGTGCACTTCCTGCTTCGGCTATCGGGCTATCGATGCAGGTGTAGCCAGGCTCAATCTGCGTTGTGTTTACGGAGCACACTGGAGGACGACGTGCATTCAAATATCTTTTTTATTGTAGACTGTTCCTGCATGGACATCTGCATGGACATAGACAGGGCACGAGAACACATTAGCCTCTGGCAATAGTTCGTTGCTCGTTGGCTAACCCTGCAGTCATGAAAACGGGGAAACATTCTTTTTATATTCTTATGTGAAATAAAAGTGACCTCAAGTCTAACATAACTCATTCCATATGAAATACTTCAAATCTCCCAGGGGGGGGTTACATACATTATAACAGCAGACTAAGTACTGTCACAAGATTAGCTTAGACAGACTGACAGCACTGACCTTGTTGCACCCATACTCCCCAAACGGGAAGGAAATATAGATGCGCACAGTTAACCCCACAAGGTCACACCCCCAGATACCCCAAAACCAATCCCCAGCCCTGTGTATAATAAATCAACCAATTAAAATCAAAGGCGAGCAGAAACCCAGGGAAAATAATAATTATTAAAGTTATACAATAAGAAAATCTAGTGGAACAATATTAATCCTGTTACACAGGCTTGCTATTTAAGGGGTTGACAGCCCACTCGCACTCCAAGCGCACTCCAAGCGCACTCCAAGCGCACTCCAAGCGCACTCCAAGCGCACTCCAAGCGCACTCCAAGCGCACTCCAAGCGCACTCCAAGCGCACTCCAAGCTAATTGGTTTGGGACGGCCCTTAATATGGCGAAGCTCGGCGTGAACGCGCAAACGGAGGGGGAGTGGATAGGGCGAGGGCTTAGGGGGTGGTTTGAGATTGGGCCAAAGGAGCCAAGTGACTTTCAGGAAGTAGTGAAGCTGGTGCACAGAGCCTAACGCGGAAAGAAGAGAAACTTTTCGGAGACGGAGGTGCATGTGCTTGTTGGTGAGGTCCACGCGAGGAAACAAATCATCTTCGGAAGGTATTTGTACGAGCCTACCTTTGTCTGATTGCTCCTACAGTTTAGGTAGCCTACTGTACGTTTCGTGCATCCTGTATGTGGCGTAGGCTACACGGACATTCTGTATTATGTGGCTGTGAGGGAAGCAAACATTCCACACATTCTGTGGTAGGCTATGATTGATTTAGGACCAAAAACAGGGAACGATAACACAGATGATCTCTTCATAATGTTAGACCACATTAAACATTTTCCCCTCTGGGAAATTAAGACTCATCTAAATCACCCGGTAAATCACACTTAAGCATTTATTTGGCTGCCAACAGAAAAACATATCAAATGAATATGGCTACACAATTAAATGTGTAATGCATAATCAAGTTCACAGACAAACTCAAAGAAAATGAGTGAAATTGTTTCTCAAGACTGACGTGGGGTGGGACTAACTACAGTGGCCCTCAAGGGTCATAAATCATCCCCTCATCCTGCAGGTCCTGAGATGGAGGGAGAGCGCCCCCCAGTGGCAGAATCACCACATGACTATCACACCTAGTGAACTATGAATTTTGATTCCAGACCCAGACACACACACACACACTGAGGGTTTTTGTGGTGACTTACTTTCTTTCTCTCTCTTTCTTTTTTCCTCCCCTCTTTTTTCTTCCCCTTCCCCTCTTTCTCCCCCTATTCTGTTCTTTACCTGTTTTTCTTCTCTCTCTCAACAGGTTCTGGAGAGGAAGAGAAGAGAGGGAGATAGAGAGACGGAGGAGGGAAAGGAGAGGGAGGACAGGAGAGAGAGAGAGGGGGGGTATATATATACACATATGGAGTAACTAAATTACATGCATGGTGTAAGGACTGAGGAGATCAGACCATGAGGAGAAATACTTCCAAATATCGGAGTGAGGAGAGGGACTCTCAACGGAGGACAGAACAGAGGAGAGAAAGCATCAGAAAAAGGCTGGAAAAGAGGGAGGTAGAGAAAAGAAAAGAGGGAGAGGACGAGAAGATAGAAGATGGGAAGACAAAAGAGAAGAGAAAAGCAGAGGGACCAGAGAGGAAGAGAGATGAGAGAGAGGCTGGGATGAGGAGAGGAGAGAGAGAGGCTAAGAGGAAGAGAGACGAGGAGGAGACAGAAGAGAAGACAGAGGAGAGAGAAGAGAGGAGAGATGAGGGTGAGGCTGAAAGGAGGAGAGACGAGGAGGAGACAGAAGAGAAGACAGAGGAGGACAGCAGCGGAGCTGCATCTGATGACCAGAGAGACTCAAGGTGAGGTCAACTGATATCAGTCAGATGCTATCCTGTCAATGTGTCTAGAAAGCTACAAAGATTCCTACTAGTTTGCTGTTGAAATGAAACCAAATGCCTGTTTTCTCATTTTCAGATCATCCTCCTGTCATGACAAGCAGAGAGAGACTAAGAGGAGCGATGAACTCAAAGGTAAGGTTGCATATTGAACACTGTGGGGCGAATTCACTAAAGCAAATTGCGCCCGCTAATTGCACCATTACATTGCGCGTCAATTGCGCCAGCTATGTGCTCCGTTTTAAAAACCTATTCACTAAAGACATTGCGCTAATAATATCCCAGCGCAAACACGCCCATTCGGTGTTTGCGGTTGAGTGCAATTTGCTGCTGATATAGGAAATGACTATAAATACTGCGCATACAGCGCATACAACTCGTATGCATATCATTGGACGATGGCAGACAGAAAAAGAAAGATACGATTTTCAGACAGCGAACTTGAAGGCCTCACGGACGAGGTTCAAAAACATCAAAAACATCCACAAAAAATATCACGACTGCAGCAAAAAATCATATTTGGGGTTTAATTTCCCAATCAGTCAGTGCCATTTGTGTGTGTAAACGCGGAAGACTGCAAACGGAGGTGGAATGATTTGAAAAGACGAACAAAGGAAAAATTGTCATTTTATGTTATGCAAGTTGCAGCACGATGATCTGGCATACTTTTGGGGGAGTGTATAACATTGCCCCACCGGTATGATCTAGACATCTAAACGGCTTTTCAGGATTCCAAATGTGCACTCAATCACACCGCGCGTCCTGATGTGAGCCCGGTTGTACGCCGCCTCCCCTACTAACACAGTACGTAAAACTGACGGGACACATTGGTGTAATTGTGGTAACTTTGCGACGTCACCAGCAGCGGACCTAGCTGACACCTAGCTGACACTTGCCTTTTCAGTCGCAAAATAACCAAAATAGCCGTCCTCAAGTACACTGTAAGGGAACGTAGCCGCCACTGCTGCTTAAATCCGTAACTACGATGTAATTAAATAACGTGACAATGTGGTTAGATCACAGTCCCAATCTGACTTTATTGGAAATGTGTCACAGTGGGTCAGAACATTTGTAAATTACTTAGGTTTTAAAATAAATTTAGAAGTCATACAGTTACAGAATTGTAATAATGAGGAGAAATCCTGCATGTCTGTTTTGTGTGTAATTTCTCATTTACAGTTAATATTAACACTAAAGATTTGCAGTCTAGGCCTAATAAAAAGAATGATAAAAAATATGCCTATGAATAAAGTCCTAATTTTGCAACCTAAATGTGAGCAATGAACGCTGAGCATTGAACGTAGAATGCAAGGCATTGGGCTACTAGACAAACAAGTTACACACTCTGTGCCAGTAGGTGGCTGTATGCACATTAAAGTTGTTTGCGATCCGCCACTAAACCCAGCGAAGGAGAAGAAGAACGGTAAACTTCCGCCCCGTTTGAGACAGAAGGAGAACACGCTACCCCGCGACAACACAGTTCATGTAAGTATCTCAATTTCAATGTATACATACATACTATGTATTTTGGTATCGTCCCAGATAAAACACCAACGTTATGTGCAAGCTACCCTATTGTAATGATTATCTATATGCAGATGCTCTTTCCAATGTTAGCTAACTAGCTAGCCAGCTAACGTGATTAGCCTTTTTCGGGCATGGTGGAGTCTTCTGGAGTCTAGCACGTTCGTACTGTTTCATCGCTTGGAATACAATGCGATAATTAGCTTACTCATTGATTTCGCATTAACCCACGACACCGTTAGTAGGTGTTTGTTTTTAGGCATTCATTTTTCCGAAGTTAACGTTAACAGAACACTAGAAGCCCCAACAACGGAGCTAGGCTAGCTAGCAGGATTTGTTATAGCAGCCATCTTGGCTCATTTTGTTACAGCAGCCATCTTGGTGGATTTCATGTTACTCTTAACTGTTGAAATGGTTGCTCATTCTGTCAAACGGGTAAAGAATTGTGTACTACGTTTTCACTCACATACAAATCCAAATTTTGCATAATAGGTACTCATGATGTGGACTACTAATAGAGGCGCTAAGACGGGGACAGGCGTGGCCAGGGGCAGTCCTGGGACAGCACCACAGGCTCTGTGAGTCTTGTTCAGTTGAATGCCCTCATGAGTATTAACAGAAGAGCACCATATACATATGCACACATACACTCTAACATGTCGCTCTCTCCTCAGCTCAGCCCAATGGTCTCTGATGGTTCTGTCTGGCCAGCCCTTAGGTGGAGAAACACCTGATCATCAATAAAGGCACACGTAAGTACAAATGCACATACGTTTCCATAGACGGGATAAACAAAAGGGAATATTGATATTGAGTTAATGTTAGCGGTAGACATGTGAGATTCATAAGACGCATCACTGACGCCAGTGACGCCACAATATCAGGGAAATTGAGCAATTGCTTCCCTGTAGTGCAAACTTGCAAGATTCGCTCAGTTATTAACCCTTCTTGCCTTTTTTGTTGTTGGTTTTCTCTCTCCTCCTTCCTCTCTGTGCAGTTCTCCTGTGTGCTGAGCCGCTATCCCATGTATTGCCACTGCTGACAGGGTAGAGCTCAGCCCCATGCAGAAGTGAGTGATGAGGAGAGGGAAGATCATTTTCCCGTTTTTTTCCCCTCCAGTTTTAGGAACCGTCTCAAGAATGTGTTCCCCACTTTTATGCCTTTAAATCAGGGTTGGAGTATTCCAGGTGTGTGGCCATGGCCATGAACACCAGTAGAGGAGGGAACCAAGTGTCTCATTCTCTCTCCACAGTTGTGTGGTTGTAACCCCCCACTAGCTACATATTCATTCAATCTTTATTTAACCTCGTGAATCAATTGAGAGTAAGCTCTCATTTACAATGACGTATAATCACTCTATATTTGAACTTGTACTACAGGTGAGATAATCCTTTTTAATGGTCTCTCTCATTCGCTCTCCTAGCTGTGATGTTAAAGACTTGGGTGTTCTCCTGCTCTGAGTGCCCATTCTCCTATACCTCCCAGATCTACCTCCACAAGCACATCAAGAGGAGCCATGACAACCTCTGTCTCTGCTGAGGAACACACAGAGCATTATGAAGTAGCCAGTGCCTTGGCGAAGGTGTTTGAGCAGCAGTCATCAATGGATTAACTCCCAAGACACAAGGAAGAGACAGCGCAACACACGCTATGACTCCAGTGACGAAGGTAATATAATAGAGTGCATTCAACAGTCCCAAAAGAGTACTACTTGAGTTGACTAATCTGAGCTAATTTACCTCTACTATATGTTCCAGTGCCCAGGCAGCCGGTCGGCAGAACTCAGACCAGACCAGCTATGCCAGGTGCCAGAGCCGGAAGGCCATTTTGTAGCCATCTGCGTAAAGTTACTGTTGAATTGCATAGCTGAATTGGTCATTGTTTTAAATCCAGTTTAACTATTCATGTCTTCCTCTCTGCTTTCCAATAGTGTATTTGCGTCCTGTACCGCCTAAGATGGCTTGTGCTTCATGTTGCCCGCACCGGTGGTCGCCATTTTGTAGTTACTGTTGAATAGTATAGTTGAATTGGTCCTTGTTTTAAATCCAGTGGTCGCCATTTTGTAGCCATTTGCGTAAAGTTACTGTTGAATTGCATAGCTGAATTGGTCATTGTTTTAAATCCAGTTTAACTATTCATGTCTTCCCCTCTGCTTTCCAATAGTGTCCTTATGCTTATGTGTTTAACCTAAGTTCGTTTTTTTGTTTATTGTGCAGAATGTACTGCGTTGTCGAGTTTCTGGAGGAGGGTTCTGTGGCGGCTGTCCCAGTGTCGTGGCTCCGGGAAGAGGTAAGCGACCAATGTGGTTTCTGATAAGAGTGCTGTTTTCCGATTGTACAGGGGAGCAGGTACTAACAGTTATCACTCACAGGGCAACTTGTGTTACTGGACGGAACACAAAAGCAGCCAACGCATTAAGAACAACGTGGAACCAAATCCTGCCTGGAGACTCCACAAAGTTCGCGTGTTTAAGGACTCCAATACTCGTAAGCTGTGTTCATGTACACTGTTAATCATTATTAATTATTCAGAGGAAATAAGATGGTTGAAATGTATTGATTATGGTACTTTCTACACAGCGCTTTATGAAATAGCCAGGGCCATGACGAAGGTGTTTGAGCGGCAGTCGTCAATGGAAGACCAACAAGACACAAGGAAGAGACATCGCAACACACGCTATGACTCCAGTGACGAAGGTAATATAGTTAAGTTAATTCAACAGTCCCTAAAGAGAACTACAACCTAAAGAGTGACTAATCAGAGCTAATGTACTCCTCTAGATGTTCCAGTGACCAGGAAGCGGGTCTGCAGGGGGTCTGACTCCAGTGGCGAAGGTAATATAGTGAAGTTCATTCAACGGTCCCAAAAGAGTACTACTTGAGTTGACTAATCTGAGCTAATCTGATTTTATTTACTCCACTAGATGTTCCAGTGCCCAGGCAGCCGGTCGGCAGAACTCAGGCCAGACCAGCTATGCCAGGTGCCAGAGCCGGAAGGCCTGTCCTGCCAGTTATCAATGCAGGTATACATGCATGCATGTTTATGTTGGTGAAATGGCTATGCATATTTGCACACTGACAGTTAACTCAGGGTTTTCTGAAGACTCATGTACTCAGTTCACTAATTCGCTCATCTCACTACTTGGCAGTAGATGTTCATCGCCCGGGTCCTGTGAGCCCAAGCCCTTCAGCCCTTCAGACGTAAGGAAATGTTTAAGTAAATGATTGTCTTTATGTTTTGCAGACACGATATCTGAGTTCAATTGGCGGCAAAGATCTGCCAGATGTGGTCCGGCGGGTGCTGTCAGCCGTAGCGATACACAGAGTGTGTGGTGTGTGTACAGCGTCCATGGGAAGAGGGGGAAGAAGCCTCTGAAAGAGATGACCCTCTACAATGTCATATTACGTAAGGGATTGTTCATATTTTCGCAAAATAATACATTGTCTTTGCTTCATGCCATGTGATTTGACACCATTCCATTTTTGGTTAAAAGGTGCAGTTATGGCCTGTAAGCCAAGTACCACTGTGACAGAGGTGTCTGCCCAGCTGCAGGAGATGCTGAAACATGCCCCTGCTCGATGCAAAAAGGTATGTGATGTCAGGCAGTTAATTTTCTCGTATCCAGTGACATGGCACGCTTCCAATGAACGTATGCGACTTGCTTTTACAGCCATTTCATTATGTCCTTAGGCATCTGATCCAGCCCAGCTGACCTCCCCAGCCCAGCCCCTGACCGCAGCTCCAGCCCTGACCACAGTGGAGTATTCAGATGAGGATGACCTCTTCTGCCCAGACCCTCGATTCAGATGTGGGTGACCCCCAGCTCGTCTCCCTAAACCTGCCTTTCCAGCCTGCCAGGATGGATGCCTTTTTTGTAAATAGATTTTGTAAATTTTAACCTTTTTTTGTGGGATACAACGGTCTGTTCCCGGTCTGCCTGCCACAGAATGCGCACTGTTTCATTTTTGTTTTTAGAACTTTTGCAATTGTCAGATAATGGGTTGCTAGCCAGAGCTTGTACATGCTTTTTTTTGCTTTTCTGGCTATGCGTAATGTGACAGACCGTAAACCTCATCCTTGTAAATATGTATACTTTTAATTTGTAATGTACTTTGTGTAATAAAATGTTCTAAACTGTTAATGGTGTTCAGTCTTATATTGGTTTGTATCATAATGCTTGCTGCTATATCCCCATATAGCATTAATTCGTTTTTGAACTGGTAAATGCTAAATATAGCCAGTGGTACTGCAAATGCTAAATGTAGCCAGTGGTCAGTAAGTGACCATATTTGCACCGTGCGAAAAAGACGTGCAGACCAAGTCATATAAATACCTGTAAATCTAGTGTCAGCCAGGTGAGTTTATGACGGAGGTTCCTGCCCACGTTTTTTGCACGCGGCCGCACCGTATTTGCACCGTGCGAAAAAGACGTGCAGACCAAGTCATATAAATACCTGTAAATCTAGTGTCAGCCAGGTGAGTTTATGACGGAGGTTCCTGCCCACGTGATCACGTGCGTTCTTTGCACGCGGCCGCAACTTCGGAATGACGTGTCGTTCTTACGTAGCGTCTACGAAACGGCAGATCTCGCGTTTCCGTAAATGGCCGCGTAATTTCCGCACGCGGCGCACACGAATCGTCACCTATAGCGGCCGTATGTCGAACGTTCGCGCAACCTGCGTGTGTTAGTAGGGGTATCGGTACTTTAATGTGAAATCGACTGCAACCCATGCTGCAACTGCGAGTTGTTGACACAGTTTAGCACGCTGAGATAATGCCACCAAAACGCTCAAAGGTATGGTTATACTACACGCCTATGGCGTATGGTAAAAATAAATGCATAAAAACACGGATTTCCCCCATTACCTAGCTAGCTAGCATTAGCAACCCTACTGTAATGCATTGCTTAGTGCATTTGTTACTTAGTGGTATTTTAACTTCTGTAGCAGTGAAATGTGTTTAGGCTAAAGTTATTAACTAATGTTATGCTTAATGTTAAGACCCCCCTAGGCCTACTAGCACCTCAACTGCTACTGCTGATGTTACCACCCCCAGCAGCAGCCCTGACACACCGTTCACATTAGCTGCAAGGTCACGGATGACTGAAATGTGTAGTCACTGTCAGTAGTTATATTGTAATAAATGCAGTTTGATACTCTTTTAAACACTTTCAAAATGTATTTTTGTAAAACTTATTTGAATGTGATAGGATTGTTGGCATTTTACATAACTGAATGCTTCCATTCACATGATGGTTATGGAAAAAATGCAAAAAATAAATTCAAAGTATTGATTGAAGTATTCAGTTGGTATGGCTCCGTCTAGTGGTCGGAATTAGACTAGTTCAGAAGGAACAGGAGGCCTCCAGCCCCCATCACCATCCAGGGGGAGGAGGCTGAGATGGTGACTCATACAAGTTCCTGGGAGAGCACCTGAACATCAAACTGGACTGGACTGACGACACTGAGGCCTCTACAGGAAGGGACAGAGCAGACTGTTCTTCCTCAGGAGGCTCAGGTCTTTGATGTGTGTAGCAGGCTGCTGAGGATGTTCTACCAGTCTGTGGGAGCAGCACACTGTTCTTTGCCGTTGCTTTCTGGGGAGAAGGCATCAGGTCTGGGGAGTCAAACCAGTTGAACAAGCTGGTGAGGAGTGCAGCTCTGTCGTGGGGCAACAACTGGACAGTCTGGAGTCTGTGGTGGAGAAGAGGACGAGGGACAAACTGAAGTCTATCCTAGACAACCCCTCCCATCCCCTCCATGGCGAGCTGTGGCAGATGGGGAGCACCTTCAGACACAGGCTCCTCCCACCCACAGGCTCCTCCCACCCAGGTGCAATACGGAGCGGTTCAGATCTTCCTTTGAGCCAGCGGCCATCAGACTGTATAACAGGGCCTGAGTAACCATCAGACTGTATAACAGGGCCTGAGTAACCATCAGACTGTATAACAGGGCCTGAGTAACCATCAGACTGTATCACAGGGCCTGAGTAACCATCAGACTGTATAACAGGGCCTGAGTAACCATCAGACTGTATAACAGGGCCTGAGTAACCATCAGACTGTATAACAGGGCCTGAGTAACCATCAGACTGTATAACAGTGCCTGAGTAACCATCAGACTGTATAACAGGGCCTGAGTAACCATCAGACTGTATAACAGGGCCTGAGTAACCATCAGACTGTATAACAGGGCCTGAGTAACCATCAGACTGTATAACAGGGCCTGAGTAACCATCAGACTGTATAACAGGGCCTGAGTAACCATCAGACTGTATAACAGGGCCTGAGTAACCATCAGACTGTATAACAGGGCCTGATTAACCATCAGACTGTATAACAGGGCCTGAGTAACCATCAGACTGTATAACAGGGCCTGAGTAACCATCAGACTATAACAGTGCCTGAGCGTTCTGAGTGTAGTGGAGGTGTGCACGTCATGTGTGTATGTATATATGTGGATTACAAGATATCTAGTCCTTGCTCCTCTTTTTATGATTACAGTACTACTCTGGATCTTGTGCATTTTCCAACCTTGCTGTAGTTTACTTCCACGACTGAAACGCCCACTTTCCCCTAGGGGGATTCTCTCTCTCTCTTTCTCCCTTTCTCGCTCTCCCTCTCCCCTATCTCTCTCTCTCCCTATCTCTCTCTCCCTCTCTCTCTCTCTCAGGACACTCTTTCCACCACTAGGTGGCAGCACTAGACCATTCTGGCTCCCACAGGGGGATAAGAGAGGTGAGAGAGTATCTGTGGTCACTGTGACTACAGACTATTTTCACCCAGTTCAACCTGGGTTAATCCAGTCTGGATTAGTCCAGATTACCTCAGTATGGGTTTCCATAGTTTAACTACAGCACAGGAGCACTACATTTATACACACACTCACTCACACACACACACACCTATCTATCGCCGAACACCCACTCTGGCATCACCCACATCACACAAGGTTTGGAAGTGATCTCTGGGAAATGCAGTTCAAAGACACACCTGCCAAGAATAACTGAGCAGGGAAGTTTCAGATTGTCACTTTAAGGACACGTTTCATGTATGTAATCTGGATTAGTCATGTAACTGTGTCACCTGTCAAGCTATAATAAAGACTCTGTTTATTATACAGATGTATAAATATAATATATTGTCAGTATATTTAAATCTATATCATCAGTCAGGTGTGTTTCAGGTGGGAAGAGTGGACCATCAGTCAGGTGTGTTGGCAAATTAGAATTTATTAAAATCACTTCAATCTATGCACTTACATCCATTATATATTATATAATATATACAGAATATATATATATATATAATTTTCCCTTTGTTTATCCAGGGATGATTTACAATGGTGCCCTGGTGACATAGCATACATCATAAACAATACAAAACTATGTAACAATATAATTACAATATCACATTCATACATTTTACACAATTAGATACAATAACAACATTATCTAAACCATACACAAACCTCGACCCCATAGTCCCAAATCAAATGTTCGCGTACCAGAACTAAACTAGTCCATGTTCTAGAAGCACCAGAACTAAAAGCACTCTTTCCAAGTTCAGTTTTGACTCCCGGGACCTCAAGAGCCAAATAAAAAAGTGAATCAATCAGTTTCTCAACATCAAGGTGAGGATATCGAACCCTGCAGAGATAATTCCAGCCCTGGCTGACTGTCCTTGAATAAAAAAGCATTGTGTTTTACAGCATTCAAAAGTATTTTTCAATATAAAAATAAAGGTGTATTCATACAATCATTTAACAACTTTGTTACTGTCAGCAAACATAAAATACATCAGTAATAACGATGTTAATAACGGATCATGCAATACAGAACCAACAGAGGCATTAATGCAATCTGAAAAGATAACTTCAAAAAGAAAAAACTCCTGATAAAAATAGACGGGGTGGAACTTCAAAGATCCAGGATCAGACCAAAGCTGTCAGTCACCATTGGCAGGGACACCACATGACTGACCTCAGATCAGCCTCTAAACAGCAGTTTCTTCCTGCTCCATCCTCTGGGCTGCTCCTTCCTCTCCTGGCCCCGCCTCAGCACTGGAAGGCAGGGCCTCCATCTCCATGCTCTCCCTCTCTGCTGGCCTCCGCCCCCTGGTCTGGAGAGACACAACACCAAGAGTCAGGAACAGGGGAGAGACTTGGAGAAATGAGCAGCAAGTTCATTATCACAGGCCTACTGTACATGAACACAACAAGTCTATCAGCAAGCAGATAGGCAAACGTGGTAGTTAAGCAAAGACTTGACCTCTGTGCCACGGCTGTCATTCCCCTGACTGACTGGGTAATAACTTGTACCTTAAAGAACAGATAGAGGGCAGGGGTGGATATCACCAAGATCAGCAGCACCACAACCACTCTGATGATGAAATCTGTCAGAGGAGAGTCTGGAACAGAAACACAGCGGATGAGGAAACTGAGAATCATCAGATCAGATTAAGCTGTCAACTGAAAAGTTACATCATCATATATAGCTTTCATTTCATGTCAAAAGTGCTGCTACTTTGTTTGTGGACTGTGGAGAGAGACAGTGACCTTAAGGTAGTGCTACTGACATCCATATTATAATTCTGTGGTCACCCACCCCCAGATCACCACAGGAATCAAATGACTCACTGACCGTTAGACTCACTCAAGACCAACCCAGTGGTTTACAAACATGTGTCATAGCAGCCCAACCAATTGGTTGAGTGAAAAAGGTAGGGATTGTGGTTCTAAAAGTCCATCAGTTACCTGCGACAGTGACAGAGAGGAGCTCACTCTCAGAGGTGAAGTTATGAGAGAAAACGTAGACCTCATAAACACAGCTGTAGTTTCCTTGGTGGGCGTGGTCTGCAGCAGGAAACAGGAAGTTGGCAGAGTGATTGACAGCTGGGTGGGTGTGTCTCAGGGTTGTGTTGGAGCCGGTGAAGGTGAGGTGGAAGGAGCCTCCTGGGTACTGTGGCTGGATGGAGCAGCTGATGTCAAAGCTGTGGTCCTTGTACACCAGCCCCTGCTGCTGGCCCTCGGAGACCCCTCGCATGGAGGAAGACAGGGAGACAATAGGCTGGAATAGGAGATCTGCAAAGACAGAGAAGAGGGGAGAGAAACCAACCTCTCTGATTCAGGTGTGATGAGATCTGCTGTGTTCTCCTCCCTCACTCACAGGGCAGCATGGGCTACTTTAGTGACTGAGACAGCAGTATACAGTAGCATCACGTCATATTTCTGAAACATATCTGAGCAGATCACTGCCAGGACACCATGAGTATGAGTCTCTTTAAACCCTGGTGTACACTCCCTCAGACCAGCACATTTACATTTAAACCACCATGCAGTAAGCTATTCATATGAGCTCCATCAGCACAAGTGTGTAGGTATCTGTCCAATAATAACACTTGTATAGAAATGTAGCCATTTTATACAAAGTGGACGCTACAACAAATAACATCAGCTTGTATCCAATAAGACAGACATCTTTAATACCAGAGATAATCCTTTAATACTGTAACAGTGTAATGTAGTGTAATAGTCTTTTTGTAAAGCTCTCACAGCTACTGTGACAGGTGCAGACTGGGAAATGTGTGACTGTCAAGATCATCAGCTGAATATAATGACATGATGTGTGTATTACCTGAGCAGACCACCTCCAGGACAGTAGTAGTATTATAGAATACACCAATAACTATCAGAATGTTGCCATTTTATACAATGTGAATCCCTTCAACAGATAACATCAGCTTGTATGTAATAAGACAGACATCTTTAATGTAATAATACTGTAACAGTGTAACTGAGTAGTGAATATAATGACATGATGTGTGTATTACCTGAGCAGACCACCTCCAGGACATCAGCAGTATTAAACCCTCCATCCACTGTTCCACACTCCCTCAGTGCAGACTCAGAACCAGCACAGCGAGATCTAAACCTCCATACAGGACGGTCTTCACCACTACGAGTCTCTCTTGTTGAAAGAGCAGAGCCACAGCCCAGCTGTCTACACACTACAGCTGCAGCACTCATGGTCCAGCCAGACCAACTGACCAGACCTCTCCACTCTCCCTGGAGGTTCATCTCCACTCTACCAGCACAGCGGCTGCCTCCTCCCACCAACCTCACATCATCAGGCCCTGGAGAAAGACAGGAGACAGTCAGGCCCTCTGACTCTATGTATCCTAACTAAACACAACCATGCTC
The DNA here is from genome assembly GCF_949987555.1 of Borostomias antarcticus. NCBI lineage: Eukaryota > Metazoa > Chordata > Actinopteri > Stomiiformes > Stomiidae > Borostomias > Borostomias antarcticus. Next base: position 2,831,669 of record NC_140264.1, on the reverse strand, counting down.
TTTCTATCATGTCACTCCAGGTGAGAAACAGAGGTGAAAGACAAACTGATTCTTACAGTACCTGAGCAGGTGAGTTCAACAGCATTGCCAGGTGAGCTGGTGCTTATAGCTGAGCCTGAGGAGTCACAGTCCAGCAGACGGGACTCGTTGCCTTCACACTGGAACTCTTTAACCCAGATTGGACTCTCACCTTCCCCATAGAGCGCCCCCTGGAGGGCTGAAGGAGCCCCACAGCCAAGCTCCCGACAGACCACCTCTGCATCCTGCCAGTCAAAGCCAGCTTCACACACTGAGACCCACGTCTGATTAGACCTCACCTCCACTCTGCCAGAGCACAGACCAGATCCATTCACAAGCCTCACAGACTCTGAAGGAACAGAGACAGATGGTCAATATGAGCATTATTATTATTATTATTATTATTATTATTGATAACATAACATCTTTCAGCAAAATAAGAAGTGTGAAAATATCCATTAATGTCCCAGAATACACTAATATCTATCAGAATGTTGCCATTTCATACAATGTGAATCCCTTCAACAGATAACATCAGCTTGTATGCAATAAGACAGACATCTTTAATGTAATAATACTGTAACAGTGTAACTGAGTAGTGAATATAATGACATGATGTGTGTATTACCTGAGCAGACCACCTCCAGAACAGCAGTAGTATAAAACCCTCCATCCACTGTTCCACACTCCCTCAGTGCAGACTCAGAACCAGCACAGCGAGATATAAACACCCATGCAGGACGGTCTTCACCACTACGAGTCACTCTTGTTGAAAGAGCAGAGCCACAGCCCAGCTGTCTACACACTACAGCTGCTTCACGCATGGTCCAGACAGACCTTCTGACCAGACCTCTCCACTCTCCCTGGAGGTTCATCTCCACTCTACCAGCACAGCGGCTGCCTCCTCCCACCAACCTCACATCATCAGGCCCTGGAGAAAGACAGGAGACAGTCAGGCCCTGTTCTTCATGCCAGAAACCTAGTAGCGCTTGTATAGATTCTCACACACACACACACACACACACACACACACACACACACACACACACACACAGGACTATATGCCTACCACTAGAGACACTAGGACCAGTGTCAGCTGTGGACCGTGTCAGCTGTGGATGTCGTAGTATTTAGTTAACATACACACACACACACACACACACACACACACACACACACACGTACACACAGACACACACGTACACACATCAGTCCACATCTGCCTTAGGCCTGGACCTGATGCTCTTAGCCTTTCTTGCTCTGAAAATGTAATATAATGTAATTTATTGCTCTATAAATGTTCTTAGCCGTTAGACAAATATATTCCATGTTTTTGTGGGTGTTCAAACTGACTCCAAATGTGGCCATCAGTGGGGATATGGGAAGGGAAAGGTGATATGGTGGCTTATGGAACAGACTGATGAAACATTCCAGAGTAGAGGAGAACTATAGTGTTTAACTGGGATCTTACTCTACACTATCTATAGGCCAGATCAGTATTGTCTTTTTAATGAATGTGACTTACAGTATGTGTTCAGAAATAGACTACCAAGTGATGTATTTAAACTCAAAAGCAAACATGTTCTGATTCACGAGGAGAAATGGGCAGCCGGTATTTAGCTTAAGCCTGAGCTTCACACAGTATGCACTACATGATACACTATATGAACTACAGCTCTGAACATATGAGTCTGAATCTTAAGTCTTGTACACGTCAGTCTGTGTACAACTAAGATCTGACTGGCACCCTCCCTCTATGTGTTAAACTTGTGTTGTTGTTTGCTTGTACAGTACATGCATGTCTTATAGGCCCATATGTGCTGGCACCCGAAAGGTGTGTGATATAGGAAATAAAACAAAAACAATAAATCAAAATGTAGCCTAGCCTACTCGTGGATTTACCAATGTACCTGTATTGCAAATTCAATACTGTATGTTGTATAATGTAAATGCTGGAGACATGTCATTTGCATCTGTCAGTATCACACAATCTGTTTCTCAGCCAAGGAGATCATCACATTAACTTCTCAATGTTGACCCAACCCAACTAACTCCTTTATTCTAATCTAAGAATGGATTTCTGGGCAGAACTATTGCATTCAAAAACATTGAGTTCGCCCTCGGAACTGACAGATCGCCTACACATCATATCAGGGAAATTAGTCTACTTCTGAGTGTAATAAAGCATACATGTTCATATCATAGACGTCGGATCATTTTCCAACATTCATGAACACCCACAAAGAAGATGATATTGTTGTATATCGTTTTACAGCTGCAGGAAGCATGAAATCAATGTCTGGTAGTATCGGCGTGTGCCCCCGCGCGAGGGGGGCAGAGGTGTAAAAAATAGCATAACACCATCCAAACTAGCCTACTCCAGAAATCCGAGCGTCGGATTGATAAAATAATTACTACGTTAAGTAGATGGAAAGCACCAATATCTAAAAATGATCACAAAGATATGGTGTAAAACTGAATTAAAACAACAGACTTTCAGCAGAGCAAAGCTACTCACAGCCCTGAATTCACACACACTCACCCGACACACACACACTCACCAGACACTCACACATACACACACACACGCACACACACACACACTCACCCGACACACACACTCACATATACACACACACACACACACACACACTCACCAGACACACGCACACACACTCACCTGACACACACACATATGGGGTGTGATTCGTGCCAGCGTAACAAACACTCAGTGCTTTCGTCGCCTGCATTGCGTGTATAAAGGTTCTTTGGCGAGCTGATTAATAGGCGTGCATATACGCACGCGTTACGAGTCGCTCGCATTCTCAGAGGGTCACGTGTCAAAAGTACCGTGCCATTTTTGCGCACATGCATGTAACGTTTGCACGCTCGTGTTAAGTCAGCGGGCACTAGAAGCTGCGAGCGGGGCTCATTTGTCCATATTGAATAAAAATTAAGAATATTTATTTGCACTCAATCAAATTCCAGGACCCTCCTTGCATAACTTTTCCTAGATATGTGTCGTTTTATCTCCACTATCGCTACATTTTCAAATAAGAGCGAGCATCATCAACTAGCTGTAGCATAGGGGTGCTGAGGATCAGCACCAAAACACGTAGGCTATAATAGTATAAGAATGTATTTTGTATTTTGACATACAGTAGGCTATGGCGCAAAAGGGATTGTGAGTGTAGGCTACACTCATTACCCTACAATCAACTAGGATGGGCTCCATAGCCTAATGATTATCAATCCCAGCTGTGCGTAATTATGCGTCCTGTAGCCTATAAATTGACCTTGCTTTTCATTGTAAAATATTATGCTAGATGTGCTTCAGTTTTAGGAGTCAAACCATGGCATGCCAGCCTTAACACGTGCGGGCGTTTAAACGTCTGTTGCGTACGTTGGCATGGCACGTTCCACATGTCACACTATAATATTAGCAAACCACACAAACGTGTGTCTATACGCACGCTTATTCGTTTGATCAAACTATAAGGTGTAGTGTTAGGTGTCATGTATTTGATGCACATATTAGGAGTGACGTGTCAAAAGTGCCGTGCCAACGTTCAAAACATAGAACACGCGTGCACACGCCTTTACGTGTTAACTGCGGGCACTAGAAGCACCGAGTGGTGGTAATTTGAACACAAGTGAATCAAAATGATAATTGTTTGCACTCGATCAAATTCAAGGACCCTCCTTTCATTACTTTTCCTAGATATCAGCGTTTTTATCACATGTTTACATTTCGGCCGTTTGTCTAGACTGCAGTGCTCTTTTCTGTCAGCAGATGTCGCAGGCGGGTGATTTATATTTATATTTGTAGCATAATGTAGGCTATGTGTTATAATTATGTGCAAAATGATGACAATCACCTAAATCAAAAACAATGAAGCACATGTATTGCTATAGTTCGTTACCAAATGTTAGGCTTGTAAGACTCAACTTAATCATTATTAATTCCGCTATTCCTAAATATCAGAAGAGATATCTGTCTCACTCGCTCTCGGAGCAGGTATTGCGCAACACAAAGCAGGTATTGCGCAACATAGCCACGCGCGCCAGGAGACCCGCTCTGAGAGACAGAGACAGTCTTTTTCTGTGAGGGAGGAAACACAAGCAATATTTTCAATCATGCTTTCCATTGATGAATCACGAATAATGTATATAAACGGTGCAAATAAAAATAAATCGAAATAATAGGCCTATTGTACAAAAAAAATAGCCAAACGAATTGTAGGCTACATTTGAAAGTGTTCAGCCTGGTGTAGGCTGGCCTATAGGCAAAAAAATGAATGCATTGATACTGCAAAATGGTTTAATTTGAGCTGAACACTACACAACTGATTTAATAATTTCTATAATATCAGGTGATTGCTTTGAATGTTACAAATTAGTTGAAACAGTGGTAGCGATTTGCAACCTGGTAGCCTACAGTCTGGGGAAGCGTTGGGCCTTCCCGCGCCACCACAGAAGTGGGTCTTCGCTCGCTCCAGCTCATCTTGAGTTGACGGCATAGTCCTCCTCCCCAAAGAAAGACCTGCAGTCCTATTGTTTATTTCGATTTATTTTTATTTGCAGTTTTACATTATTCTATATGTGTTTTTTTGTGGACCAATGTTTGAATAAAATTTGGCTTCAAAACGACTTCTGGTAATTTACCTACATTTGATTTATTTTATTTAGAAATAGATAGCCCTCTATTGATAAGAAACACGTGTATCTGAACATTTGTTTTAAATTGCGAAGAAAGAGTCATTCAGATATTAGGCTTTATTAAAAACAAGTTGCTTAACATGTGCGAATTCCATTTATTGAGAATGCATTACCAATTGGCAAGGACGAGATTAGAACCAGCTATGATTTAAAGGCAACTGACCTTACACGTGCGGCCGCTAACACGTAAGCAAGGCACTGGCACGTTTGACACGTCGCTATGCAATTTCTGCACACATTACAAGACGTACGTACGTACGTACATCTATGATTTTACCAAACTGTCATGTGTAGTGTTGGTGTCGCATATGTGAGGCGCATCTAACCTGTAGTGTTGCCGTCACGCACACGATGCGCAATTCGTGTAAACAACATGTGCACTGCGTCTGCGTGACAGGTACGTTACAGCTATGAGACGTCTGTCTCTCCATTGTGTGTCAATGGAAATTATACACGTGCGTTTAGACGTTTGATGTCATCGCGTCTTCTTAAGTAGGCGCAAGTCAAGCGTTTCAGTATGGTGTGCTGGCACTAATCACACCCCATACACACACTCGCTCACCCGACACACACACTCACATACACGCACGCACACACGCACGCACACACACACACACACACACACACACACACACACACACACACACACACTCACCGGACACACACACGCACATGCACACACAGCACACTCAGCCGACACACACACTCACACACACTCACCTGACGCACAAACTCACACACACGCACACACACGCACGCACACGTACGCACACACACACACACCCGACACACACACTCACACATACACACACACACACACACACACACACACACACATGCACACACAGCACACTCACCCGACACACACACTCACACACACACACACACAGACGTACACACACACACACACACACACACACACATGCACACACAGCACACTCACCCGACACACACACTCACACACACACACACACAGACGTACACACACACACACACACACACACAACAGGCAGGTATATCACAATTCAGTCACAGCAAACATGCTAGAGATCGCAAGCAAATGATCTTTCTGTTATTAAGGGTTGAAAAGATTCAGCTTCCACAGACGTGCATATAGGTCTGGCCCCAAAAATAGCATATTAGTGAATGTTTAGAATCATGAATACTGGGCACAGTAAGCTTTAAAACTTTCAGGCAGTCTCAAGTATCAATCAGTGGGCTCAGATCCCCCCGGATTTTGCACACTGTGTACTGTAGCCTGCTACATCTTCTTCACATTTGTTATCTTTCTCCTTCTTCTTCTTATTTTTACTGATCCAATCAAACCAGCAGCAGTGTTTTAACTGTGTATTAGTTGCTATGGATGCAGATGCCCATTCTACCAACCTGGAGGAGGATCAATGACTGGAGCCTGAAGACCTGAGGAGACGACAGAGAGAGACAAGAAATGAGCATCAACAAGACTCAGGACATGACTGCCCTGCACACCCAGTATCCTACCCAGACTGCCCTGCACACCCAGTATCCTTCCCAGACTGCTCTGCACAACCAGTGTCCTACCCAGACTGCACTGCGCACCCAGTATCCTACCCAGACTGCCCTGCACAGAGCGAGAAACAGATGGTCCGATCGAAGGAGGATAAGTATGTTGTAGCGCTGCTTGATTAAAAATCACCAGGATTGAGATTGAAGGAGAACAGAGATACGTGACCCCACTCCTGAGAAGAGAGAACATGCCAACTCTGCACGTCCTGAAGGAAGTGGTTAGCAATTACCTCAGGAACACAGAGAGACGGTTGGCCAAGAACCCACAGCAGGCTGCGGTCTACCGAGCCCAAATCAATAAGTTGGTGGTGGCCAGTCACGTTAAGAAGATAGACCACCTGGAGGCTGAATGGTTGGAGGAGTCCTGGTACCTGCCACACCACAAGGTCAGCCACAACCACAAAGACAGAGTTGTCTTTAACTGCAGCTTTCAGGTCGGAAGGCAATGCCTAAACCACCGCCTACTTCTACTACAGAGTTTCTACGTAGTCAACTGTCTACAAAGTGTCGCCACCGAGGAGGAGGCCAGGAACATCCTGATGAAGTTGAGGACTCTGATGGGACGGGGTGGATTCGACCTC
>NC_140264.1:2817306-2819806 GCF_949987555.1 Borostomias antarcticus | reverse complement strand
GACTAAATGAATAGATAGCAGGGATAGTCTACATGACTAAATGAATAGATGGCAGGGATAGTCTACATGACTAAATGAATAGATAGCAGGGATAGTCTACATGACTAAATGAATAGAGAGCAGGGATAGTCTACATGACTAAATGAATAGATAGGGATAGTCTACATGACTAAATGAATAGAGAGCAGGGATAGTCTACATGACTAAATGAATAGATAGGGATAGTCTACATGACTAAATGAATAGTTAGCAGGGATAGTCTACATGACTAAATGAATAGATAGCAGGGATATTCTACATGACTAAATGAATAGCAGGGATAGTCTACATGACTAAATGAATATATAGGGATAGTCTACATGACTAAATGAATAGATAGCAGGGTCTGCATGACTAAATGAATAGATAGAAGGGATAGTCTACATGACTAAATGAATAGTTAGCAGGGATAGTCTACATGACGGAAGGTTGAGTTTCAGGAACTAAACTGTTCCTTCAGCTCATAGTATTAGTATTATTCTGTATTCATAGTATTAGTATTATTCTGTATTCATAGTATTAGTATTATTCTGTATTCATAGTATTAGTATTATTCTGTATTCATGGTATAAGTATTATTCTGTATTCTGTTAGTCTACTAACTTTTTTTTAATTGCCGATATGCTGCTGTATTCGTACAGTATTTGTGCAGCACTGACACGCATACTAACTAGGCTTTACTGAGATCACATACTAAACAAACTGGTCTCAGATAGCTAGATTTAATGTAGGCTACTGATGTAGGCTAGGCCTACAATTATTACAATGAAGCAAGCTACATTATAACGTGGACAGATAAAGTTGGCATATATGCAGACATTTACTGACTAGATAATAATTGGCACCAATCAGGTGAAAGACAATTGGCTTTAGAAAATGAATAGATAGCAGGGATAGTCTACATGACTAAATGAATAGATAGGGATAGTCTACATGACTAAATGAATAGATAACAGGGATAGTCTACATGACTGAATGAATAGATAGCAGGGATAGTCTACATGACTAAATGAATAGATAGCAGGGATAGTCTACATGACTAAATGAATAGATAGGGATAGTCTACATGACTAAATGAATAGATAGCAGGGATAGTCTACATGACTAAATGAATAGATAGGTATGTCTACATGACTAAATGAATAGTTAGCAGGGATAGTCTACATGACTAAATGAATAGATACCAGGGATAGTCTACATGACTAAATAAATAGATAGCATGGATAGTCTACATGACTAAATGAATAGATAGGGATAGTCTACATGACTAAATGAATAGATAGCAGGGATAGTCTACATGACTAAATGAATAGATAGCAGGGATAGTCTACATGACTAAATGAATAGATAGCAGGGATAGTCTACATGACTAAATGAATAGATAACAGGGATAGTCTACATGACTAAATGAATAGATATCAGGGATAGTCTACATGACTAAATGAATAGATAGCAGGGATAGTCTACATGACTAAATGTATAGATAGGGATAGTCTACATGACTAAATGAATAGATAGGGAAAGTCTACATGACTGAATGAATAGATAGGGATAGTCTACATGACTGAATGAATAGATAGCAGGGATAGTCTACATGACTAAATGAATAGATAGCAGGGATAGTCTACATGACTAAATGAATAGATAGGGATAGTCTACATGACTAAATGAATAGTTAGCAGGGATAGTCTACATGACTAAATGAATAGATAGCAGGGATAGTCTACATGACTAAATGAATAGTAAGCAGGGATAGTCTACATGACTAAATGAATAGATAGCATGGATAGTCTAAATGACTAAATGAATAGATGGCAGGGATAGTCTACATGACTAAATGAATAGATAACAGGGATAGTCTACATGACTGAATGAATAGATAGCAGGGATAGTCTACATGACTAAATGAATAGATAGCAGGGATAGTCTACATGACTAAATGAATAGATAGGGATAGTCTACATGACTAAATGAATAGATAGCAGGGATAGTCTACATGACTAAATGAATAGATAGCAGGAATAGTCTACATGACTAAATGAATAGATAGGTATGTCTACATGACTAAATGAATAGTTAGCAGGGATAGTCTACATGACTAAATGAATAGATACCAGGGATAGTCTACATGACTAAATGAATAGATAGGGATAGTCTACATGACTAAATGAATAGATAGGGATAGTCTACATGACTAAATGAATAGATAGGGATAGTCTACATGACTAAATGAATAGGTAGCAGGGATAGTCTACATGACTAAATGAATAAATGAATAGATAGCAGGGATAGTCTAAATGACTAAATGAATAGATAGCAGGGATAGTCTACATGACTAAATGAATAGATAACAGGGATAGTCTACATGACTAAATGAATAGATAGCAGGGATAGTGTACATGACTAAATGAATAGATAGGAGGGATAGTCTACATGACTAAATGAATAGTTAGCAGGGATA
>NC_140264.1:2707306-2812306 GCF_949987555.1 Borostomias antarcticus | reverse complement strand
TTCCAGTCCAATAGCCTATCAAGAGCAATTTGATTCTGGGGACATGAGTGTTGGGACAGGCAGGCCAAGCAGCCCGCAGCTTCATAATGAGATGTGAAGTCAGTGGCTAGGCTACTGCAGGAACAACGTGAGGAAACGAAACATCGTGACCTAATCTATCTGAAATGTTCCTAATAAAATAAGCTGTTCCTGAGAAAAAGGCATGAAATTAAATATTTAAACACATTTCAATAAAGATAACAACACGGACACATCCCTGGACGCCTGACTGACCGTTGGCGGAGCGCAGCGCAGACCTCGCGACGCGGCAACAGAAGCGGAGCGTTTCTCCTCGAGGACAGGAGCGGTGCGGTGGGAACCGGGATCCGAGTCGCTCTCTCACGGGAAGCTCAGCCAAACACGATCCCATATTTTAACTCCCGTTTTCCCCTCTCCCGTCCAAAAAAAGAGAAGGAGGAGGATTGAAGTGAGACATCTCTCACCTCATCTCGTCCCTAGCCCGGGATGAATTCCGCTGCCGCGGGCTCAACTGGTTGCGCGCACGACGACCCCCAGAACCCAGCGCGGCAAACGCGCACCCGCGTCAAGATTTAAATCTGGAGGAACTGTTTTTCATTCGTCCTTCCGCATTAAACTGGAACGTGGAAAGCAGCCAGACTGGAGTTGAGGCTGGAGTTGAATATTGATGTATCTGAAAACACAGATACACCAATATGCCATCATCTGCTTTCCCCGACGGAGGTTGTTTTTTCCCAGTGGACTATCCCCCGACACAGCGGCAGGCAGCCCTACTAACACACGCAGGTTGCGCAAACGTTCTACCTACGGCCGCTATAGGTGACGATTCATCTGCGCCACGTGCGGAAATTACTCGGCCATTTACGGAAACGCGAGATCTGCCGATTAGTAGCCGCTACGTAAGAACGTCACGTCATTCATAAGTTTAGGCTTATGAGACTAGCACTTTTGAGAAAGTCTGATAATTGCTCTACCACCGTTTAGGTCATACAATGGATGTGGGTGGGCACCTTGAAAAATCATTCAAAAACATATTAAACTCTCGATTTCAAAGACAAGAAGCTCACCGAGGGGGTAATTGGTGTCCGTTGGTGTTCTGACATCAAATTCGCCGCAAAGTATGAATCCTGTAGGGTTTTATTGATCATTTTATGAAATCCATTGACTTGTATTGACGCGACCGTTGTAGATGTGTAGATCAATCCGCAGAGGGGATTCAGGAAGCAGAACTACTTACGGTAGCTATTGTTATTGTTTATGTTGCTAGGATACCTAGTTTGCCCAAGTTTACACACGTATGTGCTGCGACTAAATAGTTCTATGCTAAAAATTTAAAAAAGCCTTTCCAGATGAACTAGAATCTTACTTTATGGCAAATTATGTCAGAACACCAACTAACACCTTGGTGAGTTTCTTGTCTTTGATATTGAGAGTTTAACATGTTTAACATTTTTCAAGGTGCCCACCCACATCCATTGTAGGACCAAAACGGTGGTAGAGCCATTATCAGACTTTCTCAAAAGTGCTAGTTTTGTCAACGTTTTGATCTGAACCATTGTATATGATCACAAGTAACCTTAAAACAAGGCTGAACATGATTTTTCCCTTTACTACTCCTTTAAGTTATGTATAGAAGGACTAGAGTACGTTGGATATTGGATCGAAGGATTAAAGTTGTTCTGGCAAAGTCTACAGTTCTATCTGTCATTGACAGGGCTGGTCTACAGTTCTATCTGTCATTGACAGGGCTGGTCTACAGTTCTATCTGTCGTTGACAGGGCTAGTCTACAGTTCTGTTGTTGACAGAGCTAGTCTACAGTTCTATCTGTCGTTGACAGGGCTAGTCTACAGTTCTATCTGTCGTTGACAGGGCTGGTCTACAGTTCTGTCTGTCGTTGACAGGGCTGGTCTACAGTTCTGTCTGTCGCTGACAGAGCTAGTCTATAGTTCTATCTGTCGCTGACAGAGCTAGTCTACAGTTCTATCTGTCGTTGACAGGGCTAGTCTACAGTTCTGTCTGTCGTTGACAGGGCTAGTCTACAGTTCTATCTGTCATTGAAAGGGCTGGTCTACAGTTCTATCTGTCGTTGACAGGGCTGGTCTACAGTTCTGTCTGTCGCTGACAGAGCTAGTCTACAGTTCTATTTGTCATTGACAGGGCTGGTCTACAGTTCTATCTGTCGTTGACAGGGCTAGTCTACAGTTCTGTCTGTCGTTGACAGAGCTAGTCTACAGTTCTGTCTGTCGTTGACAGAGCTAGTCTACAGTTCTGTCTGTCGTTGACAGAGCTAGTCTACAGTTCTATCTGTCGTTGACAGGGCTAGTCTACAGTTCTATCTGTCGTTGACAGGGCTAGTCTACAGTTCTATCTGAGCCGACAGGCTCAGGATGTTCCTCCGCACCGACGCCGTCCGCTCGCCACAGCCCCGCCCCCGACAAGCCTAAGTCTCAGTCCTCGCAGGCCACGCCCCCGTAGTCCCCCGTGCGGCGGCAGGTGCGGTCGTAGAAGAGCAGGGGCCGGCGCTCGCGGTCGTCCACACCGCGGACGTGGCGCAGGGGTGCGGGAACTGGCCCCGCCCCCGACCTCTCGCCACTTATATGTACAGTACTGTAAGTGTGCAGTATGAAATAGAATAAACTATATACTGTATGTACCAGTTAAAACCTATTAGTCTTATTTCCCCCTTTTGTTATACTTACACACACTCTAACCCACGGTGGGCAATAACAGCAAACACAAGTCTAATCAAATCCAGTGTGATGTTCTAGTAAACGCTCCACCCACACAAGCCTGTTGATGAGAAGACTTTCCTTTGAGAGACCAAGAGATTGAAAACAAACCATATAGTTTGGAAACAAACCAATAAATCAGACAACTGAACAATATCATAGCCTACAGTGCTTTTATTATTGACATTATTGTGTTATTCCAGATAGTGTATGTGATTACAGACTAGACCCGTGTAGGGCTGCCATGGCCAGAGGAACGTGTTGTTGAGTATAATGACAGCTTCTAATATCAGACCCCAACTCCACATTCCACTCCGCAGTGTGTGACTGTACTTTAGCCACAACACACAGCGCTCTCGCATCATGTGCCGAGGAGAAGCTTCTACTGCAGGGTTCTCCGGTCAGCTCGCGCTCCTCCGGATCATAAACCGGTCACATGCTACCGTGGCAGACCAGAGCCCTGTACTACGAAGCTGGATTACAGGGTTAGCGCGATAACTTCAGGTTCAAGACTGGTTCATTCGTATCACGAAGGTGGATCTCTTTTCACCGCGTTATATCGCCATGGTAACTTATGCTGGCGAGCTAACCTGCTCGGTGGCAGGTTAAATTCCAGATTACGGCTCGACGCTATAAAAACACCGGTAGTCAACCAGTCAATACATGCGGAAAATGGCTTGTCCTTTCTTAGAGGATCCCGTGGAGCTCGGGGCGCGAATAGTTAGAGGGTCTCTAAGGAAGTCGAGAGTATTTATAATTTATATTTGGTCCCTTCATTTACGTCACGTAAAGACCTCTGTCCCTCCTGAGCTCTCTCGGTCTGTTGGCCCAGCGACCCCTGTGTCTCGGGCTTCTGGGAGATTGTCTAATGGGAGTCTGGCCGAAGCCGTACCCCCGACCCCCCTCCCTCCCCCCTGGGGACAACATCACCCCTCGGGGCGGGGTCCCGTGTTCGGGTTCTGCGCCCGCTAGACACATAGCGCCGGTCGTCGCGGAGAGAGGGCCCCTGGAGCCTCACAGACATCCTAACACCTTCTATAAGTTACCGGAGTGGCAGCTGAGGATTAGGAAACCCATAGTCATCTTAGGTGATTCCAACTTGGCACGTATCCCAGCTTTTAGAGACCCGCGAGTGCAGGTAGAGGCCTACCCGGGCGCTACATACCATCATCTGCAATCCCTGCTGAGGCCAGTAGTTCCGCAGCCCCTAGTGGAGAAGGTAGTCATAGCCGCAGGTCTAAACAACTGTCTGCGTCTCCAGAATTCGAACACTACCTGGAAACAGCTGCAGCAGGTTTTAAAGATAGCTCGCGTAGTCTTCCCCAATGCTGAGATATATATGTCCCTGTCATTAACATCTGTGACCGCCTTGAGAAAAACAAACAGGCCCTTCTCGCAACTCTTAACGATACCATCTTGAGGAAGTGTCAGTTTCTCAGTGAGATCAGTCCTCTCAGGTTCCGGACAGAGCCCCACGACCCGGTCCATTGGACCGCGGAGACGGCGGCGACCATCCTAAAGCATTGGTTGGACCAGTTAAACATGTAGGGGGGGACGAGTGTACACCTACACCTCCCCACTCATCCAATATAATGAACTTGTCCAAATCCTACCGCCTGACGGAACTAGAGAGTGATTTAGACTTCTACCTCAACCCTCTGTCACAGAAGCATGCTAGCTATGTCAAGGACACGTACGCCTTCGCGGAGCTCCTGCGTGCCATTAGAGTTCCCCTCAGCTCCTTCCTGTTCTCGGTGGACATCACAGCCCTGTATACCAACATAGACACGGCGCTAGGCCTGCGAGCGGTCAGGGAAGCCTTCGATAGATACCCGGACCCCCTCCGTCCTGACGCCGCCCTTTTGGACTTGTTGGAGTTGAGCCTGACCAGGAACGACTTTGTTTTTAATGGTAAACACTACCTTCAGATCCATGGCACCGCCATGGGCAAAAAATTCGCCCCCGCGCTGGCTAACATCTATATGAGCCAGTGGGAGGAGAGCGCTTTTAAGAAGTGTAGCCGTTTGCCCCTACTCTATCTTAGATATCTAGACGATATATTTGGCTTGTGGACACACTCCGTTCAGGAGTTCGAGAGCTTCTTATCTATACTAGACAATCACCACAAAGCCATTAAGATCACACACAATCTGCAGATGGACAAGATAGAGTTTTTAGATACGCAGGTCTTTTTTACTGCCGCCCAGGGCGAGACTAAGGGACTAGGGACCCGAGTGAATTTTAAAGACACCGACCGCCACGCACTGTTACATAAGGCGAGCCATCACCCCAAGCACACTTATAAAGGCCTTATTAAGTCGCAACTGATCAGGTTCCACAGGATCTGCACAGACCCTAGCGACGTTCAGGTGGCGGCGGGGATTCTGTTCAGGGCTCTCCGTCCCAGGGGCTACTCGAAGCGCTTCCTGAGGGACATCCAGGCGGATGTGAAGCACACCTTCGAGAGCGAGGGCAGATATGTCACGGTCGTAGACGAGCGATGCATAGTTCCTCTGGTGTCTACGTTCAGCTGTTCCATGTCAAGATTTCATTCCATCTTGAAGTCTAACTTTCAGAGAGCGCAGGAACAGCTAGAGCCCCTCCAGAACTTCAGAGTGATCTCGGCCTATAGGAGAAACAAAACCTAGAAGACATGCTGGTACATTCCAATCTCATCCGTCAGGAGAAACAGGCCCCCCCAATTGAACATTTCAGTATTACAAAGTACCTCAAAAACGTACACACGGGCCTGGGGGTACCAGTCTGGCAACATCTGTCTCCCTCCTCCAGTAACGCCGTCTATGTCATCCGCTGCGCCCACTGCCACAAGCTCTATTTAGGAGAGACCAAGAACAGATTAGCAGATCGCCTCAAGCAACACCTGCGCTGCATAGCTAAAGGGGACCGCTCCTCTGTCCTGTACTCGCACTTCTCTGACCACGGTGTACAAAACCTCATCATGGAGGGTGTCGAGTCCAACCAGGCCTGGACCACCAGACAGAGACAGAGCAGGGAGCGATCGTGGATTAGGCTGCTCAAAACCATAGATCCCCAGGGCCTTAATGAAAAATTCTAAAAATGGATGTTTGGCGCCATCTAGTGACCGTTTTAAATCATCGCGCTTCTTTTAAATGGGCCTTTAACAGCCTGTTCTCACAATAAATTATCTTTGGTGGTCTGGAGAAGATGTAGCCTCTGTCTTCTATCTGATGTATTGTATTATGATTGTTGTATGTTTATGTATATGTTGTTTTATATTGCACTTAACCCCTCGACATTCCCCGCTGAGCCTTTGAAAGGAATTTGAGTGCTCTGAAGCATACCCATCCTATGGACTTGAAGTTACAGTTACAAGTTACAAAGGACATTGAGTTAGTGTGGAGTGTACCCCAACAAAAGCACTTAACCCTCCCTCCTCAAGCACTTACCTGCTACGCATGCTGTGTGGACCTTTAAAACTTTTGGACACTATTATTTTGGTTATACAGTATGACTGTAGCATTATTTTGTTGTTTTTTGTGTGTGATGTATTTACTTACCTCATGTTCCTCCTCTTCTAGTCCAGGCAGCTCCTCCATTGGGTCCTGTGGTGCCTGTGGGATAAAGAAAAGCAAGATTACAATGTCGACCTTATGTTAAACCATACTATGGATAGCATAAGTGGGAATCACTTACCTTAGGGGTTTAGCCATCCAAAACCCTACCTGGGAATTGGCCCCCTCTGTGTAGTCCACCTGCCATGGGTTAATGTCGAGGCCCCTTCTTCATAGCACTTACATTTTACTGCTGCGCTTCTCCTGCCTTTTTTATATCTGGGGAGTTTAAGGGTTAGTATGCGTTATAAATTTGCCCAAGCCTATTTTGTTCCTTTAGAATAAATAACCCCCTACCACTAAATAACAACAAAAATTAAAACAAATTGTATTAAACATTACAACCATGTAGGCTGTTTATTGGAGAAATTCAAGGAGGCCTATGAGGCTACTTACCGGTTTGGATTATGTTTTTATGTTTGTTCTTCACTTGCTCCCATGAACGTTTTCCATTGCCAGGGTTTGCACTGAAGGTATATATAAGAATAGTCCTAACGTCACATCTATGCAACTCATTCATGTTAAGACATGCAAACGTCACATCTAGGCCAGCATAGCGTTCATCACGGGGCATGTAGCAAGTTATATGGCTATTGACCAAACAGCTATATTAATTACATTTAATATTGATAAGCCTATTAACTTACGCATTCAAACAGTCAGCAATTTTTTGCCATCTTTCCTTCCTCGCTTTAGCTGCAACAACCGTGTTACTCTTGTCCAGAATAATAATATGTTTGTAGTCTTGATATTTCTGAATGATGAGCGTCTGCTCCTCTTGTGTGAAGTGGGCGGGTCTAGATCGCTCCATGTTTGTGATTGGCCAGACCGGCAAACCCCGCCTCTTCATATGTGCACGCGCTCATAGCTAGATTAGATCAGCTGGGTCGAGTTAACGAGTTGATGACCACCCTCGTGGTCCCGTTTATCCGTGATTGCGGTTGTCTCGTTTACTCGAGGGAGAAGTTGAACTGGATGTGTTGAACCACGTTCGTAGAACCTCAGACCATGAGGTTCTCCTGATCCCGGTGAAGGAACCCACTGGAGCGCGCGGGAATAAACATCACTTGATAACCCAGGTCCCGCCAGCGCACACACACACACACACACACACACACACACACACACACACACACACACACACACACACACGCGCGCGCACACACACGCAATACACTCGCGCGCGCACGCTCAAGACAATGTAGGCTATGGTGTGATTATGACGTAACCATCTGAGTTCAGTTCGATGGCTTTATTAAGATGAAAGTTGTTAAATATCATTCAGTGTGTGGTTTACAAGAGCGACATCATGGTAAGAACAATACCCCTCCCCTCACCCCCATAATTATCTGGATGTTGATTTAGGTTTTTATTATAATTGTCTATTCTATTTGCGTATAATTTGTCTACCCATAATGCGTTTCTAAAAGTAGCTCAGGTCTATATACGCTTAGGTGGCCTGAAGTTTGTCATTGTTGGCCTAGAGACCAGAAATCCAATATTTTCGAAGGTCTGGGTAGCCTGCGCAAAAATTGGGAATATGGCCCAGCTCCAAGGAGTATCCCACTTCATTAGGCCTGGAGGCTTGTAGCAGCAATAATGGAACAACTACCGTTAATGCAATAGCTAACTGCCAATAACGTAAGCCTAACATTATTTCAATTCGTAGCCTATAGGCTTAATAAAAGTCGATGGGCATAATGTAATAACTGGACAATAATGTGATACACGTAGAGCGGAGGAGAGCGTGACCTGGGTTAGCGCCTCACACCACGTAGCCGTAGGCCCGAATATCAGGCTGCCACCATCACAACGAGGGCGCAGAGCGGCTTGTTCATAGTTGACGGCGATGTGCGCGGTTGCAGGTCCGATGGTTCACCCGCGGTTCAGAAACCCCGTGGCCCCGTGACTCTGGTTCACCCGCGGTTCAGAAACCCCGTGGCCCCGTGACTCTGGTTCACCCGTGGTTCAGAAACCCCGTGGCCCCGTGACTCTGGTTCACCCGTGGTTCAGAAACCCCGTGGCCCCGTGACTCTGGTTCACCCGTGGTTCAGAAACCCCGTGGCCCCGTGACTCTGGTTCACCCGCGGTTCAGAAACCCCGTGGCCCCGTGACTCTGGTTCACCCGTGGTTCAGAAACCCCGTGGCCCCGTGACTCTGGTTCACCCGCGGTTCAGAAACCCCGTGGCCCCGTGACTCTGGCAGCCTACGGGCGGAGATCAAAGCATGTCGCCAAACTACCGGTTAAGAATGGTCTTTCCTGGAGAACATACCACACATGCTCGGGATATTATAGGCGAGAATTAAGCCTTCTCAAGACAAATCTATAATTAGCTGTATTTGCTATGTAGCGGATACTTATTAATCTAGCGGAATTATTTATTTAATAGCCTAATATCAATAGGTCTGATTAAATCTGCATAATTGATCACTCCACTCAGAATAGATCAGTGATGAATGTGACTTAGCTGGATGTGTTGAAAGCTTAATCAAGATGACTGTTCACTTCACAGGATGAACTAAACACAGAGGGAAAGAAGAGGTCTTACAGGAAAGCAGACAGAAGACCTGCTAAGGTGAGACCTGGAGCAGAGGAGCGAGTCAGGTCCTCTGTGATTCAACCCTATACTTAGGGCTGAGTAGGCTACTCTACCCTAACAAAGAAGACTTAGGGCTGAGTAGACTACTCTACCCTAACAAAGAAGACTTAGGGCTGAGTAGACTACTCTACCCTAACAAGGAAGACTTAGGGCTGAGTAGACTACTCTACCCTAACAAAGAAGACTTAGGGCTGAGTAGGCTACTCTACCCTAACAAAGAAGACTTAGGGCTGAGTAGGCTACTCTACCCTAACAAAGAAGACTTAGGGCTGAGTAGGCTACTCTACCCTAACAAGGAAGACTTAGGGCTGAGTAGGCTACTGTACCCTAACAAAGAAGACTTAGGGCTGAGTAGGCTACTCTACCCTAACAAAGACCTACCTACCTACCTACCTACCTACCTATCTATCTATCTATCTATCTATCTATCTATCTATCTATCTATCTATCTATCTATCTATCTATCTATCTATCTATCTATCTATCTATCTATCTATCTATCTATCTATCTATCTATCTATCTATCTATCTATCTAATCTGTGATTACATCCATGACCCATACATGGATGTATGTAAACAGGACCTGGTCATGGTGGCAAAGAAAACATCTTGTAAAGATTCAAGATCAAAGACAGTGCAGTTATATTTGTTACAAACAGTAAATAAAAACCAATCAGGGGTATAAAGCCAGAGTCAATCAGGAGCCGGTTGCACCAGTCGTTACTAAGTGGTACTAGGCCTAGTCATAGCCTAAGTGGTGACTAACTCGAGATTTGGTCACTACTCAATTTGAATGGGTTGCACCACTCACGACTAGTTCCTAGTAACAACTAAATATTGACCCACCCTGGGAGGTGGTACAAGTGATGACTAGTGCGAGGAAGTAGCATCTTCAACTCTGCTATTAGGACGGAGGTGGGCTGAAACATTGTAGCTAAATCTGTCGGTGGAAAAAAAAAATATTTTAGCAGATGTCTTAGTTATATCAAGATTAAGCTAACTATTGGCACCGGTGTGCTTATTGGTGTCATATTTAATAAGTTTGAGTAATTTCCCGATCGAGCTAGCTAAGCACCTTTAGCTCAATGGTCTCAGTTGCTGGTTAGCGAGGGGAGTCCCAGCCCAGCTGATAACCCTCCGTTGCGGGTTGGGAAGAAGCAACGGTCGGCTGGGATCCTGCCTCTCATAGTTAACCAGCAACTGGTCAGTGGACGGTACCAGGCAGCCTACGGTATGTCTGAATCAAAGAAGGTTATCAAACTAGCTGGCTAGGATCATTTAAGCATAACAATCCAACGGCTCCAACTCCCCCAAAAGAACCCCTCCACTGCACAAGCACCAACCCCAATAATAATAATAATAATAAGCACAAGCTACCGAGTGCAACGTTAGCCTTGCTAACGGAGATAATGAATTTGGAGGAGAGTGTTGCAGCTGGTGCTAAACGAGGCAAAGGAAGAATATTTTGTGGACTATTATCACATCCATTTCACAGTTGGGATTATACAGAAAGGTGAGGATCGAGCCTGTGTTGGATGACCAACTCAAATGCCTGGCTAGCTCAATATTGTTGCAAGTTTAACATGAATCGCATATGCGAGCCGGAGCCCGTCGCTTTCACTGGATGACTCGTGAAGCATGCTACATTTATCTCGCATACTAAACATGTTTTCGTGGAGTAGTACAGGTATGTACTAAATCGCATGTAGTAGGCGAGTTGCAGTATGTACTATATAGTATGTAATATGGACATTGGGACACGGCCCAAGCTCCTTGGTAAGGGCTGGGTAAGGGCGATCAACCTCCTTGTTTACATTTTTACTTGCTTACCGATTGGCTATTTGGATCCTTCCGTCACAGTCATACAACGTCATCTTGACTGCAGGTGCAGATCGAGGGTTCGCGGTACATCACAGCCAGATTGCAATTATGATGTCATAAATAAAACATGTTCTATGTTCTTCTGGCCTGTAAATATTTTACTATCTTACTATTACTACTGTCATGCAGCATGTATCAGGCTAGGAGATCCAGGAAGTGTTTCCTCTAGTGGATTACATCAGGTCACATCACAAGTCCATTACCACCTTGGACAAAATCCAATAGCATCTTCTGTCAGAAGTGATTTTTAACTTTATTTATTCATTTTTGTTTTACAGTCAATTGAGATTCATCCAGAAGCTTGGGTGGTACTGTTCTCTGTTCTCAACCTGCCAGTCTCTCTTCCACTGTGGTGTCTCTTCTACTCTCTCCCCTCTCTCTCTTTTTCTCTTTCTCTCCCTCTCCCTCTCTCTCTTTTTCTCTTTCTCTCTCCCTCATTCTTATCCCCTCTCTCTCTTTCTCTCTCCCCTCTCTTTCTCTCTTTCCCGCTACTGCTTCTATTTCCCCATCAGAACCACCCTAGAGATGTTGATCTGTTCTCTCTCTCCCTCTCTCTTCCTCTCCCTCTCCCTCTCTGTCTCTTTCTCTGTCTCTCTCTGTCTCTATCTCTCTCTCTATCTCTCTCTACTTCTCCCTCTCTCTCTCTCTCTCTCTCTCTCTCTCACTCTCTCTCTCTTTCTCTCTCTCATTCTCTCTCTTTCACTCTCTCTCTCTCACTCTCTCTCTCTCTCTCTCTCACTCTCTCTCTCTTTCACTCTCTCTCTCTCTCACTCTCTCACTCTCTCTCTCTCCCCAGAGTGTAGCTGAGTTGCACGAGTGCTCAGCAGAGGGGATCATGGAGTGGGTTGTCATGGTGACCATGGCACTCTACCAGATCCTCCGTCTCCACCCGGACCAAGATGGCCGCCGGCCGTCCGCCGACGTCGCACCGCGCCCGCCGCCGTCTCGGGACGGGCGCACGGGTCCGAGCGAGGAGGCGCGTTTCAGTCCAGCAGGCTCTCCCCAGGACCGCGCCTCTCTCCCGGGCTCGGACCCCCCACCCCGCTCCCCCAGCGCGGCTCTGAGGGTCACCTCCCAGAACTCGGAGGAGGCGGAGCTCACGGCCACGACGTCCGTAGCCGTGAGAGAGATCCTGCGGAGGGTGAAGAGGAGGATGGAGAGAGAAGAGGAAGAGGAGGCGCCTGAGGAGGAGGAGGTGGCGCTCTTCCGCCCCGGCGCCTTCCTGCACGACCCCCGTCTTGTCGCGCTCGCCGAGGAGCTGCTCCGGAACGCCTGGCGGGACGCCCGGGAGAAGGCGCGGCGTATTGGTGGCGCCGTCACCTCCTCCTCCTCCTCCTCAGACGGCTCGGGGGCCAGTGGCGGCGTGCCGGAGGACGCCTGGATCATGGGCCACATCGGGTCGGCGGTCCGCGCCATGGAGGACGCGTCGGCCGCCCCAGAGACCCTGGCGGTGGGTCCGACCGGCCGGAACACCTCCTCCTCCGGCCCCAGCAGCAGCGCCACCCTGGAGGAGGAGGAGGAGGAGGAGGAGGAGAGCCTCTCGGACGCCCTGGCCCGCCACGCCCTGTTCCAGAGCCCCGGCCTGGTCTCCGCGGAGGAGAAGCTGGAGCTGGTCAGGCTGGTGGGGGGCCTCCTCCGGGAGACGACGGAGCCCGCCGAGGGAGCCCCTCCCCCGGCCCGACCCCGGAGCCCCAGCGCCAGGAGTCAAACCGGCAGCCCTGCTGGAGAGGAGGAGCAGGAGAACCACGATACACCCCTCCCCGCCTACGGACCCGACCTCGCCCTGCACAAAATGTTCGATGCCATCGCGAGGGAGCGCCCCGATCACGACGGCGACGACGACGATGGCGAAGAGTCCCCCGGCCTCCACTTCTTCTCCAAGGAGCTGATCCGCCAGGTCCACCGGCAGCTCCTGGACCCCCCGCCGGACGCCCACCACTGCCGCTCCCAGCCCACCCTGCGGAGCCCCGAGACCGAGCGGCGTCTGGAAGAACAGATCTTCACTCCGCTGCTCTACTGCTTCATCCGACGGGCCGTGGGGAAGCTGGTGGCGGACTTCCTGGGTGTGGCGGCCGCCACCGACACCCGTCCGCACGACGGCGGCCGGAGGGGCCGGGACTCCTCCGGCGAGGCGTCGTGGGGCAGCAGCGACAGCAGTGGTGACCGGAGGGGCGAGCTGGACGCCACATGCGAGGTGCTGACCGCCCGGGCGCTGGCCAAACTCCAGGACACCTGCGATGACCCCAATGAAGCCAGAGTCATCATCGACAAAGGTACAGACGTCTCTCTTATTGCATGATATTACACACAGTCTGATGTTATCATGTTATTACACACAGTCTGATGTTATCATGTTATTACACATGGTCTGATGTTATCATGTTATTACACACAGCCTGATGTTATCATGTTATTACACGCGATCTGAAGTTATCATGTTATTACACACAGTCTGTTATCATGTTATTACACACGGTCTAATGTTATCATGTTATTACACACAGTCTAATGTTATCATGATATAACACACAGTCTAATGTTATGTTATTATACACGGTCTAATGTTATCATGATATTACAGGCAGTCTAGTGTTTTCATGTTACTGTAGACCAGAGTCATTCTCACCTTAATAATAGTTTTACCTGAGCATGTTTTAAAACGTTATGATAGTTATGAGTGTTATTACTGTGTAACAGTGGCATATTTTTCAACACAGCTATGAGTGTTACTACTGGCAACATGGAGAAGAACAGGAGTAGCAGGAGGAGGAGCAGGAGGAGGAGGAGCTGTGAGCAGTCTGGAGAGATAGACTCCTCCTCCTTCTCCTCCTCCTACCAGACCCCCACCTCCCTCACCTCTTCCTGGAGCCTCCCAAACACCCCCTCGTTGGTAAGGAGACAACACACACACACACACACACACACGTGCACATACACTTACACACACACACACACACACACACACGTGTGCATACACACACACACACACACACGTGCACACACACATGCACACACACACACACACACACACACACACACACACACACACACACACACACACACACACACACACACATGCCGTGTTTAGAATTGACCTGAGTAGTAGTAGGATTAATACATTAGATAGTAGATAGATATAATATGAATGTATTGACTTCCACATAATGAATACATACAGTAATAATGAGTTTTTATTAGACGTTAACTCTACAGTATTTATATGCTTGTCTTCTTTTATCTGATTCCCAGATCAGTGGTCAGGAAGCTGAAGCTGTCCCCCAGGATGGACAGAAGACATCTAGAGAGGACAAGAAGAAAAAGACCAGCAAGAAACCCAAAAAGAGCAGCGTTACTCCCCTGTCCTGCGATGGTAAGACCCCTACATGTCTGTTCTCCAAACTCCTCTTCCACTATAACTCTCACACACACACACATACACATGCGCACACACACACAACACACGCACACGCACACACACACACAAAGCTCTGTTTTCATGAGACTTGCTGTGATGTCATATCCTGTTGTGCGTGATGGTGTGTTTCCTGTCCTGGTCCAGAGCCTGCTGAGTCCTCCAGCAGCAGAGAGGAGGAGGAGGAGGAGGAGAAGAAGAAGAGGAGGTCCAGCAGAGGCTGGTTCCAAAGGGCCTCCTCCGCGCTCTCCAGGGCTTTCTGCTTCAGCTGTTGCAGGAAGAAGACTGGCCAGCAGAGGGCGACTCCTGCTCACTGACTGAACTACAACAACAACACAGCAGCTTCTCTGAGGGCTGGACCGCTGCATAACATCACCCTCAATATCACTACACATAAAACATCACCCTCAATATCACTACACATAAAACATCACCCTCAATATCACTACACATAAAACATCACCCTCAATATCACTACACATAAAACATCATCCCTACGTTCTATTACGGTCCGTTCATCAGTTCACAGCTTCAATGAAAACTACAATAAAATCTTTAGCATTTAAACAATATGCTGCAACTCTCTTCTATTCTTCAGATGTCAGAATGTGCAGGTGTGGTGTAGCGTGTGCTCATCTGGTCCTTCTGTTCAAGCCTCTACTGACCAGCGTTTAGTCAGACTCATATTTATTCACGTTGCGTCTTGCTGGTTTCTACTGCTTCATTCAGAACACGGCGGTTTTTTAACGGCGTAAATGAACCAACGCACACCCCCCATCGGCCCACCCACGCACACACACGCGCACACACACACACACACACACACACACACCTGTGTGAGGATCCTGCGGATGTCGGCGTCGGTGTGGCTGGAGTTGAGCTGTCCCAGCAGCAGCTCTGCCGTCAGACACTGGGACACGTAGTTGGCCACCCTGCTGCCATCGTACCCGTTAAACACCCCATACAGGAAGCAGCCATCCTCGCCTCTGGTCGGACACGGACACACACACACACACACACACACACAGGATGTGTTAATACTTTCAACATCCGCCCAGTCCTAATTGCAGTAACCTGTCATCACTGTCACACTATACTGGCATTGCAACCATGTTCTCTAATCTGCTGCACACTGTATTATATATCCACAGTGCGTGTAGCCCCCACCGGGTGTGGCCGAGGGTCGTTTCTGGGTGAGCTAGCACCTGAATCGGAGGTGCCCGTCTTCGTTGGGGTGGCTCTGGGTGTCCTTGCCGTCCGGGCCGTAAATACAGTTGGGCGCAGATCCGACACCGCACATCTGACACAGCGGCAGGTCGTCCGTCCAGCTCTGATGCTGGGCGACCCCGGAAGAGAGAGGTCAGCGGAGATAGCAACACGACTTTAATACTGACATAAGACAGATGTAAAAACAAACCGTATATAGCTATACGTGATTGCCATTACACACAAAGGCGCATCTGATGTCCAGCCACTGCATTATAATTTACATCCAATTCGATCCTATTCGGGGTATTTAGGTAGCATTGCTACCGTAGCTAGCCATGAGAGTCTCAAATCAAATGTAACACAATGGACTGGATGAAACAAGATAGCACTATGGTGGCTTAAAAGTTTTGCTTCGACAAGAAATGCATGCCATGGTTTGCTATAGCAACAGCCTGACATATTTATATATTTAGCCAACTGCTAGCTAGTCGTCTAACGTTAGCTAGCACTAGGTTAGCTTGGCTAGAGCGATTGCAAACACACAAACCAGGCCCCTTTGTACGGATAACTAGACAGACTGACCCGCATACGATATGCAAATGTAACCCTGGGTTTAGATTGACAAGCTGTTTGAAATAGTGTCAATAGGTACACTGTCTCTTTAAGATTTTACGATCGCAAGTACAGCTTTACGGCACTAGAGTAAGAGCTCCATAGAAATGTATTGGCAGGGGATTTCGCGGGCTCACTTGACCATACGCTACTGAAGAGAGAGGTCAAAGCTTCATGCTTCCAGACTCTTAGCTAGCTACTCTGATCGTCGAGTGCACCACTGACCCACTCATGCAATATTCTCCTGCTAGCACCCTGGATGAGACTGGAGCTGAACAGAGACTGTCATTCTACTGAGAGCTGAAGATTAGTCAGCAACTATCATCCACCTTTACTACGGGATCTCTTGTTGAGTACAAGACTTTTCTTTATTTTTTCTTTATAGAGCTCTATAATATTTTCTGGGTACCCAACTCTTTTCTGTTTTTTCTATTTTATCTTTTTGCTTGAACTGCCTATTGGGACTGTTAATATGGACTGAGTCGTATGGAATATCAAGTTCCTTTTTTAATTCATGTTGTTCATTGTTCAAAAGAAGAGGACTCACATAGCCTTAGAGGTTTATTAAAGTGTCGGTTATTTACTATATTGATTCATACCTTTGAGTTAGAACCTGAAGAGAAGGTAACCTTGTTGTGAATGTTTTGATTGTTATTTTGAGTGTGACATAAAAGGAAGATATGTTCCAGTCCAACTTTAGTTTATGGACTTAGGTAGCATACTACTACCAGCCCTGAGCAATAAAACCCTTTTAGAGCACAACTTTATTCTAGTCTCGGTTTGACTCATTTATTTTAGATAGTTGGTTACATAGGAAAAATGGCGCCCGAACAGGGACTGGAGCGTATCTAACTTTTCAAGATTTATTTTGTGAGATGTGGTGCCGGAGGAAAAAGGAAAGACGTAGGTAACGTAACATCAACTGTTTAATCCAAAACATGTGTTGAGAACAGCAAGTTGCAACAGCAATACTAGTCCCCCTGGCACCTCGCGCCAGATCCCAGTTCCCACCCACTAGACAACCTAG
The DNA here is from genome assembly GCF_949987555.1 of Borostomias antarcticus. Taxonomy (NCBI): domain Eukaryota; kingdom Metazoa; phylum Chordata; class Actinopteri; order Stomiiformes; family Stomiidae; genus Borostomias; species Borostomias antarcticus. The sequence goes on along the minus strand of NC_140264.1, from coordinate 2,795,223 downwards.
AGAGAGGGGAACACGAACCTATAATGTAGTCACTACAGAGACATACTTATATAAGCACACAGAATAGAATTTTGTAGAAGCCATGGGTTTGACCCAGAATGCACAGTTGTGATCAAAGGAGCCAGTACAGATGTTGGCCTAGAAAATGTACAGGAGGAATTTGCCTTAGTAGATGATGTAGTGCAGATTCACCGCCTTGATGGCCTTTCCAACACACTTTTCTGTCAGTTTAGGGAGACTATAACCCCAATGCTTGTAGAAGGTCAGCACTCTAATAAGGATGGTTCTCATTGGGAGATTGTTTTGGTAGAAGGATACCATGCAGATAACGTAGATGAGGTATCACTCAATGATAAGCTAGTGCCCCTTGCTCGTGTGATGGAGGATTTAACAGTCAGCTTTAAAGAGCAGATCAATGAGTTGGCCCTTACCTATAATGTCAGCCCTACTAACTTGAGCCAGAGTGCAGCAAGTTATATATGTGAGGAGGTGGAACGAAACAAGGGCCCTGTAACATCAACTCCAGCCTACCGCCTTAAATCACAATCTTACTCTGACTCTTCAGCTGAGGCTATCAGTAGTACTGCCAATGTCTCAGGACAGACACAGCCTCCTAAAGGCGGCTTCTCTCTCATCATCCCTGTGCCTGCAGAGGTTCAACGTGTTGTCGTCGAACACGTTGTGAAAAGTGACACGCCGCTATATACATCAGTCAAAGAGCAGCGCCTGTTTTCAGGCAATGTCCCGAAACCGCCCACGGAAGTAGACTACAATGTATGTAGGCTTCGTGCTAAACAAGTGTTAAATGACAGCACTCTTTCCGAGGGGCAGCAGCGTAGATTGTTACTTGACAGCTTACTTACTCCTGCTTTGAATGTAGTTCTTGGCATTGGTCTTCAAGCACCCCCACATGCATACCTGCAGGAACTAGCAAAGCCTAGGGTAATGTCACAGGCGGGGAGGAACTGTACATCCAGTTCTTGGAGACGCACCAAAACAATGGAGAGAAAGCTTCAGAGTATCTGTGACGCCTGCAGACACTACTACAGGAGGTAATAGAGAGGCATGGCGTGGTCAAAGAAGATGAAACTCAGTTACTTAAACAGTTCCTTAGAGGCTGCTGGGAGGATAGTTTGATAACTGCACTGCACCTTAAGGAACTGCTCAGCAAGCCCTCTGGAGTGACACCCACCTTCTCAGAGTTACTTCTTAAAGTCAGGACTTTTGAGAAAGAAAGTCAGTTAAAGGAAGTGAGAAGAAGGAGACATATGGGAGTCACGTCAACAAAGGTCCATACCAAAACTCTAGTGACCATTGATGAGCCTGAGGCCACAAGCAGTAACGTCTCAAATGTCCTAGACACTTTGACAAGAGGACAACTGGAAGAAAGGATCAGACAGCTAGAAGCTGAGCTCAAGAAAATGACACAGCGTCCCAGGAATGGAAAGTATGGGCAGAGGTCCTCAAGCGGATCTCAGAACACTGATATGGCATCACCAGCTCCGGAGTTGTCCTCAGAATACAAACAACTCAAGAAGTTCTGTTACAAGTGTGGGGAGGACTCCCACATCTTGCCCAAATGCACTAACCAAGCCAATGCTGATTTGGTGCAAAGAAAATTGCTTGAGAGGCACAATAGTAGGAAGGGACAACAACAGACAACCCCACAGTCAAGCCTATCTTTAAACATGTAGGGGCTCCTGCTGGGGAACAGGCAGGAGCTCAGAGCCAAAGTAGTTCCATCTGTGCTGGCCACTGTATGAATGAGATCCCACAGTTGCAAACAGGAGTCACTCAAATCCCCAATGGTCTGGTTGGAAAACCTTGTGAAGATGAAGCTTGGATGGATGGAGTTCACTGTTTTTGTTTGATGGACTCTGGGTCTCAGGTCAGCATTGTATCTCAGTCCTTTTATTCACAACATTTATCCCATAGACAGCTGTACACAATTGAGAGTGTACTTGACATTGAGGGGGCAGTGGGACAGAAGGTCCCATACTTAGGGTTCACTGAAGTAGAGCTTCAGTTTCCCCAGCATACATGTGGCACTGACAAACACATTTATACCCTAGTACTAGTGAGCCCAGATCAGCCATACAATGACAGAGTCCCTCTCCTTGTTGGGACTAATGTTCTACGTCCGTTAGTACAGGACTGCATGCAGAAGGGTGGAACGCAGTTTCTTAAGAACCTAACAATCCAGTCTAACTGGGGCCTAGCATACTACAGGTACAAGTACTGTAAAAATGCAAAACCTCAGACAGAGAGTGTTCGTGTCCTACGTGTGACACTCTGTAGTAAAGTATCAGTGCGGCTAAAGCAGTGTGAGACAGCGGTGTTGAAGGGCATCTGTCACACCAAGCCCAAATGTGGTCTGTTTCAAGCTCTTGTCAGTGGTACAGAGAAGTTTCCTACTCCTGGGGGCTTGATAATTCATGATCAGATAGTAGATGTGAAACCTGAGTGTCATAATAGATTCAAGCTAACTGTTAAGAATTTGTCTCAGCATGACATCATACTGCGTCCAAAAGCTGTCATAGCAGAGTGCTCTCCCATTGACTGGGCCATACCAGTAGCACCATCAGCTCGTAACGCCACACCAGATGCTGACACCCTCCAGGCGCACTCACTCTTGGTCTCTACTGTTGAAGTGGCCTCGCATACTGATCAGACCCTGGAGCTGGATTTTGGAGATAGCCCTATATCATCACAGCTGAAAGAGCACATACAGCATAGGGTTGACAAAGAAGTGCCACTTGCATTCTCTAGACACGAGCTTGACGTTGGTGGTATCTCAGGTGTCACTCATCGTATCGAGTTAGAGCCCCATGTGCCTTTCAAAGAACGAACAAGACGTGTCTCGCCAGCAGACTTTAATGACCTGAAGAGGCATTTGCAGGATCTATTAGCAGCGGGCGTTATAGAGGAATCTGCCAGTCCTTATGCATCCCCGATTGTGCTTGTTCGAAAGAAAAACGGGGACCTGCGGATGGTTGTAGACTACAGAAGGCTGAACAACCTCACTAAAAAGGACGCCTACCCTTTGCCTCGTATTGAGGAAACATTCACCTTACTGTCGGGCTCGAAATGGTTTACGGTCCTAGATCTTAAAAGTGGATTCTATCAGCTAGAAGTAAAGCCATCTGACCGGCCAAAGACAGCTTTTACAACCCCCTTTGGAACATGGCAATTCCGGAGAATGCCACAGGGCCTGACTAATTCTCCGGCAACATTTCAACGCACAATGGAAAAAGTAATGGCTGGATTAAACCTTCAGGAAGTTATCACTTTTCTCGATGACCTAATAGTCTTTTCAGACTCCCTAGAAGAACACGAAGAGAGACTGATGAAGGTACTGAAACGCATTGCAGACTTTGGACCAAAACTATCCCCGTCTAAGTGCAAGTTTTTCCAGACAAAGGTGAAATACCTCGGACATGAGATATCTGCACAAGGGATTCAGCCTGATCCTGATAAAGTAGCCGCTATCAAGGAATGGCCACGCCCTCAGACTGTTAGAGAGCTTAGATCATTTCTAGGGTTTGCTGGATATTATAGGAGGTTTGTCCGTGATTATTCCAGAATCGTCAGGCCTCTCAATGACCTCTTGAAAGGAGAGTTTGCTCCTAGACACAAAAACCAGAGTCACTGGAAAAGAACAAAGTCTTTGTCTCTCACAAGCATCTGGACTAGTGAGTGTCAGGAAGCATTCAAACTCATCATCCAGAAGTTGACATCTGCACCGGTCCTTGGCTTCGCAGAATGGCGTCTGCCATATGTGGTACACACTGACGCTAGCACGACAGGGTTAGGCGCAGTCTTGTATCAAGTCCAAGCAGGTCAGCCTAGAGTGGTTGCTTACGCTAGCCGTGGGCTGTCTAAAAGCGAGAAAAACTCTCCTGCCCATAAGTTAGAGTTTCTTGCGCTCAAATGGGCTGTAAGTGAGAAATTTCATGATACCCTGTATGGGGCTACCTTTAAGGTGTTGACTGATAATAACCCTTTGACGTATGTCCTCACTAGTGCCAAGATGGACGCCACGAGTCACAGGTGGCTTGCCGCTCTGTCTGTGTACAACTTTGACATACACTACAAATCAGGCAAGCTAAATATTGACGCGGATGGGTTGTCACGTCGGCCTCAAGGGCTCCCACAAGAGGATGAAGAGTCAGCGGAGCTGGACCGGAAAATATCCACTCTTATGGACTGTGCTAGCCTGTCCCCTGAGGAATTTCATGTCTTGGATAGAGAGGCTGTGGACACTCTGTGTATGAGTCATCGTGCTAAAGTCTTTGCCATCTCAGAGGAAAGTGCAGAAGAGGAGTATGAGACACCTGCCATTGAAACACTCTTATGTAGTGAAGATGCTGTTCCTGACGAACTAGAAGAACCACTCCATTGGCCTGGTCAGCCTGTACTCCCCGGAATGTCTACAGAGGACTGGCAGAAGGTACAGAGAGAGGATGAAAATCTGGCCCGTGTTAAGGATAGGGTTGGGCATCGTTTGGATTTTAACGATTCCGATTCTTCTTTTCGATTCCGGTTCTTAACGATTCTCGATTCCGATTCTTTGATGGGTGGGGTCAAAACAGGCTGCACGCTTATTACACAGAAGAAACATTTATTTGTAATAATCTTTTAAAAACAAGTCATTCAAAATTCATTTCATACAGTTAAACCTGTGAATTCACATAGTTTAGGTGTGTGTGACAGTGAATCTGTGTGTGAAAGAGTGAATAGGGATGCGTCAGCTGTGTGTGTGTGTGTGTGTGTGTGTGTGTGTGTGTGTGTGTGTGTGTGTGTGTGTGACCCTTCTCTCTACCCACAACCCCCCTCTCTCTACCCACAACTCCCCTCTCCAATCCTGCCAATCCCTTGAGACAACCTGCATCTCCCAGAATGGGAGAATCTTTTCAAAACCTCCACACCCCCTCCCTCTCCTCTCCCTCCATCCCTCTTCTCTCCTTGCGTCCCTCCACCTTCTCCTCTCCCTTCATCCCTCTCCATCCTCTCCTCTCCCTTCATCCTTCCTCCCTGTCCTCCTCTCCTCTCCCTGCATCCCTCCATCCTCTCCTTTCCTCTCCCTCCATCCCTCCTCCCTCCCCTCTCCTCCTCCCCTCCATCCCACCATCCTCTCATCCATCCCTCTCCTCTCCCTGCATCCCTCCTCCCTCCCTCACCTCTCCCTCCATCCCTCTCTCCTCCCCTCTCCTCCTCCCCCTCCATCCCACCATCCTCTCATCGATCCCTCTCCTCTCCCTGCATCCCTCCTCCCTCCCTCACCTCTCCCTCCATCCCTCTCTCCTCCTCCCCCTCCATCCCACCATCCTCCCTGCATCCCTCCATCCTCCTCTTTCCTCTCCCTCCATCCCTCCTTCTCTCCCTCAGGGTGAGTAGCTAGCTAGCTAGAGCTAGCTATCTTAGCTAGCTAGTTGAGCTAGCTAGCTAGAGTTAGAGCTAGCATAGCTATCTTAGCTAGCTAGTCTAGCTCTATTCTTATGTTTGCTTACCTAAATGTCGGTGCCTCGACATCTGAGAAGGGGTGCAGCCGTTTTACCACATAAGCTGTCACTTTTCTGTGGCACTCTTCAACTTTCTCCACTGGCATCTTTCCCTTTGCCGCCAAGGTGAATGGCGTGTCACGTCGTGGATTAGCACTAGCAGCAGTAATGCCAGGCTGGCTACTAGCAATCTGCGGACGTTCATCTACGAAAAAATACATTACAGTATTTGCATTTGACACCGTTTTTTACCAGTTCGGTCTAGTATAATTTGTTTGCTGTCTCGCTGTTGACAATAAGACAAACGTTAGTGCTATTTAATTTTCACTTACCCGATTGCGACGACGAGGTGCTGGCTGTTGGCTCGTTAGGGTTGACTGAGGACGAGGCGGGAGAGACGGAGGGAGACCGGCGCAACGCATCAAAGATGGTACATTCGTTGATTTTTATGCCATGCAAGCGCAGGTGTTTCATCAGATTAGTTGTGCATCCTCCCTTGCACGAAATAAACTTCTCACAGGTGTTGCACTGGGCCGACTCATCATTCCTCTCAATCAATCAATCAATCAATCAAAGCTTTATTTATATACAGATGTGGGAACATAAGAATGTAACTTGACCCGCGGTATTCTAACAGGCGCTTAACGTCATTCCGCACCACCGCTCGCTTGCCCATAGGGGCGCAGTAATACCACTCATTGACCCATTGCTGTAGCTCATCTCGCACATTAGATGAGCCTACCGTTCTCAAACTCCTTGTTCTCTGTCTGGTTGTAATTTAATTATTACGAACAAAGCCTATCTATTTATAGTTTCTATCTCTGTAACTGTCGCCGGGTCTGTATCTGTTAACTGTCGGGACAAGTAGAAGTTTAGGCTGACTGAGTGTTCTCATATGGAACATGGCATCAGGACGAGTAAGATGGCTAACGGAGATGACCAGAGATGTGTTTGAAATGGTTCACTCACTCCCTATTCCCTATTACCATGGATGTATTGAGTGCGACTCATAGTGAACTACATGGGGAATGATTTAACAGTTTTGGGACACTACATGGAATGTCACTGCGTAAGATATTCATGACTCAAACAAGCAGACGCGCCGATCACTGATGGCAGCAGGTTGAAATATCAGGTAGTATTCAGGTTCCATGTTTAGTTGAATGATAAATCCCATATAAATGGTTGGAATTCTAATGATGTGCAAGTGTGATTTTGTCAACTTTAGTGCTTTCTGCTAATAGCAGGCTGTGAAGCTGCACGATAAGACCGTGATAGCAAGTTAGCTCACGACAGCTAACTTTACAACGATGATTCCTGTAGCTATTTTGATTTTGATGCTATTAGTTCAACTTCTGTTTCTCGGGCAGGAACGGAGACGAACTCGCATTAGCAGCAAAGCAGCTAGAGGAATGATCTTAACATTAGCTAACTGCTTTAGCTACTGCTAGCTACCGTCTTCTTCATTTCTCCTTCGGTAAAACATGACACCGTTGTGTTGTGGTATTGTGGAGGGCTTAGGCAGAAGCAGGAAGAGAAACCACTTTTGCCCCATATAAGTAAAATAATGGTCTCATAAGCATTTTCGATTGTAAAATTGTGTTCACTTGTTTTAGTTTGCAAACATATGCAATTTTCTTAGCATTCCCAGCTTTGTATGTAGTTTTAATGTGAAAGATACATCTTGAATGCAGTCAAGACAAATTATTTTGCCTCTTAACTTTTGTCAAACCCCCTGGTTCCAGTCAATTGGATTATAGGCTATAGGCTACTTTCGTTTACAATGACGTTACCTTATGAACCCAAATAGCTTAACCTATAGGCCTACATAAAAACAATAGCCTAAAACCATGTTTATTTACAATGTATTTTCTTTCATTGATAGCATGCCAATAGGGTGAGGAAAACGACGCGCGGTCTCTTTAGCCCTGAGACCATCAGGCAGGCAGCTCAGGAGGTTGAAGGCTTTATATATTATTATGATATTATGTCTAATAATACATTCGTTGAAAGTACACAGGCTGATCTACTATACGGAATTGGACCGAGGAGTGTTCTCATATGGAACTAGGCTGCACACGCCCGCCCGCGACAAGAGCTGAATTGTAGTCAGCTTTCCCCGCTGCGCGCAGGACGCGTGCGTCCCCCGCTCCGAGCGAGAACGCAGGCGGAATGTCGCTCCCCGTCTGAAACGGCCTTGACTCCTGGAATCCCAAGGTCTTTCATATTGAAATTCTTGATGGTCTGGGGATGCGAGACGTGTTAATAAGGGAGTGCATCAGTCGTGATCCTTGACAGTAGGCTACCAGCCTGCGCTGCGCTCAGAACAAAGTTGGATGAATGGATGGACTTTTTGGAATCCTGGAAAATGTTTATTGCGCTCTAAAATCATGAAAGCATGAATGTAAAAATGCAGCAACAGAAGTAGTCTAGATGAGATGGTGGTTTAAATGAATGGCAACACATAAATTGAGACATAAATTGAGACTGGTGATAATGCTGATAATCTACAGTAGGGCCTACCTCTGGCTGAGTTACAGTCATTCATCTCTTACACATGGGCCTATACAATACTTGCACAATCTACTTTGGACCGTTAAATCCATCCATCTATCAATCAAACTAGCGAATTCAATGGCCGGTCATGGCAAAGCACCCGCTAACGCAGGCTATCCCCCTCCCCACGATCCAGGGCTAGGAAACCGGTTCATCCAGTTTATTTGAATATAAAAGAAAGAGGGGGGGGGGGTTACAATAGTCTAGTCCAGGTTCGCTGGCGTGTGACGAGCTAGTCAGATGGCGCATGCATGTGTGGACATTGTAGGCCTGTTCTCTAAAACCTAAAGAATAAAAGTAGGCTACGTTCAACATTCATTGGAGTGGTCCAGTTGGATAGGCTAGTCTAATCTAAATAAATTGAGGATGCCACAGACAGACAGGGAGGAAATCTATTCGTTTCATTGTTTGTGCTCTGTATGCCAAGAATATATGTAGAGAGTGGGTCGTATGCCCACCTCCCTTGTTCTCTGTAAAGCGCATTGTGTTGCCTCTGGGTATGAAATGCGCTATACAAATAAAGCTTTGATTGATTGATTGAAGATAGTTAATGTTCGGATATAAATGGCAGTATAACGGGAAAAAACCCTATCAAAGGCCAAGATTAGAAGGGATTTGAAGATGTAATTGGTCATTTTAAATGGGCCTACTTTATCTTTTGATGCCTATTTGAACGGACTGCATCGATCAATGCAATGACCCTCCATGTTTTTCAGTTTTACACATTTTATCAATAAAACATCATTTTTACAACCATGTCTCATTGATTGGGAAGGCATTTAGAGCTGCCAGTCTATTAGCCTACATTCGGACTCAGAGGATGACATAACTGTTTATTGAGAAACAATTGCAGGCTGGGCTATATAAAGAAATACCACAATGCATGTAGTCTAGATATATTACATTATGGTTAGGCTATAGCCTACACTTTATGGTAGACTGCCCTCTCGCTCGCTAAGCAGGCTACATTGTGGCTGTTTTGTTCATCGCAGAAGCCTATAGCCTAGGCTACACATTAAAAAAATGTGTTTTTTTTATATAGACCTAGAAGGAATCAGAATATGTGGAAATTTAATTTTAGCCTATTTTAATACAATTAAAATTCTGCTCAGAGGGAATTATTTACAACGGACATTATGACCTAAGCATAATTAATAATTATCTAAGTTAATATAGGCCTATGAGAACGCAACGCTTTTTACGGTAGGCTAGGCTATGCGTCTTGTGATTGTACTGTAGCCTAGGCTACAACTTAAGGCTTATTTGGCCCTATTGAATTCATTTAAGCCTACTAGGCTACTCATTATTATCGAATGATCTAGTTGATATATGAATAAAACAATAAGCCGTTTTAATGGCTATGGGCTACTAGTTGTAGCTATACACGAGTTGATGCGCTCTGCTCTTACGCACGGTTGAGGCGGCCGGTGGCTTGGACGCCAGAGCGCGCAGCTCTTCAGCCAACTGGAGATGTAGCGTCTGGGGAGGCTCTCTGTCTCTCCACCAGTCCCCAGCGAGTCCAAGCTCCGCCAATGAATAATACTTATTTATAATAGCCTACGTAGCGCGAAACTGTGCATATAATAGGCTGTAGCCAGCGCGAAACTGCGCATTCCCTATAGCCGTTCATGGAACGGCTGGCGGCCGGTATAAATAAATAAAAACATACACGATATTTTCTTATTTGAATGATCTTGAATATATATATATTCAAGATCATTCAAATAACAAAATATTGTGTATATTGTGCATGTGAACGCACTCACTGTCAAACCTGCCGCTATCTATGCACAAGATAGTTAATGTCCGGATATGATTGGCAATGAGTGATCTTTACTCATGGCGACTATGTCAATTTTGTATGGATCCACAAGTCGATCAAGCTTATTTTTTCTTTGTATCGTGCTGAAGCCATATAGCCTACTGCGCTCAGACTTGGCTACATTAGCTGGTGCCCCGTCTTCAAATTTACTTCCGGGGTTTACGAGTAGCCTACCAGTTGAATGCGTTCCAGAAACAAAACGCAAAACCCCCACGTTCACCATATCTTTACTAACAAATATATTTACAATACTGTTATTTTGCGCATTTGACCTAACAGCCACCACGTCTTGACCCGACGTCAGTTACCGAGATAGATAGGCTACTGTAGGCCTAAATAAAGGTGTTCGTAATAATTAAATTACATCCAGATGGAGAAAACGTGTTTGAGAACAAGGTATAGCACCTTTCATACAGATAAATTCAGCTCAAAGTGCTTTACAACAGAGCATTTAAATTAAAGAATGTGAAACTTAATGATGCTTCATTCGTAGACTATAGGAGAAAAACACTGAGCCCAGCCTGCTAAATCTACTCAAAGACGCCACCTGGCGGTGGTGCATCACTAAAACGAAATAACACCCGTCTGAAATCCCACGAGATTTCCAACGGGATTTCCCTGCCAAATACCGCGAGGTGAAATGCTGCAGCATGTGACATTTCTAACTTCCCACATCTGTATCGCATTTCATACCCAGAGGCAACACAATGCGCTTTACAGAGAACAAGGGAGGTGGGCAGACGTCCCACCCCTACATATTCCAGAGGGAAGCAAAAAAACAGTATCACCCGGGGGCCAGATAAGTGAGCTGTAAAAATTCTTCCCTGACCCCTCTCAACAAGGCGATCGAGCAAGCTCCTGGACTATGTTTGTCTACCGGCTAAGAACATTTATAGAGCAATAAATAACATTAAATTACATTTTCAGAGTAAGAGAGGCTAATAACATCATAGGAGAGACATGGCAAACATTGGTGTATGTCTGTGTGTGCATAAATGTGCCTGGGCCCAGATAGAGGCAGGGGTCAGGGGTAGGGTCGGGGTAGGAAAAGGATACGCACCCGGGTTAGGGTGAGAGGAAGGGGATCTGAGCCCAGGACTGGTGTCTGTCAGTGTGTGTGTGAGTGTGCCTGGGTCCAGGTAGAGGCAGGGGTCAGGGGTAGGGTGGGGGTAGGAAGAGGATACGGACCCGGGTTAGGGTGAGAGGAAGGGGGTACTGGGCCCAGGCCTAAGGCCGGAAGTGGACTGTTGTATGTTTGTGTGTACGTGTGTGTGTGTTAACTAATTTGCTACGACATCTGCAGCAGACACAGGGGTATCTATCGGACTCAGGGTGGTCTGCTGGTGACAGTGGGGCATCCACTGGACCTGGTTAGAAGATAGGAGGGAGAGAGAGAGGCACTAGGGAGAGGGGAGGCAGAACAGGGTTAGTAGCACACGGAGCCATATATAGAGCAGTACATTACATCAAACTACATTTTTAGAGCAAGAAAGGATAAGAGCATCATGGGAGAGGTGTGGCAAACACTAATGTGTGTGTGTGTGTGTGTGTGTGATGGCGATATAACGCGGTGAAAAGAGATCCACCTTCGTGATACGGATGAACCAGTCTTGAACCTGAAGTTATCGCGCTAACCCCGTAATCCAGCTTCGTAGTACAGGGCTCTGGTCTGCCACGGTAGCATGTGACCGGTTTATGATCCGGAGGAGCGCGAGCTGACCGGAGAACCCTGCAGTAGAAGCTTCTCCTCCGCACATGATGCGAGAGCGCTGTGTGTTGTGACTTAAATACAGTCACACACTGCGGAGTGGAATGTGGAGTTGGGGTCTGATATTAGAAGCTGTCATTATACTCAACAACACGTTCCTCTGGCCATGGCAGCCCTACACGGGTCTAGTCTGTAATCACATACACCATCTGGAATAACACAATGTCAATAATAAAAGCACTGTAGGCTATTATATTGTTCAGTTGTCTGATTTATTGGTTTGTTTTCAATCTATCTTCAATGTCTTGGTCTCTCAAAGGAAAGTCTTCTCATCAACAGGCTTGTGTGGGTGGAGCGTTTACTAGAACATCACACTAGATTTGATTAGACTTGTGTTTGCTGTTATTGACCGCCGTGGGTTACAGTGTGTGCAAGTATAACAAAAGGGGGAAATAAGACTAATAGGTTTTAACTGGTACATACAGTATATAGTTTATTCTATTTTATACTGCACACTTACTGTACATATAAGTGGCGAGAGGTCGGGGGCGGGGCCAGTTCCCGCGCCCCTGCGCCACGTCCGCGGCGTGGACGAGCCCCACGGGCCCCAGTACCCCGACCGCGGCGAACTGTAGACTAGCTCTGTCAACGACAGATAGAACTGTAGACTAGCTCTGTCAACGACAGACAGAACCGTAGACTAGCTCTGTCAATGACAGATAGAACTGTAGACTAGCTCTGTCAACGACAGATAGAACTGTAGACTAGCTCTGTCAGCGACAGATAGAACTGTAGACTAGCCCTGTCAACGACAGACAGAACTGTAGACTAGCTCTGTCAACGACAGACAGAACTGTAGACTAGCCCTGTCAGCGACAGACAGAACTGTAGACTAGCTCTGTCAACGACAGATAGAACTGTAGACCAGCCCTGTCAACGACAGATAGAACTGTAGACTAGCCCTGTCAACGACAGATAGAACTGTAGACCAACCCTGTCAATGACAGATAAAACTGTAGACTAGCCCTGTCAACGACAGATAGAACTGTAGACTAGCCCTGTCAATGACAGACAGAACTGTAGACTATCCCTGTCAACGACAGACAGAACTGTAGACTATCCCTGTCAATGACAGATAGAACTGTAGACTTTGCCAGAACAACTTTAATCCTTCGATACAATATCCAACGTACTCTAGTCCTTCTATACATAACTTAAAGGCGTAGTAAAGGGGAAAATCATGTTCAGCCTTGTTTTAAGGTTACTTATGATCATATACAATGGTTCAGATCAACACGTTGACAAAACTAGCACTTTTGAGAAAGTCTGATAATTGCTCTACCACCGTTTTGGTCATACAATGGATGTGGATGGGCACCTTGAAAAATCATTCAAAAAACATGTTAAACTCTCAATTTCAAAGACAAGAAACTACTGTTCTCCAGGGTTGTAGACTGTCCTTTCCAGGGTTCTAGACTCTTGAGCTATTTGATTAATACACGTCAGATTTTTTGTTGCAATATGTGTGAGATTCACCCCTTTTCTCTTCACCAAATGCCAATAGAATTAAAAATATATTTCTGTATATGCACTGTGATGCATCCTATATAGTTTCTGGTTGATTGGGGACAGTGTTGTGTGGACATCAGACAAGAAAACATGCATAAACCTTTTTCTTTTACATAGGCGAAAATTGGAAATTGGTATATTTGTCACATACCTTCCATCTGCATTTTTCATTACTTTCCACCACTGGGATTTTGGGGGACTAACTGATATGTTATAAAGAACATATGTATGACACTACAACAGTTGAAATAATTTCTGTTGCAATTTGTTCAAGGTTATGTCATAAAATGCCTGGACTACAGGGGCAGGGGAGCATCACTACTGATCCATAGCCAGGACTGGGATGTCCTCAGTGGAGGTCCCAAGTCAGTCTTCTAGTCATTCAGCCAGCCTGTCAGTAGATGTGCTCTACTTGTATTGATTTGTTCATACACTAGTATTCCAGCACGGGTTATGTTCTTGAATGCTTCTGGTGACTAGCAGTTCTCTTAGCAACCTAATTTAATCCCCATCACTGTTTTCAGATCCACATAGAGGAAACATATGGCTGAGAGATGTGTGGAGTAAAATCAACAGCACCCCACACACACACACTTACATAATCAACCAAGCAAGTTCTACCTTTCTATACCACAAATATAAGTTTGAGAACCTAGGATACATACAGCCCGCCTAAGGGGGTTCTAATGTACTGACCTCCCAGCACAGGCCTGACCCTGCTGGCAAGCTGCCTTGGGCCTAGCCAAGGAACAAGCGTTTCAGCTTCCGCTCACCTGTATGCAGCTTATACCATGCTGACTGGCCTGGACTAGTCACCACATCCACAGTCTAGCCAAGTCAGAGATACCCTTGTGCATTTGACAAAACAAGTGTCATACAATTAACGTTATCATTTGTGCAGCATGTGTGCTGTAAGTGTAAAGACAAGATACAGATAATTTTCTCCAGGTTTTATTGAATAGCTTGTAGACCACACTGAAACACTGGGCTGACAGTTCAGTTGTACAAGGCGGACCTGGGAGACCATTCAGGACACCTTGTTTGGGTCGAGGCTCTGCTTAGTCTGCTGGCCCAGGTGAAACATCAAACTGGATGTACTGACGTTGAGAATGGAGACACACACACACGACACAGCTGGCCGACACTTCCTGCACTCTAAGAGGTTAGGGTTAGGGCTAGACTGAATGTAGGTTGGCATAAAATAATACATATTTATTTTTTAAATGGATGGAAAGATGCTGCCCATGCCTAGATCTTTATGTCTATTCCGCATGTCTGTTCTCACCCACTGAGGTCCCATCACCAAACGTGAAGCCTCAGATACAATAATAAAACAGGGGCAGACAATGAAAGATAGAGATAGATAGACAGACATGTAGACAGATAGGTTAAAAAATTAGATTAGAACTCTTAGTGTTGTGATCAGACAGTACAACCAAAACATCACCACAGTGTAGTGATGCAGACAGAGTAATGAACACCTGCTCCTTGATTAGAAGGAGGTTATCATCTGCCCTCTGAAACATTCAGGACCAGGGCTGTACGCAGGATTTTTGTAATACCGAGGTCATTTAGTTGTGGTGCTTCAATCTGGTGCACTTTGAGAGCAAAATGAAGAGGATAGATCTATAAAGAACAACACGCATCATATTGGATTAATATCATCTTTAACTGAGAGCAGTGGCGGTCATCCAGAGAGGACACAACTTAAGTGAATGTTGATGAGAACACACCATCTATTAGAAACATGAGACTAGCTCCTCCTGTCACCTCTCTCCCAGCCTGGCCTCCTCCACTCTGATGTCCATGTTGGTCTCCTCCTGTCACCTCTCCTCCACTGTGGTGTCCATGTTGGTCTCCTCCTGTCACCTCTCTTCCACTGTGGTGTCCATGTTGGTCTCCTCCTGTCACCTCTCTTCCACTGTGGTGTCCATGTTGGTCTCCTCCTGTCACCTCTCCTCCACTGTGGTGTCCATTTTCATCTCCTGTCCACAAATTAACAAAACATAAACATAAGCTATAAACACACACACCCACATTATTTTTTAAACTTGCCAGGATCTAATTAATGTAGTGTCTCTTTGGCTAACATCAGGTATCTCACCTCTCATCTCTATGTCCTCTCCTCCTGTCCCCTCTCTTCCACTCTCTTGTATCTCTTGGTTTCCTGTCAACAAATTATATATTTTTAACAGAACATAATCATGCATACTGTGTATATATATACACACCTACCTGTCTATTTGTTTATCTATATAAGCGGCACACCTGATTAATAACTTCCATCCAATGGTATAGGACAGGAAATAAGGATGCCTGTAGAATTTCAGGAAGTAGTGGAGCTTGTGCAAAGAGCCTAATTGCTTGGCAACACCAAACGCCCAGTGTTTACATGAGAAAATAAATATGATAGATTTCTTTATAGAAGCACTGCTCTGTTTGTGCATGTGCGCAGGTACACCGCTTTGCTAATGTTAACTTGGGTCAAGAATAGCCTACACCTAGCTAGCCACGTTGTGACGGCTAGGATCATGGATGTATTCACTAACTAGCTATTTAGCTAACGTTAGGCATCTCAGCATCCTCGTCTACGTTCTTAAATGTGAGCATTTAGGCACTGTCAATGTTATAACTAATTGAAAATACATTAAAATAACTGTTTATTGTTATGTTACTTGTGTCAATCTCTCTTACCTCGAAAGATGTCCAATATGTTCGCTTGATCGTCCGCAGCTGACACTTATTAATGACAAATTAGCTTTGCGTCTCACACCCCTTCTCCTAAGAGAAAGGCGATTCGCCAAATAAAAAGTGATTGACAACCGCTTCAGGCGAAATGTGTTTTTGATTGACAAGACGAGTCAGCCTCTGATTGGCCAAAGTAAAAATTGATTGACAGTGGACCCGCCCCCTCGAAGTCTCCGGGCCTGCAGAGATACCCTTCTCGATTGTAATCCTTTGATTGGCCAAAGTAAAAATTGATTGACAGTTGACCCGCCCCCTCGAAGTCTCCGGCCTGCAGAGATCAGCTACTCGAGTTTCAACGCGTCATTGTTCCCGGCTTTCACCGATTGGCTAAGGGCTTTCAAAAGAAGTAGTCAAGTAGCCGTGACTGTAATCCGTCTCTCTCTACCTTGGGACCTTTTCCCCGTTTGTCACGCCTGTAACGATTTGGAATAATATATCCTTTAATCCATCTGAAGAAAACAAGAGACACGCTCTTAATTCTTTTAGAGAGTAAACACACGTTTCCATCACAACCTCTTCACCAACCTTTCACTGTAGGCTACAACAATCTTCAATTCGGTAAGTTGTATGTTCACTTTTATATTTAAGAATAGAGCTCAACGGTTTTGGGCTTCGGTTTAGAAAGTGAATTTCTCATACATTTAGGGTTCGTTCTTTAAAATCATTAAAGGGTTTTAAGCCTGGAGCCAAGTCAACACGCTAGCTGATGAATCGTGATCTTAGGGACCGTTCTTAATTCATGGGAGGGGGTTTTAGTAGCTATGCATTGATCACACGAGCCCGTGTACTTTTGCACCCGTGCCTTTGTCTTCGCGGTTCTGTTCGTCCACATCATGGATGTATTATATAAACTGGATACAGCCACTCCATTCACTGGCCGCTATCAACAATGAAGCCCTATTGAACCGCGCCATCTTGGCAAAATTTGTAGTCATTTGACTATTTCCGGTTACTTTTGACTTGCGCAGTTGAGCTTCTCTGGCCGACGCGCGTCCACGAAAAAGTTCACATTTCTCTGAAATGTAGACGCACGTTCCCGGCTCTCTCGGCTCTCCCCGCTTTGATTTAGCAATGAAAACCGGCTTGCATATTAACCTGTTTTTGTCAAATATATCAATTGGAGAAATTATTTTTTGATCCTGGCATCTTAGTTTTAACAGGTTAAATATAATTTAACATGTTTTGTTTGCTAGTAGATGGTATTCATTCCGTTCGCGATAACGTTATTGCAGCCAGGCTAAATTCCTCCAGGGAGTCAGTGACCGGCGAGTTGAAGAGCTTCACTCCCCGCCAGCAGGAGCATTGGCCGCGGCTACCGCATCTCGGAAAACCCGCTGAGTTCGTGGCTGCTATTTCACATTCGCCCTTGATCAATCCCAATACCGATCCATGGTAATAATGAATCAATCGTTCAGATCAGATCGGCAGTGCTGCATGCATGTTACAACATCATTGTTAGCTTTATTAACATAACCATAGCCTACATTTATCTCTCTAACGTTAGGCTATCCATCACACCAGTCGGCCATTCGATAGCTGGAAGCGGTGAACGCCAACGTTGACTGAAAACACCCAAACTCAGTGTATCGTTTCATCTTCATGCTACACATCAACTCCTTTACATTGTATGTGAATAAATTCCTGTTATTCTAAAAATATCCCATTTCTGTCCATTCTTGGAAAAGGCTAATAATTGCTGTCAAAAGATCACTCCAGTTTATCACCGTATCCCACTACCATTTCAACTATGCACAGGAGGTTGTCTTGTGGTCATTTTCATTAAAAAATGATTAGCCTGATCAGTTTGTTGTATGTATTAAGCCCTTTTTGAGCGTTTTGTGTGTGTGCATTGTTAAGTGTAAGCTTATGCAGCCTACTCCAAACTTTAATGGTTACAGCAGTCTGAAACTGTGAAAGTCTTCATGTAGGCCTAGTTGTTATTTCCAAGTCTCCAATAGTTTAAGAAAATTTGGTCTTATATTTAGATGTTGTGTATATTCCTCGATTATTTGTATGCTGTGTTGTCCCGTCTGAGTTTGTCCTGTTCGTGATTGGTCTCGTGTTCCCACTCGATAGGCTTGCACCTTGACGTTGGTGAGTGGGCTTTAAACCAAGACGGGCCTTTGTATGTGTATGTGTGTATGTATGTGGTTTGTGTTTTGTGTGTCATATTCTATTATTGAAATGTAATAACAGACACAGTGTGCCTCCTCTTATCCTCACAGCTCAAGCCATTTTTAGGAGACCAGTTCACACCTCAACCAGACCTGCTGCTGTTTAGGACCTGCTTTAAGCCCTTTTTTGTGGTGTCCGTTTTCTGTGTTCTGTGTCAAGTAAGCCAACCCACCTTCAATGCAGTGTAGCCTCCACATTTGAATGGTTACAGCAGTCTTGTCGTCTACAAGCAACAGTCTCTGGCTTTGCATGGCAATTTATGTAGTATCATCCGAGTTCTACAAATGCTGTACTTTTTTGTACTGTAAGTAACCCCTCAATTATTCAATTTTACTGGGGAGCAGTGACCATAGCCTACTTGCCAACCCTCCTGACTTCCGCGGGAGATTCATAAATTTGAACTAGGTTGTGTAGTAGATAGGCTACAATAAATTAGGACAGATGCACATTTACTGAACAGCACAGACAAAAGTCGGACATTAAAAACAATTGCTCCATACACACATATATATATATATATAATGTTTCACATTTCGTTTTAATGCTTTTAATGTCTAATTTGTAATGCTTTTAATGCCCCCCCCCCCCCCCCCCCCCCCCCCCGCAATTTGGTTTGGAAATGCTCCCTATTTCTGAGGTCCCAAGGTTGGTGAGTATGGCAAGCTATAAGCTATTAATACAAGCATACCGCTCAAAAAGGGCTTAATACATACAACAAACTGATCAGGCTAATCATTTTTTAATGAAAATGACCACAAGACAACCTCCTGTGCATAGTTGAAATGGTAGTGGGATACGGTGATAAACTGGAGTGATCATTTGACAGCAATTATTAGCCTTTTCCAGGAATGGACAGAAATGGGATATTTTTAGAATAACAGGAATTTATTCACATACAATGTAAAGGAGTTGATGTGTAGCATGAAGATGAAACGATACACTGAGTTTGGGTGTTTTCAGTCAACGTTGGCGTTCACCGCTTCCAGCTATCGAATGGCCGACTGGTGTGATGGATAGCCTAACGTTAGAGAGATAAATGTAGGCTATGGTTATGTTAATAAAGCTAACAATGATGTTGTAACATGCATGCAGCACTGCCGATCTGATCTGAACGATTGATTCATTATTACCATGGATCGGTATTGGGATTGATCAAGGGCGAATGTGAAATAGCAGCCACGAACTCAGCGGGTTTTCCGAGATGCGGTAGCCGCGGCCAGAGCTCCTGCTGGCGGGGAGTGAAGCTCTTCAACTCGCCTGTCACTGGCTCCCTGGAGGAATTTAGCCTGGCTGCAATAACGTTATCGCGAACGGAATGAATACCATCTACTAGCAAACAAAACATGTTCAATTATATTTAACTTGTTAAAACTAAGATGCCAGGATCAAAAAATAATTTCTCCAATTGATATATTTGACAAAAACAGGTTAATATGCAAGCCGGTTTTCATTGCTAAATCAAAGCGGGGAGAGCCGGGAACGCGCGTCTACATTTCAGAGAAATGTGAACTTTTTCGTGGACGCGCGTCGGCCAGAGAAGCTCAACTGCGCAAGTCAAAAGTAACCGGAAATAGCCAAGTGACTACAAATCTAGCCAAGATGGCGCGGTTCAATAGGCCTTCACTTTAGATTTCGATTCCTGGGGGCTTGGTCCACATGCAACCAAGCTTTCGGGCCCCTGAAACCGTGTTCGTTTGAAACCGGAGTCCAATTCCGGTTTCAGCGGTTGCGTATGTGCTAGTGGTTGAGGTAAAATGGTAAACGTAAGAGAAATGTTGTTGCTACTTATTAGCATGCTGTCGGCAGTCTTTGGGTGTCATATCCAGCTGCTTAACCTGGTCAACGAACAGAAGCACCTGAACGAGCAAATAATTATTTTTTTAATTGTGTTTACATTGTATTCATTGGTGACATTAAGGAGCAATTCTACCTCACAATGGTCCAGTCCCAATGTCCACCCTAAACCCTCAAGCCGTGAGCCCTCACAGACTTATTGACGTCACCTGGTAAAGTGGTTGAGTGCGAGAGGCTGCAAGGGCTCGACTTGGTATAAAAAGGAATGGGACAGCACTTTAGACATCACATTACATTGACGTGAAAACACATTTCTTACTATTGTGGGTGTGGGGCTTTTTATCAAATTTTCAATTTTACATGTTTTTCTTGTAGGCCTTCATGTAAATTAATTTTGGGCTGAGTCAAATCCCCTTTACATTATCCGAACTCTGTGTTACCCTCAACATGTCTGTTCAACTTGTTGAAATAATTTCATTTTGTGGTGATATGCTGTCTGTGATTCTTGTTTGTGATGAATCCAAAATATATTATGTATACACATTCCTGCACCTCACAACTCTTTCCATATTCATGTTGGAAACCTCATGCACTTGACGATTTGACATTGGGACACCCCTAAGCCCTCGCGGACTTCGTGGGAGCGCGCCCTTAAGTCTGAGTCTGCAAGGGTGGACATTGGGACGGGGCCTATCTGTCCAAACAAAAGATTCTGCCCTGTGAGTCGCCATTGTTGTTTGTGTTTCCGTATTTCCCGCCTTTCCGCGCTTCTGTTCCGGTATTGACTCTGGCTTCTGATTGGTTAAAAGGGCCTTTACTTTTGAAGTTATATCGCCACCTACTGCTTAGATTACATCACTTGGCGTCGGATTTTGCGGTTTCGCCACTCGTGGGGACGAAGCGCTTTACAAATAAAGCTTTGATTGATTGATTGAGCAGTGAGCAGCGAGAGCGAGCCCATAGGAGGGTGGAGCCCAAGCCCCCAGGATTCGAAATCTAAAGTGAAACCCTATTGAACCGCGCCATCTTGGCTAAATTTTAGTCATTTGGCTATTTCCGGGGACTTTTGTACTTGCGCAGTTGTGCTTTTCTGTCCTACGCGCGTCCATGAACAAGTTCACGTTTATGTCAATCAATCAAAGCTTTATTTGTATAGCGCATTTCAGACCAAGAGGCAACACAATTAGCTTTACAGAGAACAAGGGAGGTGGGCAGACGACCCACCCCTACATATTCCAGAGGGAAGAAAAAAAAAAAAACAGTATCACCCGGGGGCCAGATAAGTGAGCTGTAAAAAATTCTTCCCTGACCCCTCTCAACAAGGCGATCGAGCAAGCTCCTGGAGTATGTTTGTCTACCGGCTAAGAACATTTATAAAGCAATAAATAACATTAAATTACATTTTCAGAGTAAGAGAGGCTAATAACATCATAGGAGAGACATGGCAAACACTGGTGTATGTCTGTGTGCGTGAATGTGCCTGGGCCAAGATAGAGGCAGGGGTCAGGGGTAGGGTCGGGGTAGGAAAAGGATACGCACCCGGGTTAGGGTGAGGGGAAGGGGATCTGAGCCCAGGACTGGTGTATGTCTGTGTGTGTGTGAGTGTGCCTGGGTCCAGGTAGAGGCAGGGGTCAGGGGTAGGGTGGGGGTAGGAAGAGGATACGGACCCGGGTGAGGGGAAAGGGGGTACTGGGCCCAGGCCTAAAGCCGGAAGTGGACTGGTGTATGTCTGTGTGTACGTGTGTGTGTGTGTTTACTAATTGCTACGACATATGTGAAATGCAATGAAATGAAAACCGGCTTGCATATTAACCTGTTTTTGTCAAATATATCCATTGGAGACATTATTTTTTATCCAGACATCTTAGTTTTAACAGGTTAATTATAGCTGAACATATTTTGTTTGCCATTAGATGGTATTCATTCCGTTCGCGATAACGTTATTGCAGCCAGGCTGAATTCCTCCAGGGAGCCAGTGACAGGCGAGTTGAAAAGCTTCACTCCCCGCCAGCAGGAGCTTTGGCCGCATCTCAGATAACCCGCTGAGTTCGTGGCTGCTATTTCACATTCGCCCTTGATCAATCCCAATACCGATCCATGGTAATAATGAATCAAATGGTAGATGTTAGATCATCTGGGAGAAAGTCTGTATAATTGTGTATAAGTTGCATTTCCTATCACTGGAATTAGCTGGAATGCTTGTATATTTATATTGTAACAATTTTTTTTTTTTTATTTCAACATGCCACGCTATTTAGTGGCGCAGTGTAAAAAGGGATCAGAGAAGTGTACCATACTGTTGAAAGCTCAGAGACAAACTGAGACCCACCAGGAAATACCAGTACGCCTATAGGATAGGCGGAGCATGAGTCCCCTACCTAATCTAAAATAGTGGTGATTCTCCACAGAAAAGAGCAGAGCTTTTCAAATTGGGGAGGGCTATCTGCTCACTAGGGCAGACACAGACCTGGAGCAAAACTAAACTCTCAAACAAAAACTCTAGTTTAAAGTCCAGGTTAACCCATTTCAAATTTTTGTTATGAGCTTCACACACCACAGGAAAACATGTCATTAACCACCCAGCCAAATCTGAGTGATTAAAAATGTCGATAAGTATATAAAATAAGGCTTCAAAATCGGTTAAAAATCAGCAGCATTCTCTGGTCTGAGACTGTGGGGGCGTGTCTGCTGAAAGCACCGAAGCCACACCCAATTGCGTGGGGAGGGGGTGTGGAGGGAAGAACCTGTCAAATAGTACCGTTCTCTGGTCTGCATATTGTCACACTGGCACGCCGTCTCTTTTGTGGTAGGAAGGCACAGCTTTGTGAAAACAGAGAGGAGTTGAAATTACACTTGTCTAATGAGTCAAACGCACAGATGCTTCCTCCTAACCTACCTCCTGACAAACAACACAGGTAAAACTGTAGCTACTCTATACCAACGCGCCAGTGTTACTGCCCTTAGATGCAAAATACAAAAACAGGCTACGAGGAATGTATGAGTCTGTCCCTATTTTCTCCCTGCCACCTCCGGACCCATTCCTATCCCTCCCAGGCGATCCTGTCGTCCCTTGGGATCAATGGAAAAAGTTGTTTAAAATGTACCTTTTAGCCACTGGCTTGAACAGCGCTGATAGCGCGAAGAAGCGTACACTACCGGAGTTGATAATCGGGACAGACTCATCCACTCTCGTTGGCAATGTTATGTGTGAGAATAACGAGCACTCGGCTTCAACTTTCCCGCAACATATCCAACAGAACTGGAATGTTCAGCCAGTAGCCGCCGAGCACCGCTTCACTGGGAGAGGGTGCGTCTTTCTCCAGCTGGTCTACCTAACCATCCCCCTCGCTCCCGCCTCCCGGTCTCCCGCTGGAGAAATATACTGTCTGTTACCGGTGAACCCATACGCACATCAGGTGCCACAAATATGGCAGGCAGTTTCTGTATAGTTAACGCTTATAGTCATAATATATAATCCGTAACGTTATTTGGTGGGTGGTCGCCTGGTCGGTGCTGCTAGCTATGTTAGCTAGACTAAGGTTATATACACACTCCCATCTGCAACAAACTACATAGCTAATGTTAGCTATAATTCCTCCTAAGATTACATATAATTCATCATAGCTGACATTACCACATAAATGTCAAGACATATTTTGTAGATTAACGTAGCAGTGTATTTTCCTATTGCTTACATTACCTAGCTAAAGTTATAACGTTAATTAGCTATAAGCACACAAGGCAGCGGTGTCGGCACCAAAGGTTGATGCGACAGGAGGAGAATGGAGGCCGGGGAGGGAGATGGTTGGCTCCGCCGAATTCACCAGGACCAGTCGTGAGTCCGTGAAACCCAAAAGCCTCATATTATAATTGCGGAAGCTTTCGGGAGTGAAATGTTTGCTGCAGAGGCGGGCGCTAGCGGTGACAGACTCCTCTGTAACACCATGGCTCTTCAAAAATGCTAACCATTTGCTTCTCATTTCAGCTTTACTCGGGAGTTGAAAGAAGGAGACCTTATCATCCCATTCCTGCTGGCATCCAGGAAGGATGCATTTTCGTTTAGTTTTATGCATAGGCATTGCTTACTAAGAAAAACTAGCTAATTCTAGACTCAAGATTGAGCAGGAGAACCGAAGATTCAAATCCGTTCTAGCTTTATATAGTGTTAGGGCGGGGATATGCTAAGAACACCGCTCTACGTCAACAAGTACCGTTTTAAGCCCGCCCAGAAAATCCAGAAATCAAAACTGGTCAAAAACACAAAACTGGTGTAACTTCACAATTCAGTACTACACATGGTTCATCCCATTTTTACATGTTATCAGCAATGCATCACTAACACATAGAATGTGTTTTCAAGCAAATCTCTGATTTTGGTTAACTGGGACTTTAAGAAGTTTGAATCAGAAATACAAAGTAGGAACACAATGGATATACCATCACCACTGGCCATTGTGGGATGCAAACATCTAACACTATTAAAGGACATTGAGAAAACTTCTGGAAAATAAAACAAAACACACTAAAAAATTTAGCTCAGCATGGCCTGAGGGTTGTACTTGAGATGTGGGTGTGTGTGAGGTTATGGAATGCCTAATAAGAGACTACAGGCCAAGAGATGAATCTGATAAAGACTACAGGCCAAGAGATGCATCTGATAAAGACTACAGGCCAAGAGATACATCTGATGAACATCAAAAGAGAATTAGGATTAAAAGTCATAAACCTGTTCAAAGATGAGGGCCGACACTACAGGAAAACTCAGACCTTGCTGGACCAGAGTGGGCTCCCTTCATTAAATAAAAGTCAAATTTAAAAATACTAAAGACCAAGAATGGATGAAAGTAAACGGCAGGAATAAAAAGAGAACTTGGGTCACTTCACACTCAACCAAAGCAAAAACCAAAACGTTTGAACACCTTAACCAAACTGTAAAAGACATTTGCAAAACCTGTAAAAAGGAAATCATTTAGCAGCTCAATTAGTCCATTAATTGCCAGTCCAACTATGACATGGATTTAGTGAGAAAAGAGAAGAGACAGTAAAAGAGAAAGTAGCAGAGGGACAAAACAACCCCAGACAGGGACGCACAAGCAGACAGAACTAAACATGCTGCAGAGCAGCCAGCCAGCAGAGCTACACAGATAGATACAGACGCACAAGCAACCAGAGATAAAGAAGCTCTTAAGAAGCATACGTCTAGGCAGAGACAGATGGAGAGAGATGCACACGCAACCAGAGATCAGCATAATGCTGAACAGCATGCCACTAGAGAGACAGAAACAGCAGGATCCAGACATGATAAGGGACTGTGTGATAGAACTAATAGAAGGAAGTTCATAGAGAAGCAACTCTCAATGAATCCAGAGGCCTATATACAATCAGATGCAAATAAAAAGGCTACGTGAAGGCTAAGCCTAGTGCTTTAAGCCACTATGGCGCTGCTGCTCCGGATTGATCTAATTGACACATTTTACGTTACCGTGTTTGTTGATAAAGTAGTCGGACAATAAACTGCTGTGCGAACACTTGGTCCATTTATTGTCCTTCCATAATCAATAATCCAATAATCCAGCAAACAACCCGGTACGCATGTTTGTGAGTGCGTGTGTGGTCAAAAGCTGTTTTCCCTCCGTGCAGCAACACCTAGCCAACAACAGGAGAGTTCCTACCTAAATATCATCAGTTCCTATTAACATGGGAGGAGCAACGCATTGACCCAATTAACCTGAATTTGACTCTTACAGGCTATGTTAAATTAAACAGGACAAAAATAGGCAGAATAGGACTTTTTAGAGATCAGGGATGGACCCATCTTTGCATGTGTAAACTAGAATAATTAGGCATTACAATCAGGTGAAGAAATATGTACACATGTTAATTTCTCAGATTTCCAGAATCTATTCTACTGGTCCCACTCAAAATACACCACCTCTCCAGTCTTGAAAGTTTCCTTCCCTGCCTCCCTCCCTCCATACAGTCAGACCCTACATCTCACCCACTTGGTTTTCTCTTTTTTTTACAGGTGACCCATTGACTTCCATTGTAGCCCAGTGAGAGCTTGCAGAAAAACTGCAGCTAGCTCAATACTGAAACGACCAGCTTTTTCCTTAAAGCTGAAAGAACCAGAGGTCTGCTGGTCATAATAGTAACCGCTGTCCAAGTAGCTCTCCTCTACCATCCTTCCCTCTGTCCTCTCCTCTGTCTTTTTCCCATGGTGCCAGCCAGCAGCCAAGACGTCTTCATACAACTTGAAATTCAGGACACTAATGGATGCAATGATACAGAGGGCACTATGTCATGAATTGCAATGGTGCCTGTGCAAATCGCTGTTGTGAGGCAAGCAAATTGCCAATATTAGGCAGGCACACTTGCTCCGAACAAAATGGAATGCTGTTGGTTGCCATGGAACATGGAAGCTTGACTTAACTTTAGGAGTGCTAGCTTACTCTAGCTATCTAAGGTAGCTATTGCCGTGGGCTTCAATGTATTCATGCTTGTTTTCTCTCCTTCTCCTCTTTTCTTTTTCTCACAACTCTCTCTCCTCTGTCACTCTCCTTCACTCGAGCTCAGCCAGAGGAACCTCTTACATATCTTTCTCTCTCCTGTCCTCAATCTGAAGTTGTGGTGTCGTCGTGTTTCGCCCCCCACTAGTTACATACGTATAAACACTCTATACAGTATTTGCACTTGTAATACAGGTGTGAGAATCCTTTTTAATGTTTGTCTCTTTCTCTTTCACTATCCCAGGAGTGATGTCAGACTTGTCCCAGACTCAGGTGTTCTCCTGCTCTGACTGCCCATTCACCCACACCTCCCAGATCTACCTCAACAAGCACCTCAAGAGGAGCCATGACAACCTCTATGTCTCTCTGCTGACGAACAGACAGATCAGACCAGAGATTCTAACCTCCTCCTCCTCCTCTCAATCACTCCCTGTCACCACCTCCAACACCGCCCTCACCCCAGCTCCCACCCAGAGATGGAGAAACACAGACAAGCCAAGACTGTACCACTGTGACCAGTGTGGGAAGAACTTCACTACGTCAGGAGAGTTAAAGACACACCAGCGTGTTCATATAGGAGAGAAGCCATACCACTGTGACCAGTGTGGGAAGAACTTCACTACGTCAACAAATTTAAAGACACACCAGCGTGTTCATACAGGAGAGAAGCCACACCACTGTGACCAGTGTGGGAAGAACTTCACTAAATCAGGAAACTTAATTACACACCAGCGTGTTCATACAGGAGAGAAGCCATACCACTGTGACCAGTGTGGAAAGAACTTCACCACATCAGGAGAGTTAAAGACACACCAGCATGTTCATACAGGAGAGAAGCCATACCACTGTGACCAGTGTGGAAAGAACTTCACCATGTCAGGACACTTAAACAGACACCAGCGTGTTCATACAGGAGAGAAGCCATACCACTGTGACCAGTGTGGGAAGAACTTCACTACGTCAGCAGAGTTAAAGACACACCAGCGTGTTCATACAGGAGAGAAGCCATACCACTGTGACCAGTGTGGGAAGACCTTCACTCAGTCAGGACACTTAAAGATGCACCAGCATGCTCATACAGGAGAGAAGCCATACCACTGTGACCAGTGTGGGAAGAACTTCACTAAATCAGGAAACTTAAAGACACACCAGCGTGTTCATACAGGAGAGAAGCCATACCACTGTGACCAGTGTGGGAAGAACTCCACTACGTCAGGAGAGTTAAAGACACACCAGCGTGTTCATACAGGAGAGAAGCCATACCACTGTGACCAGTGTGGAAAGAACTTCACTACGTCAGGAGAGTTAAAGATACACCAGCGTGTTCATACAGGAGAAAAGCCATACCACTGTGACCAGTGTGAAAAGAACTTCACTACGTCAGGAAATTTGAAGAAACACCAGCGTGTTCATACAGGAGAGAAGCCATAGCCTTAGGCCTGGATTACACGACTGTTTAAATTAATTCCAATAAACCTGGTTGAGTTCATGGTTTACAACTGTATCTCTTACAACATACAACAATAAATAATAAGATGAACAGTAGTAATGATGGGCTATAATATTGTTATCACAGAAGCGCAGATTGAGATTACAATTAGAGATTGGAATAAGTAGGCTATTTTTGGGGGATTTGAGATTATTTTAAAAGCAGTGGATGCGCACCTGACATGGAACACAAAGTCGGATGGAAATGTATTTGTTGGTGACTGTTGGCGTTGGTTGGATGGCTGGACAGCTGCATTTTAAACTTTTCAGAATTTTTTTTTTTTCATTAACCTTTTTAATAAACATTGTGTAACCTGAGAGAGGTACTGTAGAGAGTGTGTTCATTTGTGTGCCTGCCTCAGTATCCAATCCTGGACTGACCCCCCCCTCAGTATCCAATCCTGGACTGACCCCCCCCTCAGTATCCAATCCTGGACTGCCCCCCCCTCAGTATCCAACCCTGGACTGCCCCCCCATCAGTATACAATCCTGGACTGACCCCCCCCTCAGTAACCAATCCTGGACTGCCCCCCCCTCAGTATCCAATCCTGGACTGCCCCCCCCCCCCTCAGTATCCAACCCTGGACTGTTCCAGTAAGGGGGTAACGGTGTATACACCTGTGAAGTTATGTATGGTGGTTGGTGAACCAGTCCCAGGCCAGAGCAGCCCGGTGGAAACTAACATTATCCCACATGACAACAAACCTGGGCTGCTCTGCTCCATCCTGGACAACTGCACCAGATATCTCATGGTGAATGGACTGCACATATATAGCGCTTTTATTCAAAGAGCTTTACAATGGCTTCTCTCATTCACCCATTCACACACCGGCTGGTATTAGCCTCCTGTTGACTTTCGTTGTCTTTTATGATGTCCTTGTCTAGCTCTGCGTTTTGTTTTGTTTCAATAAAAGACAGCACCCAATGTCTCTCAAATACCACACAGTCCAGTGTCCCTTTTCTGATGTATTCCAAATGAATCTCCAACACGGGATTTGAGCGACAATCAAAAGCTGTTTATTACAGAAGGTTTAGCGTACAAAAGACGTTGGCATATAGTCTAGTGTTCAGCTGGCCTGTCTGTATGGCTGTCCAACCCAAATCAAAGAAGGTGAGACTGAGTGGACGTATTAAGGACTGGGGGGTGTTCCACTTCTCCCTGTCTCCTCAGATAGAGCTGTCTCTCCGGACCGTTCCGCGGCCTTGTAACACAGATGGGGCTGAGGCGCCTCTGCGCCCATGAAGCCACAACAGTTGGTGTTTTTGTACAACCTAGAGAATGTCACCCTTGACCCACGTAACATGTAAATCTATCGATTGGGAGACATGTCCTCTGCTTCAACATTCCCTTCTAGGAACCCTGACAGCTACACAGAAAGACAGCACATAATTAGAAGCAGCTGAACAGGATTAGGTTAACAGACATTTCAACCATTTTCATCACTCCTCATTGGGCTAAATTAGCGTCTTGCTCAAGAACACTTCAACGAAGCAGAGCAGATAGCTGGAATCGAACTGGAGGCTCCCAGACGGCTAGTCTACCTCCTGAGCTGCTACCGCCCCCTCAAAACGTGATCATGTGTGCAGTACTGGATGGACCTATGGTGGCATGGTGATGGAGAACTCCTTGCAGACTTATTAACCTCTTGAAAAAGTTTTCAGCCCTCAAAGGCCATATCTAGGTTTTTGCAGGGTGATAATCAATCTATTAATTATATTCCGTAAACTAAGGCATGTTTAAATGATTTTATTGTGAGCTCACAAGGTATGTCTGATCTCCAGAGCAGGGATATCAGAGTACAAATGTGTGGTCAGAAAACAATGAGTCTCATACTTCAGCCAAAATGACCTCATCTTAAGACCTCCTCCTTATCTCTCTGGGTTAGTGGAAAAGGATCCCCCCTCCCCCAACTTAACATTCTTGAATCTCACAGACCTGCTCCCACACACCAAAAAACACTGATTCTTCATCCAGGAACACAAGGTGATATTTCCCCCATCTGGGCCCTGACGCCTGGTTTTAGATAGATTGAATCCAGCTTCATCAATGAAAATGAACTCATGACGCAGTGCAGCTGCGCCAAATACCACCAATAGGCCGTTCACACCTCTCATACTGAAATGAATGGAATGCACAAGAACAAGAGCCCTGGATCAGGTCCAAATCCAGCCAGCTTGCTAATAACACCACCAGCTAACATTAGCTAGCCAACATCAGATAGAAATCTCACCAGGTAGATATGAATAGGCTACAGCAGGATCTTGACTAGTCTAACGTTAGAAGACCATAAAGACAAATGAAAACGGATCATGGATCCTTTTACCCGCCCCAAGTGCTCATTTTACCATACTTTGGAAAACAAGTACCCTAACACACCCTATAGAACATGTAATCTATGGGCTGCAGGTATTGAGTCTGAGAGAAATAATAATAGGCACTAATCCTTATTAAATCAATTTTAATTCATTGCTTTTATCTCTAGCAAGATTGATTATGCTCTCCTAAAGCTATAATCAAAGTTTTGATGACTGAGGCCCAATTTAGGGACCCAAATAAGATTGAGTCCACCCAAGAAAAAACAAAACGAATAATTCCCTTTATTTGACTAACCAATCATAGTCTACATACCAGTGATTATACCAATATGAGGTCATTTTAAGATCAATCAACCATTCAGTTCCGAGTCCGGGTCCAGAACCAGGGCTACGGCCAACAGCAGGGGGAGGCGGACTGGACTGGGAAGGTGTTTGCATAGTCTTTGAACTCTGCTCCCTTCTTTTCTCCTCCAGATCCAGGTACCTAAGAAGACAGTTTCAATTGCTGGCGATTTAGACAGTTTGCACTTATAGTTAGAATGGGGAGGCCTTCAGCTTTTCAATAGCGCTGAAGTTGGAGAGCAGACACATTCACACTTGGGAACCATCTAGTCTACGTATTGTCTGGTTGAAGTGGTCGTCAGTAGTCTTGCGTTCACACCTCTCATATTAGAATGAATGGAACGAAGTAGCCCTGATCCAGGTCCAGGACTAAAGAACAAGAAGAGACTGCACCTTTTTATCTGTGGAAAACAAGGAGGAACATGGTCAGCACTGGACATTCAATATAAGACCTTACATAAATGAAGAGGTCACGCATAATGCATGTCAGAATAATAATGTCATAGTAATGTCAGAACTGGTCACTACCATTACTGTACTATATGCTATGGTTGGGTTATGTGTTCTTAACAATGTCCAGTAGGTGGCAACAGAGGTTCACCTAAGCACTACTACTTGTTAATCACCTAGGTAGATATAGCAGTGCAGTGTCAGTTAGTCAGTGATGGCCATGCCCTGTAATGCACTTCTCCAAAGTATATCAGTGAACGTCAGTAAATGGTTACGCCGCTGTCCGACCCTGATTATGTAATATTGTAATGTATATAGTACGTATGTAATATAGTGCAAGATATTACAATTACATATCCAGAAGAGGGGGTCAGGTATTTTCCGGTCTCAGGGGGCGGGCTCTAGACCAGATCTGAACAGTGAAACGCGTCATTGTTCCCGGCTTTCACCGATTGGTTAAGAGCATTGAAAAGACTAGCAGTCACGACTAAATGTGTGTATAAATTGTGTTCTTAATTTGTCTCTCTCTCTACCTTGAAAACTTTTCACTGTCGAACACTGTTTGTCACGCCTGCAAAGATTCCCCATTGCAAAGATTTGTTTTATCCATCTGAAGAAAACAAGAGACGATCTCTTTATTCTTTTTGAGTAAACAAACGTTTCCATCACAACCTACTCACTAGCCTTTCACTGTATGCTACGACAATCCTCAATTCGGTAAGTTGTATGTTATTTTTTATTTTTGAAAGATTATAGCGCCGCCGTTTGGGGCTTCGCTTTAGGAAGTGAACTTCGAATGAACAAGGGAGGGTTAGACGACTGTTTTTGAATTTGAGTCCAGGAGAGGGTTACTGTTCTTTTATTTGAGTCCAGGGGAGGGTCATATAGCTACACATTTGAATCGAAAACAGAATAGTTTATTCATCTTTTCGGATTTCAGCAAGCTGTTTAGTATGACCATGTTGACAGGGAAGCGCGTGGAGCGAACATGCCGACATGCGGTCAGTTTTCAGGTCATTTCTCTGTTGCTGGTCGTTGCTGCGTGCGTTCACTTCTTTAATTCGCTGGTGACATTAA
Source organism: Borostomias antarcticus (assembly GCF_949987555.1). NCBI lineage: Eukaryota > Metazoa > Chordata > Actinopteri > Stomiiformes > Stomiidae > Borostomias > Borostomias antarcticus. Next base: position 2,763,171 of record NC_140264.1, on the reverse strand, counting down.
GTGGAGATCATGGCCGTATAACGTAATTCATGAGCAAAACTAGAGGCCACAACCTGTGCTGACTCGAAAACGGAACGCGTTATTTTCTTAACACCTTATTAAAATGATTCTTATCGATTTGCTGGATATATTTCTGTCAGGGGGAGGTTCACGCATTTTTATTCCCGAGCACTTTAAAGTGCTCTAGTAAATTTGGATTTGGACACAATTGATCAGATAGCTGGTTGGTTTGGTTCCACGATTGAAACTCTTGAATCAGTATCCATTGCACACCACACTGATCACTATACATATACACACTGTACATACAAACTTTAAAGTTACCATTTAAATTAATTTAAATACATTTGTAAATATTACACTTATTAATTCGATTCAACCGTAACATTTCTGTGACCTTTTGGGATGTTTGCTTTGGCATTGTAAATGTATGTTTCCCATGCCAATAAAGCCCTTTGAATTGAAGTAAAATATAGAAGACATACAGATAGTTATCCATTCATACTTACTTGGATGGATGGATGGATGGATGGATAGATATATGGGGATTTGTGTTAGTGAAAATGGGCTTTACTGGGATGGGAAGCACAGGGTGTAATCTTACCAGTCTCAATATGCTCTCCTGTGAAATGTATCGTAATCCCAATATTTTTACTTGTTTGGCATGACTTGGACATAAGCATTCCCCTGGTGCTTGTTTTCATTGTTCCCACGGAGGACTATGTGCAAGTCATGCCAGACACCTACAAATATTCAGATTGCGATACATTTCACAAGAGAGCATAATGAGACTGGTAAGTATCAGAAAAGCACAATTATCATAGTTTTCCAACTTATTTACAGGTGGCCTATTGACTTCCATTGTAGCCAAGTGAGAGCTTGCAGAAAAACTGCAGCTAGCTCAATACTGAAACGACCAATGAAATGATTCAGGTTCATGGTAGACGGACCACAGATAGGGCTAAATGTCCTAAATAGCACACAACCAAACTGTAAAAGACATTAGCAAAACTTGTGAAAAGGAAATCAATTACAGCCTCGTAGCATCTCAATCCATTACTTGTCAGTCCAACTATGACATGGATTTACTGAGAAAAGAGAAGAGACAGTAAAAGAGAAAGTAGCAGAGGGACAAAACAACCCCAGAGAGGGACGCACAAGCAGACAGAACTAAACATGCTGCAGAGCAGCCAGCAAGCAGAGCTACACAGATACACTCTTAAAACAGATGTGTTAATATCGTTTATATATAATATAGTTGGCGGAAGAAGGCGCGTGAGCACCTGAAGTGCTTTGAAGAAAAGCATATCTACATGGAAAAATGTAATTGCAGAATATTAGATTGTACAATCAGAATCAAGTATTTCAGATAACTGTAATATTACTTGTTTAGGTTTCATTGTATAAAAGTTATAAATGCATCTTCCTAAATGCAAACCAACATACCATCAGTGTCGTTCCCAGTGGATGAAGGATCTGCCAGATCCTCAGACGTTTCCAACGAAGCAAGCTTCATTAGCCTGGGGATGATGTTTGTCTCCCATTTGCGAATGAAAAGTTCTCCCTTCCCCTTGAACGCTTTGCCGAAGTCGGAATCAAACTAAGATGTACAAAGAAATCAATATTTCTGTTGAGTCTATTTCAATCCAATTTGTTTGTTTGAATTTAACAGGCTATATTCAGTGAGGTATGGACGTGATTAATCAATGCTTTGAGATTGCTTCAAAAGGAGTGAAAATTGATGACTGTTAAAAAGTAAGATGAATTAAGATTATAGCATCAATAATTTGCTTACCAGGTGTGGCATGTCAATGAACCGTGGATACTGATCAAATATCTCAGCCAATGTTGGAGATTGTGTTGTAATCCATGTTCTTCGGTGAGTGTAGGTCTGATCCATAGCATGCTTGATTGTTGAGAGGTTTTCAGGTGAGGGCTTCATCCTCTTGGCCAGGGTCACCCACTCACTCACGTCCTCCTCTATGATGGTCAGAGTTAGAGGGCCTCCTGCAGGGTTGGTCAGAGTTACAGGGCCTCCTGCAGGGTTGGTCAGAGTTACAGGGCCTCCTGCAGGGTTCATACAGGCATTACAAAATGAAATTCAAGGACATTTCATTTCTTTCATTTTCAAGGACTTCAGATAAAGCAGTCGTGCTAAATGTAGCAAAACTGACAAGTCCAGCTAGCAAGAAGTGCAGATCAGAGCAAATCAACAAATAGGCATCTTCTAGGGGCCAACAAGCGGAGCTAACTGCCAACAGCCACCTCAACAACCAACAAATGCCATTCATCAGCTCTACCATCCACACACACACACACGTGACATGGCAGCTAATTTACTGCTTAATTTCAAAGCTAAAATATTAGACTGTGTTATGTGGCTCTTCTGAATTTCAAAGACTTTAAGAACAGGGGCTATTGTACCTTGTGCGGACCCTGCTCCTGACCCTGACTTTCTCTTCCGCCGATATCTTCTCTGGCTTTCCTCCAAATCCCTTCTGAGGTTTCGTAGTTTCATTTCAATGAAGCCACTGTGTGACACTGGATCATAGTAGTGTTCCTTGGCAAGGTAGAGTGGGAATGATACATCAGTCAACTTGATCGACAACAGTACAATGACACTAATTTCTGAAACCATTGTAGAAACATGTGGTACATTGCCCCTCTGCAAAGTGTGTGTGTGTGTGTGTATGTGGGATTGAGGGCAATTGATATGTACTTACATATCCTTCATTGTGTTCCTCGATTAAGACACTCAATGTCGGGAAGAGGGTGACAATATTCTTGGCAAGATGCATCTTGTCATCACTGGATGGGTAACTGAAAATAACAGACAACTGTTACCAAAGCTTTTCTGATGACAATTAACATGAATAAATCCTATCGCTAACTCCAACCTCGACATTGACTATAAAATACTCATTGCGCATGGTGCAGAGAACCAATTTCATTCCATCGTAAAGGGCCGTAGGCAGTGTTTTCTAGTGGTGACACTGAATATTACATTGAATTCAACATGGCAGCCTCCATGGAGGGACCCACTCCTATATATAAAGTGCTCATTCTAAGGTCAGGAAAATGCAATTTAGTTTCATGGGATTATACATGCATAAATTCAATTTCTGCCAAATCCGTAAATATTATTTTCACCACTAGATGACGCAAAATACACACTGAACCTTTAACTCTACAAAACACTTGATACAACAACTTACAATCCTCTTCTCTCCACAAGATCGCTGACCGCAACCTTAACCAGAAGCATCCTGGTTTTTGTGCATATGGTGGCAGATTCTTGATATTCTTTGAGGATGTCTGGAGCCTTTGTTTTGACCAGTGATTTGAGTGCCTCCAATCCACTGCCACCCAGGCTCTGGTCAAGGGCAGGTAGGAGAGGATGGTGGGGAGTTGGCGCATGGTGGGCAGGCACAGAATTTGTCCGTCCTGTCTGGAGGTTTGGCAGGAGAGCAGGCTGGATTTAACACAAACAAAATAAAACATATATAAAACATCAGTGCAGTTTAAAATCCCCAAACTGATAAAACTTTGTTAGATGCAAGACTGCACAATTATTTGAAAAATTAGGGAAACTGTTTACAATGATTCTCAACCTAATTGTCTGTCCCAAAACTGTATTAATTGAGAGCATTACCTGATATATCACTTCAGTCTGTGCATCCACTATCTCAGAACCAGACTTGAAAAATATATTGAATTTATCAAAGTCATTGACGTCATTGTTTTGATCTGTATCTATAAATTCGTTAAAGTCTGCATGATACTTGCGAAATATACCCATCTCTACAGCTGAAGGTATTTCTGATGTACATGCATCAATTAATTGTGCAGTATTGTGGAGTTGAAAGACTCTTTTGAAAATCTCTCGGCCATCCACCCAAACTGTCGCAAGGACTTTCTTTTCATCCAAATAATCAATTTGCTGAGAAAGAAAAAAAAAAGGTTTCAGTTAATATACACCATGTTATGCGGAGCTAGGGCGCATTTTAGCATGTCCCCAAACTAGGATCCATTTTGCATTGAACGGTGACATGCAGAAAGATGATGAACTAACATTACCACTGGCCCCACGGGCCACCAAGCGCGTACATTTGCCTACCTGGCTCACTTAGTAATAATCTTATCCACCATTGGAAAATCATTCTTGTTATGTTACATTCTGAAAATAGTTAGTCTAGTACCTTTCTCTCAACTCAACAGCCTTCCCGCCCTCGCGCTGCAACAACAATGACAAACCGTTGTACATTTTCACACAAAAAAGTGACCGAATGCAAATGCTTCTGTCACGCCAAATAGTCCAGCTGCCAAAATATGTCCGGGCTAAGAAGTCCGATTGTCTTAGCTAACATGAGCTATAACAAAATCTCTCCCACGGACGTTAACTACTTGGGAGCTGGTAGCTAGTGCTAGCTAACTTACGTTAGGACCTTGCTAGCTGGATAATGTTCGTGGACGAGACTAGCTACACATACCCATGAAATGACGTTGCATTAGCTATGGTTCTCTATCGGCACAACTTGGCCAGACAGCTAACACTACTAACGTACCATGTTAGCCAAAAAATCAACTGACACGGCAAAGTTAGTAGCTAGCTATCTAACGTTAGCAAGCCGGCCAGCTACCCGATGATATAGTCTGCATGAAAACGACAGACTGAAACAGGGTGACGTTAGCTAGCTAGCACTAACTAGCCTAACACGTTTCACAAGTCACTCTTAACCATCAAATCTTGAGGGTAACTAGCGAATTACTCCGGACAAGTCGACATTTTTGGTTGATGCTGCATTTCCTAACATCTCACGACTGTGAATGAACCATATAAAATATACAATAATTATTTTTTACCTCAGCTCCGATTCTCCTCTCATCACCATCGATTCGTCCTGCTGTCTCGTCGTTGTCGTCTAGATTGTGTGAGACGGGAGCGGGAGGCTACCTGCTACGTGATTGGCCAGTAATTTACACATGCGGGTGTGTTAAAGAAGAAACAGAAAAAATAGGCCTAACCTCATGGATGTATTAATACCTAACCTACACATTGTTTTGCAGAAATTGACACAAAATGTGTTATTTCACTATCTTCATATTAATTGTATAAGGAAACAACACACCACATGATTGACAATAATCTACACATGCGAGTGTGTTGAAGAGGATACAGAAAATAACACATCATTTGCAGTAATTGACACAATGTGCTATTTTGCTATCTACACATTAATTGTGTCAGAAAACAACACATCATTTCTAAGAGTGTAGATACAGACGCACAAGCAACCAGAGATAAAGAAGCTCTTAGGAAGCATACGTCTAGGCAGAGACAGATGGAGAGAGATGCACACGCAACCAGAGATGAGCATAATGCTGAACAGCATGCCACTAGAGAGACAGAAACAGCAGGATCCAGACATGATAAGGGACTGTGTGATAGAACTAATAGAAGGAAGTTCATAGAGAAGCAACTCTCAATGAATCCAGAGGCCTATATACAATCAGATGCAAATAAAAGGGCTACGTGAAGGCTAAGCCTAGTGCTTTAAGCCACTATGGCGCTGCTGCTCCGGATTGATCTAATTGACACATTTTACGTTACCGTGTTTGTTGATAAAGTAGTCGGACAATAAACTGCTGTGCGAACACTTTGTCCATTTATTGTCCTTCCATAATCAATAATCCAGCAAACAACCCGGTACGCATGTTTGTGAGTGCGTGTGTGGTCAAAAGCTGTTTGCCCTCCGTGCAGCAACACCTAGCCAACAACAGGAGAGTTCCTACCTAAATATCATCAGTTCCTATTAACATGGGAGGAGCAACGCATTGACCCAATTAACCTGAATTTGACTCTTACAGGCTATGTTAAAGGAAAGATTTCATGTACAATTAAACAGGACAAAAATAGGCAGAATAGGACTTTTTAGAGATCAGGGATGGACCCATCTTTGCATGTGTAAACTGTAGAATAATTAGGCATTACAATCAGGTGAAGAAATATGAACACGTTAATTTCTCAGATTTCCAGAATCTATTCTGCTGCTCCCACTCAAAATAAACCACCTCTCCAGTCTTGAGTTTCCCTCCCTCCCTCCCTCCCTCCATACAGTCAGACCCTACATCTCACCCACTTGGTTTTCTCCCTCCCTCTCTTCCTTCCTTCCATCTCTCCCTCCCTCACCAGTTTGTTTTTAAGAAACCATCCCCCCTTTCTCCTAGGTATGTGAACTGTGCCTGTACTGAGGAAGAGCAGAACCTGGTAGCGTTTCAGTACCGTGGAGGGATCCTGTATCGCTGCTGTCGGCTGCTGGTCTGGTACGGACAGGAGTACAGATACAAGAGCATCTCCTTCGACTACTTCTGGGACAAAAAGAGCACCACTAGAGGTAGCTGTCCTAGACTCTCCTTCCCTCTGTCTTCTCCTCCATCTCTCTCTCATCCACTTCTTTTCCTTAAAGCTGAAACGACCAGAGGTCTGCTAGTCATAAAAGTAACCGCTGTCCAAGTAGCTCTCCTCGTCCGGCCTTCCCTCTCTCCTCTGTCTTTTTCCCATGGTGCCAGACAGCAGGCAAGACGTGGGCATACAGCGTGAAATTCAGGACACTCATGGATGCAACGATACAGGGGACAATATGTGATGCACTGCAATGGCGCCTGTGCAAATTGCTGTTGTGGGGCACGCAAATTGCCAATATTAGGCAGCCACGCTATCTATGAACAGAATGGAATGCTCTTAGTTGCCATGGAACATGGTAGCTTGACATAAGTTAAGGAGTGCTGGCTAGCTTATTCTAGCTATCTAAGTTAACACCGTGGGCTTCAACGTATTACATGTTTTCTCTCCTATTTAGATTTTGTCACTTCTTTTTCTCTCTCCTCTGTCGCTTTCCCTCCGAGCTCAGCCAGAGGAACCTGTTGCATATCTTTCTCTCTCCTGTCCACAATCTGAAGTCATGTGGTTGTGTCCTCCCCCCTTCTCTAGCTACATATAATCACCCTATACAGTATTTGAACTTGTACTAAATGTGTGATAATCATTTTAATGTTTGTGTCTCTTTCACTCTCAATCCCAGAAGTGATGTCAGACTTGCCCCAGATGTGCTCCTGGTCCGAGTGCCAATTCTCCTAAAACTCCCAGATCTCCCTCCACAATCACATCAAGAGCAGCCGTGACAACCTCTACATCTCTCTGCTAAGGAACGGAGAGATCAGACCAGAGACTCTCCCAACCTGCTCCTCTTGATCACTCCCTTTCACCACCTCCAACACCCCGCTCACTGCAGCTCCTGGCCAGAGGCAGAGAGACATTGACAAGCCAAGAACGTACCACTGTGACCAGTGTGGGAAGAACTTCAGTCTAAAGGCTAATCTCAGGACGCACCAGTGTGTTCATACAGGAGAGAAGCCATACCACTGTGACCAGTGTGGGAAGAACTTCACTATGTCAGGAAACTTTTAAATAAACACCAGCGTGTTCATACAGGAGAGAAGCCATACCACTGTGACCGGTGTGGGAAGAACTTCACTCTTTCAGGAAACCTAAAGACCCACCAGCGTGTTCATACAGGAGAGAAGCCATACCACTGTGAACAGTGTGGAAAGAACTTCAATATGTCAGGAAGCTTAAAGACCCACCAGCGTGGTCATACAGGAGAGAAGCCATACCACTGTGACCAGTGTGGAAAGAACTTCACTACCTCAGCAGAGTTAAGGACACACCAGCGTGTTCATACAGGAGAGAAGCCATACCACTGTGACCAGTGTAGGAAGAACTTCACTACGTCAGCAGAGTTAAGGACACACCAGCGTGTTCATACAGGAGAGAAGCCATACCACTGTGACCAGTGTGGGAAGAACTTCACTACGTCAGCAGAGTTAAGGACACACCAGCGTGTTCATACAGGAGAGAAGCCATACCACTGTGACCAGTGTGGGAAGACCTTCACTCAGTCGGGACACTTAAAGATGCACCAGCGTGTTCATACAGGAGAGAAGCCATACCACTGTGACCAGTGTGGGAAGAACTTTACTAAATCAGGAAACTTAATTACACACCAGCGTGTTCATACAGGAGAGAAGCCATACCACTGTGACCAGTGTGGGAAGAACTTTACTAAATCAGGAAACTTAATTACACACCAGCGTGGTCATACAGGAGAGAAGCCATACCACTGTGACCAGTGTGGAAAGAACTTCAATATGTCAGGAAGCTTAAAGAGACACCAGCGTGTTCATACAGGAGAGAAGCCATACCACTGTGACCAGTGTGGAAAGAACTTCACTATGGCAGGAAACCTAAAGACACACCAGCGTGTTCATACAGGAGAGAAGCCATACCACTGTGACCAGTGTGGAAAGAACTTCACTATGGTAGGACACTTAAAGATGCACCAGCGTGTTCATACAGGAGAGAAGCCATACCACTGTGACCAGTGTGGGAAGAACTTCTCTACGTCAGCAGAGTTAAAGAAACACCAGCGTGTTCATACAGGAGAGAAGCCATACCACTGTGACCAGTGTGGGAAGACCTTCACTCAGTCAGGACACTTAAAGATGCACCAGCGTGTTCATACAGGAGAGAAGCCATACCACTGTGACCAGTGTGGGAAGAACTTCTCTACGTCAGCAGAGTTAAAGACACACCAGCGTGTTCATACAGGAGAGAAGCCATACCACTGTGACCAGTGTGGGAAGACCTTCACTCAGTCAGGACACTTAAAGATGCACCAGCGTGTTCATACAGGAGAGAAGCAATACCACTGTGACCAGTGTGGAAAGAACTTCACTTCTTTAGGACACTTAAAAAGACACCAGTGTGTTCATACAGTTCATCCAAGAGCTGCACAGAGTTCACTGAAGCCTGCCTCAAAAAGGACCCCATCTTTGTAAGCAATAGTGTGCATGTTTGTGTGTTTGATATCAATTTGATATCAAATTGACTTTCATGATCTGAAAATCAGTCTATACTCTGAACATCTTTATTGTTTATATTCAGAACATCTTTATTGTCCCTGGAAGGCAACTAGACATACTGTACAACGACACATACAGAATAGTACAAGGAGAGTTTACACACAAATCCGCCCCCCCCTCCCTCCCTACTTTCTCTCTCTTTCTCATTCCCCCTTTCTCTCTCCTCTCAGCTTCACCACCAGCTATTGAAGAAGCGATAGATGAAGGAGAAGGGAGTTGGAGAAAGAGAAAGACCTGTCGTGGAATTTGGAATGGACCTGGTTTCTTAGGCCTTGATTACACTACTGCGTTTTCGCCTACATTTGTGCCTAGCAATTACTCTACCGCAGCCAAAATGAAGCTCAAACCCAGAGGCCTCAGGATACGGCTGGGGCTACGTTTCGGCACTCAAAATCTGGAGCTGTGTTCTAGTGTAATAGGCAGATCCAGAGGCTTTTGAAAAAACTAGGAAAAGGCCTACATTGTAATGCTGTGTTCAGTTCACATTATAACAATCAGACAGGTGATTTACGAGTTTGAGATATATAGCATCTTAGTGGATACGATAGTTAATCAGCCAAGCGGACTGATCTTCTTTGTTCCCGACCAAATAGTACCTTCCTCACACCAGTCTGAACTTTCGAGCAATCCTGCCCTTTTCTTTTTGAATAATATTCTCAATTCTCCAATATATAGTGCTTAAAATCAGTTTGTTTAAGTCCTTCATCCATTCCCTCACGATATAGCTCGCATATTACGACGAGACTTGAAATGTGCCCCAGATATGGAACAAACACTGGGATGGAAATGTATTTGTTGGTGACTGTTGGTTGGATGTCTGTACAGCTGCATTTTAAACTTGATCATGATGTATATTTTTTCATAAACATTTTTTAATAAACAATGTATAAGCTGAGAGAGGTACTGTAGGGAGTTCATTTGTGTGTATGGGGGTTTGTGGCTGAATTTGGGTCATTTTCTCAAAACTCATCTCAAAAACCCAAAATGACACTGCTGATGAATCTTAGCTTCTCCTTAATAATCAGAAAGATCAGACACAAGAAGACAAAGAACCTTCAGCTTCCAGAATCAGGTCAGGATTGAAAAAGGTCACATCAGTCTCAGGACCACTGTGTCATCTGTTCTCTCAAGGTGTGGAGGCACCATTCATCTCTCGTGAGCCCAGGGATCTACTGGAGTGTAGGGGTGTGCCCGAATAAGAATACGGTATTCGGATGAGTACAAATAGTAGCTTTTTCCAGAATAGTAAATTCGTACGAATATTGTAAAAAAAATATTCGGGAGGGGGGAGAACAGTCAAATATGTATGAGCGAGCGATACGCACACGTTCACGCTGATATAGGCACTAGGCAGGCAACGAACGTAAGCAGCACCGAGGGCTTTTGTCCCCAGTTAACTGATTTATTGAGACAGTTATTGGATTTTGTTTTCTTGTCGTAGCCTATCTGCTGCAATAGCCTGTAGAGGAGGACCGGTAGCTAGCTTGTTAGATCAGTGTAGTATATCTAGCTAACGCTAGCTATTTCAGCTACGCATGCTCAGCCTCTCACTAACCCCCTTTTCTTGAATACTGTAGGTCCAGCAGATGCAAAAATGAAAAGGAAGGAGAAAAGTGGTGGCATAGCCAGCTTTTTACAACCCCAAAAAACAAAGACAGGAGGGGAGTCAGACAAAGGCGAAGAGCAGAGCAAGGGACAGGAGAACAGTCAAGGAAGAGAAGAGAAAAGCATGAGTAAGGGAGGAATGAGCAATGAAGAGGAACTGAGTGATGACTGTGAAGAACAAAACATCAGAGACCGAGACAGAGCCACTGAGAGAGAAGAAAGTGACTCAGAAAGAGGGGGAGAGCAGAACAGTGATGAAGAGAGGGACAATGATGGACAGACCGACAGGAGCAGTGGCACTCAGATCCATACTACAAGTCCAGCTGGACCTCATGGTACAGTATATTAGTTCACTGTTAACAGTTTCCTATATAACAACATGGCTTTCATGTTCTCGGATATTGGCTAGTGTAGCCTGTGGTGTTGGTTCTTACTGTAGCCTACATGTTCAGAATTGTGCATGGTTTAGGCTGGTGTTGAAGCTAATGCGAGGTGCTTCACACTAGGCTGTGAGTGGGTGAATGGGATTTGAGTAAGACAGTTGAATTGTTTAGTAAGTACTGATACAGTAGTAAATGAATTGCCCTAATTGCTTCTTTACTCTCATTTCAGAAGTATCGAAATATAAAACTGATGGACCGATGCAGCCACATCTGAACGCCTTTCCACAAACCTTATGGGGAGGGGCAAGAAGATCTTTCCACAGTGAGTGGTACACGTTAGTGCACGTTAGTGGTGTAGTAGCCAGATATGATTTGATTCAGTCTATGAGTTGCAGTAAAAGAGGCCAGCCGTATGGAAAACGGTCTCCGCCTCGTTTGTTCATTTACAGTATATACGCATCCAAATATATCAGTGTGAAGAGGCAATTGCTGGATTCTAATAACCCTGCTTCACATAATGATACGACACCTCCCGTCCTCGCAAATCAACTCACAATGAACGATACGACCATGGATGTATTGAATACGACTGACAATATACCACGACATGAAAACAATACTTTTGGAGTTGAGGACAATCTGGCTATAATACATAGTTTGTTTGCAACTAGGTTTGACAGCTGGACGATTTATATGTTTCACAGCAAATATGCAGTAGCCTACACTTCTCTCATTGCTATCTAGCAATATCAGGTACTACAGTCATAGATATATGGGTACAGTAGGCTATGGAATAGCTAGTTTGGGTTGCTAGGCTCATTGGTTGCTAGGTCGTATCCAGGGTTGAGAGACATTGCTGAAAGAAAAGGTAACGGACACTTTCCATTTCACTTACGGTTCCAAACCCATGTTAACTATTGGATGTCATCGCTGTTCCTCCAAGAAATATTATACAGTATTAAATTTGTAATTCCATAGCTACGTGATTTAGCAGTTAGGGACTATAATGACACTCAGCAGTGAGCAACACATAAATAACATTTCTTTATATTTTAATGTAGAAAATGCGAGTAAATGGCATTTATTTATTTGTCTTTGGCATGTGGGGCCATGGTATAAGCGGGATAATCAACTCATAGGTGTGCGTTAAACGGTTTTAAGGCACTTTGCGGAGGCACTGAGCGTCGGGTGGTTCTTCGCCTCCACGTCGTGCCTTAAAACCGTTTAACGCACCTACTCGTTGATTATCCCTTACTGGATAAACGAGGCGGAGACCGTTTTCCATACGTCTGGCTTCTTTTACTGCAAAGTGAAAAAACGGTTTTTGATTTAGGGACAGTGAGGTGTCTGGCTATCATAAAGAGTTTGTTGGCAAATAGATTTGGATGCGTTGCACAGCAAATATGCAGTATCCAACACTAGCTAGCAATGGTACAGCAGGCTATGGGATGAGGGTCAGGGTGCAATGTGGCAATTTGTTTTTTCTTTAGAATGAAAAAACGAAAAAAGGTTTTTTTGGCCCATAATTCTGTTGTTTCATTCCAAATGGAGAAATGAAAACCCACATCCCAGCAAGCATAGGCGATTTTACCCTCAGAGTAGGGGGGGCAACATTTTGACGTGAGAAAAAAAAAAAAACTGTTCTGCCGTCTCGTCCCATCTATTTACAAAGAATACCAGTTGTGAACAGTATGCTAATAAGAAATCCGTATGACAATTCAATATGTACAACGCATCAAACTTCATCTAGACACCACGAGCATGTCAATATGACTTTATGACCGAGCACTAGGCCATACCCAACATCACAACATCAAACTGCAACTGCCTGCTGGTGCTAGCTTCCTCGCCGATGGTGATGTTGCTAGTGCTAGTGCTGGTGCTAGTGCTAGTGCTAGTGCTAGTGCTAGTGCTAGTGCTGGTGCTAGTGTTAGTGCTGGTGCTAGTGCTAGTGTTAGTGTTAGTGTTAGTGCTGGTGCTAGTGCTAGTGCTAGTGCTGGTGTTAGTGCTAGTGCTAGTGCTAGCTCCGATAGCCTCTGGAGCACTTCTGCATTCGATTGCACCTGCTGCGCTGTCATTTCGAGTGGTAGCTTCTTCATTAGCATTGCCAGATTTTATTTTATTTTATGAAGAAGTGGTAAATTGTTTTTATAGCTCTTTTGCCATTATGAGCAGGTTGGCTAGTTGTAGCTTGCTGAGCACTGAGCAGTACAGTCAGATCTCATTTTTTTCGACGGACGAGTTGTGCCATTAGTGGATTATGAATATATATATATTTTTAAAGGTAGCCTAGTTTAAGTAATAAATACACTTTTAAAATTAATGATGATCTAACACAAACTGGTACAAACCACAATTATGTATTTAATAATTGTGTTAATTAGTAAAAAAAAAAAAAAAAAGTGTTTTTTTTGTTTTGTTTTTTTAAAGAATCTGAGCAGAGTTGGGCTGTCCAATCAGGGGGGGCACTTGCCCCCCCTGCCCCCCCTATAAAATCGCCAATGGATGTATGTAAACAGGACCTGGTCATGTTGGCAAAGAAACCATCTTGTAAAGATTCAAGATCAAAGACAGTGCAGTTATATTTGTTACAAACAGTAAATAAAAACCAATCAGGGGTATAAAGCCAGAGTCAATCAGGAGCCGGTTGCACCAGTCGTTACTAAGTGGTACTAGGCCTAGTCATAGCCTAAGTGTTGACTAACTTGAGATTTGGTCACTACTCAATTTAAATGGGTTGCACCACTCACGACTAGTTCCTAGTAACAACTAAATATTGACCCACCCTGGGAGGTGGTGAAAGTGATGACTAGTGCGAGGAAGTAGCATCTTCAACTCTGCTATTAGGACGGAGGTGGGCTGAAACATTGTAGCTAAATCTGTCGGTGGAAAAAATTATTTTTTTTAGCAGATGTCTTAGTTATATCAAGATTAAGCTAACTATTGGCACCGGTGTGCTTATTGGTGTCATATTTAATAAGTTTGAGTCATTTCCCGATCGAGCTAGCTAAGCACCTTTAGCTCAATGGTCTCAGTTGCTGGTTAGCGAGGGGAGTCCCAGCCCAGCTGATAACCCTCCGTTGCGGGTTGGGGGGAAGCAACGGTCGGCTGGGATCCTGCCTCTCATAGTTAACCAGCAACTGGTCAGTGGACGGTACCGGCAGCCTACGGTATGTCTGAATCAAAGAAGGTTATCAAACTAGCTGGCTAGGATCATTAAAGCATAACAATCCAACGGCTCCAACTCCCCCAAAAGAACCCCTCCACTGCACAAGCACCAACCCCAATAATAATAATAATAATAAGCACAAGCACCAACCCCAATAATAATAATAATAATAATAAGCACAAGCACCAACCCCAATAATAATAATAATAATAAGCACAAGCTACCGAGTGCAACGTTAGCCTTGCTAACGGAGATAATGAATTTGGAGGAGAGTGTTGCAGCTGGTGCTAAACGAGGCAAAGGAAGAATATTTTGTGGACTATTATCACATCCATTTCACAGTTGGGATTATACAGAAAGGTGAGGATCGAGCCTGTGTTGGATGACCAACTCAAATGCCTGGCTAGCTCAATATTGTTGCAAGTTTAACATGAATCGCATATGCGAGCCGGAGCCCGTCGCTTTCACTGGATGACTCGTGAAGCATGCTACATTTATCTCGCATACTAAACATGTTTTCGTGGAGTAGTACAGGTAGGTACTCAATCGCATGTAGTAGGCGAGTTGCAGTATGTACTATATAGTATGTAATATGGACATTGGGACACGGCCCAAGCTCCTTGGTAAGGGCTGGGTAAGGGCGATCAACCTCCTTGTTTACATTTTTACTTGCTTACCGATTGGCTATTTGGATCCTGCCGTCACAGTCATACAACGTCATCTTGACTGCAGGTGCAGATCGAGGGTTCGCGGTACATCACAGCCAGATTGCAATTATGATGTCATAAATAAAACATGTTCTATGTTCTTCTGGCCTGTAAATATTTTACTATCTTACTATTACTACTGTCATGCAGCATGTATCAGGCTAGGAGATCCAGGAAGTGTTTCCTCTAGTGGACTACATCAGGTCACATCACAAGTCCATTACCACCTTGGACAAAATCCAATTGCATCTTCTGTCAAAAGTGATTTTTAACTTTATTTATTCATTTTTGTTTTACAGTCAATTGAGATTCATCCAGAAGCTTGGGTGGTACTGTTCTCTGTTCTCAACCTGCCAGTCTCTCTTCCACTGTGGTGTCTCTTCTACTCTCTCCCCTCTCTCTCTTTTTCTCTTTCTCTCCCTCTCTCTCTTTTTCTCTTTCTCTCTCCCTCTCTCTTATCCCCTCTCTCTCTTTCTCTCTCCCCTCTCTCTTTCTCTCTTTCCCGCTACTGCTTCTATTTCCCCATCAGAACCACCCTAGAGATGTTGATCTGTTCTCTCTCTCCCTCTCTCTTCCTCTCCCTCTCTGTCTCTTTCTGTCTCTCTCTGTCTCTATCTCTCTCTCTATCTCTCTCTACTTCTCCCTCTCTCTCTCTCTCTCTCTCTCTCTCACACTCACTCTCTCTCTCTCTCTCTCTCTCTCTCTCTCTCTCTTTCACTCTCTCACTCTCTCTCTCATTCTCTCTCTTTCACTCTCTCACTCTCTCTCTCTCACTCTCTCTCTCTTTCACTCTCTCTCACTCTCTCACTCTCTCTCTCTCCCCAGAGTGTAGCTGAGTTGCACAAGTGCTCAGCAGAGGGGATCATGGAGTGGGTTGTCATGATGACCATGGCCCTCTACCAGATCCTCCGTCTCCACCCGGACCAAGATGGCCGCCGGCCGGCCGCCGACGTCGCACCGCGCCCGCCACCGTCTCGGGACGGGCGCACGGGTCCGAGCGAGGAGGCGCGTTTCAGTCCAGCAGGCTCTCCCCAGGACCGCGCCTCTCTCCCGGGCTCGGACCCCCCACCCCGCTCCCCCAGCGCGGCTCTGAGGGTCATCTCCCAGAACTCGGAGGAGGCGGAGCTCACGGCCACGGCGTCCGTAGCCGTGAGAGAGATCCTGCGAAGGGTGAAGAGGAGGATGGAGAGAGAAGAGGAAGAGGAGGCGCCTGAGGAGGAGGAGGTGGCGCTCTTCCGCCCCGGTGCCTTCCTGCACGACCCCCGTCTGCTCCGGAACGCCTGGCGGGACGCCCGGGAGAAGGCGCGGCGTATTGGTGGCGCCGTCACCTCCTCCTCCTCCTCCTCCTCCTCAGACGGCTCGGGGGCCAGTGGCGGCGTGCCGGAGGACGCCTGGATGATGGGCCACATCGGGTCGGCGGTCCGCGCCATGGAGGACGCGTCGGCCGCCCCGGAGACCCTGGCGGTGGGTCCGACCGGCCGGAACACCTCCTCCTCCGGCCCCAGCAGCAGCGCAACCCTGGAGGAGGAGGAGGAGAGCCTCTCGGACGCCCTGGCCCGCCACGCCCTGTTCCAGAGCCCCGGCCTGGTCTCCGCGGAGGAGATGCGGGAGCTGGTCAGGCTGGTGGGGGGCCTCCTCCGGGAGACGACGGAGCCCGCCGAGGGAGCCCCTCCCCCGGCCCGACCCCGGAGCCCCTGCGCCAGGAGTCAAACCGGCAGCCCTGCTGGAGAGGAGGAGCAGGAGAACCACGCCACACCCCTCCCCGCCTACGGACCCGACCTCGCCCTGCACAAAATGTTCGATGCCATCGTGAGGGAGCGCCCCGATCGCGACGACGACGATGGCGAAGAGTCCCCCGGCCTCCACTTCTTCTCCAAGGAGCTGATCCGCCGGGTCCACCGGCAGCTCCTGGACCCCCCGCGCTTGGGGCACCGGCCGCCTGACGCCCACCACTGCCGCTCCCAGCCCACCCTGCGGAGCCCCGAGACCGAGCGGCGTCTGGAAGAACAGAACTTCACGCCGCTGCTCTACCGCTTCATCCGACGGGCCGTGGGGAAGCTGGTGGCGGACTTCCTGGGCGTGGCGGCCGCCACCGACACCCGTCCGCACGACGGCGGCCGGAGGGGCCGGGACTCCTCCGGCGAGGCGTCGTGGGGCAGCAGCGACAGCAGCGGTGACCGGAGGGGCGAACTGGACGCCACATGCGAGGTGCTGACCGCCCGGGCGCTGGCCAAACTCCAGGACACCTGCGATGACCCCAATAAAGCCAGAGTCATCGTCAACAAAGGTACAGACGTCTCTCTTATTGCATGATATTACACACGGTCTGATGTTATCATGTTATTACACACGGTCTGATGCTATCATGTTATTACACACAGTCTGTTATCATGTTATTACACATGGTCTAATGTTATCATGTTATTACACACAGTCTAATGTTATCATGATATTACACACACTCTAATGTTATTATACACGGTCTAGTGTTATCATGATATTACAGGCAGTCTAGTGTTTTAATGTTACTTTAGACCAGAGTCATTCTCACCTTAATTATAGTTTTACTTGAGCATGTTTTAAAACGTTATGATAGTTATGAGTGTTATTACTGTGTAACAGTAGCATATTTTTCAACACAGCTATGAGTGTTACTACTGGCAACATGGAGAAGAACAGGAGGAGCAGGAGGAGGAGCAGGAGGAGGAGGAGCTGTGAGCAGTCTGGAGAGATAGACTCCTCCTCCTTCTCCTCCTCCTACCAGACCCCCACCTCCCTCACCTCTTCCTGGAGCCTCCCAAACACCCCCTCGTTGGTAAGGAGACAACACACACACACACACGTACACACACACACGTGTACATACACACACACACACACATGCTGTGTTTAGAATTGACCTGAGTAGTAGTAGGATTAATACATTAGATAGTAGATAGATAGCTCCAGATATAATATAAATGTATTGACATCCACATAATGAATACATACAGTAATAATGAGTTTTTATTAGACGTCTAACTCTACAGTATTTATTTGCTTGTCTTCTTTTCTCTGATTCCCAGATCAGTGGTCAGGAAGCTGAAGCTGTCCCCCAGGATGGACAGAAGACATCTAGAGAGGACAAGAAGAAAAAGACCGGCAAGAAACACAAAAAGAGCAGCGTTACTCCCCTGTCCTGCGATGGTAAGACCCCTTCATGTTTCAGTCCAGCAGGCTCTCCCCAGGACCGCGCCTCTCTCCCGGGCTCGGACCCCCCACCCCGCTCCCCCAGCGCGGCTCTGGAGGAGGAGGAGGAGCAGGAGAACCAGGCCACACCCCTCCCCGCCTACGGACCAGACCTCGCCCTGCGGAGCCCCGAGACCGAGCGGCGTCTGGAAGGACAGATCTTCACTGCGCTGCTCTACCGCTTCATCCAACGGGCCGTGGGGAAGCTGGTGGCGGACTTCCTGGGCGTGGCCGCCGCCGCCAATACCCGTCCGCACGACGGCGGCCGGGACTCCTCCGGCGAGGCGTCGTGGGGCAGCAGGGACAGCAGCGTTGACCGGAGGGGCGAGCTGGACGCCACATGCGAGGTGCTGACCGCCCGGGCGCTGGCCAAACTCCAGGACACCTGCGATGACCCCAATGAAGCCAGAGTCAACATCGACAAAGGTACAGATGTCTCTCTTATTGCATGATATAACACACAGTCGAATGTTATCATGTTATTACACACAGTCTGATGTTATCATGTAATTACACACGGTCTGATGTTATCATGTTATTACACACAGTCTGATGTTATCATGTTATTACACATGGTCTGATGTTATCATGTTATTACACACGGTCTGATGTTATCGTGTTATTACACACGGCCTGATGTTATCATGTTATTACACATGGCCTGATGTTATCATGTTATTACACACAGCCTGATGTTATCATGTTATTACACACAGCCTGATGTTATCATGTTATTACACAGTCTGATGTTATCATGTTATTACACATGGTCTGATGTTATCATGTTATTACACACGGCCTGATGTCATCATGTTATTACACATGGTCTGATGTTATCATGTTATTACACATGGTCTGATGTTATCATGTTATTACACACGGCCTGATTTTTTCATGTTATTACACATGGTCTGATGTTATCATGTTATTACACATGGCCTGATGTTATCATGTTATTACACATGGTCTGATGTTATCATGTTATTACACATGGTCTAATGTTATCATGTTATTACACACGGTCTGATGTTGTCATGTTATTACACATGGTCTGATGTTATCATGTTATTACACATGGTCTGATGTTATCATGTTATTACACATGGTCTGATGTTATCATGTTATTACACACGGCCTGATGTTATCATGTTATTACACATGGTCTAATGCAGGGTCCAACAGTACGTTTTTTCTTCACTTTCCTGGTCGGACAAGTGGATCAGAACGTTGCCCAAAGTCAAATTTTACTTGCCCCTATAAAAACGAACCAGTTTTATCCAGCCTGCTCTCAAACTTTCAGCAAACTGTGCATAGTTGGAGTTTAGCCCACATCCTCTAATGCAGCCAAGTGACCCAACTAAACTCCTCTGTCCAAGACAATTGAAACGCTCGCACTTGAGCTCATACATCTTGTCTTCACCCAGCACCATTTGAAAGACGTCTGACTGACAGCCATGTGTCACAGTACTAGCCTTGTGTCACCCTACTAGCCTTGTGTCACCCTACTAGCCATGTGTCACAGTACAAGCCTTGTGTCACCCTACTAGCCTTGTGCCACCCTACTAGCCTTGTGCCACCCTACTAGCCATGTGTCACAGTACTAGCCTTGTGTCACCCTACTAGCCTTGTGTCACAGTACTAGCCTTGTGTCACCCTACTAGCCATGTGTCACCCTACTAGCCATGTGTCACCCTACTAACCTTGTGTCACCCTATTAGCCTTGTGTCACCCTACTAGCCTTGTGTCACCCTACTAGCCTTGTGTCACACTACTAGCCATGTGTCACAATTCTAGCCATGTGTCACCCTACTAGCCTTGTGTCACCCTACTAGCCTTGTGTCACCCTACTAGCCATGTGTCACCCTACTAGCCATGTGTCACCCTACTAGCCATGTGTCACCCTACTAGCCATGTGTCACCCTACTAGCCTTGTGTCACCCTACTAGCCATGTGTCACCCTACTAACCTTGTGTCACCCTACTAGCCTTGTGTCACCCTACTAGCCTTGTGTCACACTACTAGCCTTGTGTCACCCTACTAGCCATGTGTCACAATTCTAGCCATGTGTCACCCTACTAGCCTTGTGTCACCCTACTAGCCATGTGTCACGCTACTAGCCTTGTGTCACCCTACTAGCCTTGTGTCACCCTACTAGCCATTTGTCACACTATTATCCATGTGTCACCCTATTAGCCATGTGTCACCCTACTAGCCATGTGTCACCCTACTAGCCATGTGTCACCCTACTAGCCATGTGTCACCCTACTAGCCATGTGTCACTCTACTAGCCTACTGAGTTCTTCATTGGCCAACGGCGAGTGCCAGGGGAGGGGGCTATGCTATGTGCCAGAGAGAACATTCGCTATGATACGACAATGATCGATGACGATAATAAAAATTGGGTGGGGGGGGGGGGGGGTGGGTAAAATTTGTTTAAAAAAAAGTACATTTATTGTTACTACTCTCCCGAGGCAAGTGATTTGCTTGATTTACTAGCCTGACGTGGCGTTTTACTTGACCTGGGCAGTCGGGCAATCCTTATTGTTGGACCCTGTCTAATATGATCATGTAATTACACACAGTCTAATGTCATCATGATATTACACACAGTCTAATGTTATCATGATATTACACACAGTCTAATGTTATCATGATATTACACACAGTCTAATATGATCATGTTATTACACACGGTCTAATGTTATCATGATATTACACACAGTCTAATATGATCATGTTATTACACACAGTCTAATGTCATCATGATATTACACACAGTTTAATGTTATCATGATATAACACACGGTCTAATGTTATCATGATATTACACACAGTCTAATATGATCATGTTATTTCACAGTCTAATGTTATGTTATTACACAGTCTAATGTTATCATGTTATTACACACAGTCTAGTGTTAGGTTATTACACACAGTCTAATGTTATCATGTTATTACACACGGTCTAATGTTATCATGATATTACAGTCTAATGTTATGTTATTATACACGGTCTAATGTTATCATGATATTACAGGCAGTCTAGTGTTTTCATGTTACTGTAGACCAGAGTCATTCTCACCTTAATAATAGTTTTACCTGAGCATGTTTTAAAACGTTATGATAGTTATGAGTGTTATTACTGTGTAACAGTAGCATATTTTTCAACACAGCTATGAGTGTTACTACTGGCAACATGGAGAAGAACAGGAGTAGCAGGAGGAGGAGCAGGAGGAGGAGGAGCTGTGAGCAGTCTGGAGAGATAGACTCCTCCTCCTTCTCCTCCTCCTACCAGACCCCCACCTCCCTCACCTCTTCCTGGAGCCTCCCAAACACCCCCTCGTTGGTAAGGAGACAACACACACACACACACGTGCACATACACACACACACACACACACACACACACACACACGTGCACATACACGCACACACACACACACACATGCACATACACACACACACAGACACACACACACACACACACACACACACACATGCCGTGTTTAGAATTGACCTGAGTAGTAGTAGGATAAATACATTAGATAGTAGATAGATAGCTCCAGATATAATATGAATGTATTGACATCCACATAATGAATACATACAGTAATAATGAGTTTTTATTAGACGTTAACTCTACAGTATTTATATGCTTGTCTTCTTTTCTCTGATTCCCAGATCAGTGGTCAGGAAGCTGAAGCTGTCCCCCAGGATGGACAGAAGACATCTAGAGAGGACAAGAAGAAAAAGACCAGCAAGAAACCCAAAAAGAGCAGCGTTACTCCCCTGTCCTGCGATGGTAAGACCCCTACATGTCTGTTCTTAAACTCCTCTTCCACTATAACTCTCACACACTCACACACACACACACACACACACACGCACACACATGCGCACACACACACACACACACACACACGCACACACACACACACACACACACACACACACAAAGCTCTGTTTTCATGAGACTTGCTGTGATGTCATATCCTGTTGTGCGTGATGGTGTGTTTCCTGTCCTGGTCCAGAGCCTGCTGAGTCCTCCAGCAGCAGAGAGGAGGAGGAGAAGGAGGAGGAGAAGAAGAAGAGGAGGTCCAGCAGAGGCTGGTTCCAAAGGGCCTCCTCCGCGCTCTCCAGGGCTTTCTGCTTCAGCTGTTGCAGGAAGAAGACTGGCCAGCAGAGGGCGACTCCTGCCCACTGACTGAACTACAACAACAACACAGCAGCTTCTCTGAGGGCTGGACCGCTGCATAACATCACCCTCAATATCACTACACATAAAACATCACCCTCAATATCACTACACATAAAACATCACCCTCAATATCACTACACATAAAACATCACCCTCAATATCACTACACATAAAACATTACCCTCAATATCACTACACATAAAACATCATCCCTACGTTCTATTACGGTCCGTTCATCAGTTCACAGATTCAATTAAAACTTCAATAAAATCTTTAGCATTTAAACAATATGCTGCAACTCTCTTCTATTCTTCAGATGTCAGAATGTGCAGGTGTGGTGTAGCGTGTGCTCATCTGGTCCTTCTGTTCAAGCCTCTACTGACCAGCGTTTAGTCAGACTCATATTTATTCACGTTGCGTCTTGCTGGTTTCTACTGCTACATTCAGAACACGGCGGTTTTTTAACGGCGTAAATGAACCAACGCACACCCCACATCGGCCCACCCACGCACACACACGCGCACACACACACACACACACACTTGTGTGAGGATCCTGCGGACGTCGGCGTCGGTGTGGCTGGAGTTGAGCTGTCCCAGCAGCAGCTCTGCCGTCAGACACTGGGACACGTAGTTGGCCACCC
Organism: Borostomias antarcticus; assembly: GCF_949987555.1. Lineage (NCBI taxonomy): Eukaryota > Metazoa > Chordata > Actinopteri > Stomiiformes > Stomiidae > Borostomias > Borostomias antarcticus. The sequence continues at coordinate 2,740,256 of NC_140264.1, read as the reverse complement.
TGCTGCCATCGTACCCGTTAAACACCCCATACAGGAAGCAGCCATCCTCGCCTCTGGTCGGACACGGACACACACACACACACACACACACACACACACACACACACAGGATGTGTTAATACTTTCAACATCCGCCCAGTCCTAATTGCAGTGAACTGTCATCACTGTCACACTATACTGACATTGCAACCATGTTCTCTAATCTGCTGCACACTGTATTATATATCCACAGTACGTGTAGCCCCCACCGGGTGTGGCCGAGGGTCGTTTCTGGGTGAGCTAGCACCTGAATCGGAGGTGCCCGTCTTCGTTCTGGGTGTCCTTGCCGTCCGGGCCGTAAACACAGTTGGGCGCAGATCCGACAACGCACATCTGACACAGCGGCAGGTCGTCCGTCCAGCTCTGATGCTGGTCGACCCCGGAAGAGAGAGGTCAGCGGAGATAGCAACACGACTTTAATACTGACATAAGACAGATGTAAAAACAAACCGTATATAGCTATACGTGATTGCCATTACACACAAAGGCGCATCTGATGTCCAGCCACTGCATTATAATTGACATCCAATTCCATCCTATTCGGGGTATTTAGGTAGCATTGCTACCGTAGCTAGCCATGAGAGTCTCAAATCAAATGTAACACATCACCTCAAGGCAGCAGAGCTTGACCACAGCCTGGAGGTCGGAGGGAGCTGTTCATTTGCCCTGTAGGCTTGCACCACAGTCCTAAACTGGATGGGACAGCGCAGGGAGCCAGTTCTGAGAACGGAGTAGGGAAGTTGTGTGGAAGAACATGGGGCTGTTGAACACCAGGTCAGCAGCAGCTTTCTCCAGGAGTCTGATGGCCAACGCTGCAGGATGGCAGCAAGTAGGGAGTTGCAGGAGTCCAGGCGGGAGAAGACAACAGCCTGGATGAGCACTAGTGACGAATCACAGCCAGATTTATTTCCTACCATAAAGTTTGATAAAAGAGATGAGTATTAGCAAAAGCAAGGAGAATGATTATATCAGTGTACAATGAGCTATGATGGGGAAGAATCACAATATTAATTAGATTTTCAGGCATGGCATATACATGGCATGCTTACTTGCAATGGTAATAATGCCTTCAGGTAATAACAATAACCATGCTTGATTAATTTGATGTATAATGTGGCAAATGCTATAGTAGCATCAGCCCACTATAGCTAAAAACGCCATACAAGATTACAGACTGTAATCAATGTATGAACAATGTCACATTGAGCATGCTCAACATTATGTTAAAATTGAAATACATCCGAGACCTCCGAACGTAACGTTAGCATTAACTAACGTTAACTAAAGTTAACCCTAAGCCGTTAGCATTAGCTACCGTTAGCATAGCAACCTAGCCTATCAATATAGTTGATGTTAATATTAAGAAATGTAACATTAGATAATGTTAGCTAAGTTATTCAACATTGACCCACTTACCCTCTAGATCTTTTCCAACAATGTCCTAAAGTAACCACATGTCATGATCATTTGCATCATAGACATACGTTCATATCTATGATTAGCATGATCATAGCAGCTTCATTGCTAAAAGCATAGCAAATGTTAGCCGACGTCATTGCATGACTTCCTTAAAACTATCCAATCAGAGGCAGAGTAGGGCGGGTCTTCCTATGGTGACGGGTTTTCCGCCGAGCTCGCAGGACTCATGAACGCGCGACCAGCGTCCCAGAGGCTCGTGCACAGCACATGTTTCAAATGGCTCGATACAGGTATTGGTGGCTTCAAAAACAAAAAAAACCCATTGAATTAAAAGTTTATATTGATTAGATTGGTCTCTGATGCTGAATGATACCGAGAAAAATTTTGTTTTCCTTTTCTAGCCCTATCTATCATAATCCACAAACCATGGGAAATAAGGGTCTTGGACCGCATGCCGTCACGTGACTTGCAATACCGGGCTTTGGCCACTACGTCAAATGGCTTCATGCGCCGGTGAGCAACTTTCATTGAAATGAATAGGCAGCCATTTTCAATGCCGTCTCCAGTTATATTATACCTCCATGGTGCAGACTCGCTACCGAGGGTGTTATAAGCCACTTCCACTCGGCGCAAATTGGTTTCGGATGGCACTTAATATGGCGCGGCCTCCGCGTGAACGCGCAAACCGAGGGGGAGTGCATAGGGCGAGGGAAGAGGAGCTGGATTCGAAAAGGGCCCATGGGATTGAGAAATCGGCGCAGCAGCGTGTACGCCATCTTTGATAGATCCGAAAAGCGTGTAAATATTCTCGTCGTACGCGGCAGTCCGCCCTTTTCTCGTTTCCGTCGTACGCCCTCTTTTACACCTGAATTTACACGCTCTTTGATAAATGAGGCCCCTGATGTCCATAAATCTAGTCAACCTAACATGTGACTTCTAGTTCCACTGAGTGAGTCCAGGATAGAGAGGCAGAGAGACTCTGTTCTAAAGCTATGCTGGCTGTAGAGTAGCACTAAAGAGTAAACACAGAGCACAAATACACACACACACAGTCACACACTCTTCTCTCTTTTGGAGATAGTGCCTTAATCAGGGTGTGATCATAACAAGCAGAGACATTTACATACTTCCTGGTCACGTCACATGACCACTGACCCACAAGCCTAGCAAACCAAGAAGAGTAACCATGACGGCAGCAGTCAACCACACACACACCAACTAGTGAAGCATAGGATTCCTTCTCTAGTGTTTGTGTGTGGCAGGGTGTGCAAGCAGACACACACACACACACACACACAAACACACACACACACACACGTGGGCACACGTTTTCCTTGGGTGCTAGAGTATCAACCTGCAGCTTGTCTTTCCATATGGCCAGCCAGAAACACTTAGTTCCAACCAAACACACACACACACACACACACACACACACACACACACACACACACACACGCAGGCAGTAAGTACCTAAAATAGATCTCATATCACTAGTAAAAACATACTCTTTGGGAGTTATGATATGAATTCATGTTAATACGAAGATTTAGCATTTTATTATCACAGAGTGTGCAAAACAACAATTATACTGTACATAGACGAGCAATTTATGCACGACTTAAAACATATATTCTGCAGGATCATTGTTTCCATAAACAGTATCTCAATTATTCATCTTGAACAAGTCATGAAATCAAAAGGTTCTCATTATAAAACAGGAGTGTTGTGTTGAATTCATGCTGCAACACAAACATTGAACAAATTGACATATTCTCAGATATCATACATTATATCATATTTACAGACGTCACACATTATATCAACCTCAATCATAGATTTAACAAGTCAAGTCTCTGCTATTCACAGTGAAAGTCCTTTTACAGCGCAGCACTCTAACAGAACAAGGACGTCCAGTCAAAGGGACAGAACCCTTCATCTCCTCATGACCACAGTGGGGTCATCAATGTCAACATTGACCTGGGACAACCTCTGTATCTGTAGTCATGGTTACAATCAACCACACCCCATCAGGTCACACAGGTGTGTGGGGACAGAACTGTGTTTCCATGGAGACCAAGGTGTTCCTCCAGGACACGGGAGGCTACTCTACCTGGCACAGGGTCACTGAGGTGTTCATCTCATTCACCCCAAACCCTGGGTAGAGGGGCTCAGTGAATGTGGTGTGGAATGTGTGCAGGTGGGTCATTGTGTCAGAGGAGATCCTGTAGAAGGAGAGTACGCCAGCTGGCCAGTCCAGGAAAACTCCTACTCTGCTGGATACAGGTAACCACTCAGGTAAAATAGTCAGTTCTTGATTGTGCCAGAAATGGACTTTGTTCTGCCACTTCCACAGATTCCAGGATTTGTCATTGAGTCCAAGTTGACAGGCACGGTTTCCTCCCTTCCTGCTGATGCTCTTATATGTCACTCCTATCCGACCATCCCCCTTCATATCCACCTCCCAGTAATGGCGTCCAGTCAGACCCTCTCTACACAGCACCTGTTCATGTTCATCAAACCTCTCTGGGTGATCAGGATACAGCTGATCCTCTTCAACCCTCTCCACCCTCCTGTTGTCCTCAGACAGAGAGAGCTCTCTGTGTGCTGTGTTTGGGTCCAGACTGAGATCACAGGCATCTACAGATGAGAGGACAAAGGCTGGATTACAACCTGTGTTAGAGTGTGTGTGTGTGTGTGTGTGTGTTCCTGGCTATGTTAACATTTTGGAAAATTAAATATGAATTGATCCAGGAACAACAAGGTTAATGTTTGAGTCAACAAAAGATTGAGGTCAAGCATTTCCACATATCAAGTCAATGGATGGATGTGATTCCCTCAGGTTATTGTTTTGTACATTGACCAAAACAGCTCTTCAAAACAACAACTTACACTTCTTAAGCAGCTGTGATTTCACCCAGATCTCTTCATTGTGGTCCACACTGTGAGAGAGGCAGAGGAAGAGAGTGAAAGAGTGATACACACACACACACACACACACACACACACACACACACACACACAACATATGTACTGTATGAAGTGCAGTCTAGAAAGGAGACAACTGACAAACAGTGATAACTCAATGTAAGGATCTGTCTGTGTGTGAAGTACTGCTTAAAAGAGTGATGAGGCAGGAGCCAATATCAGGACCCACTGTTCTCAGACTAACATGAGAAATACAGACAATCTGAAAATGGTTACAGCAACAGTAACTGGACTTAAAAACACAGCTCTGCAAAAAATGGCAAAAACATCCATTACTAATCAATACTAACTTGAGTTTCTCCAGCCTTAAGAGTGGATCAGAGAGCAGCTCCACTCCTGAGTCTCCTGGGTGATTGTAGCTCAGGTCCAGTTCTCTCAGGTGGGAGGGGTTTGACCTGAGTGCTGAAGCCAGAGCAGCACAGCCTTCCTCTGTGACTCGACAGAAAGACAGCCTATAGAGAGAGAGGTCATCAGGATATTACAACAACTCTGCTGCACTCTGCTGGTGAGAGATGGAACTGCATACAATGTGTTTACCAGTATGATGCATGATGTAAAATGAGAGCAAGTGACATAAGAGAAATTGAATAATCTATTATTTGCCAAATAAAGAATAATATATTCTCAGCTACATATCAATGTTTACCTTTTCATCATAAATACATTGATTTGTGGAATTATCAACATATTTATCTCTCATTGGTGAGTTATGTTTCTAATAACTGACTTCAGTATCTTCAGTCTACAGTTGGGACTCTTCAGTCCATCAGAGAGCAGCTTCACTCCTGAGTCCTGCAGGTCATTGTGACTGAGGTCCAGCTCTGTCAGGTGGGAGTTTGAGCTGAGGGTTGAAGCCAACTCCTCACAACTGTTCTCTGTCAGGAAACAGTTGTCCAGCCTAAATAGGAGATGCAAATACACGACAACATGCTGAGTAACAAGTAGACTAGAGTGAGAATTTAGTCTACACAGAGAAACGTAAATGACAACATAGTGACTCACAGGCTAGAAGTCATGGAGAGAGTTGGTTGAGCCACACGTTAGTCAGTGTGTAGTAACAGAGAACATGTCGTTCATGTGTTCAGATGAAGCAGTGTTTTAGTCCTGAGCCCTATGTTACGTCCTTCCTAACTACTGACCAGAGATCAGCCAGAGATCAGTGGTGCTCAGCTGAGAACTGGTATCCTTCCCCTTTCTATTGAAGTAGGTCGGTTCACAGCGAAGCCAGAAGAGAACAGGATATGCTCTTTCCAGCATTATGTGGGCTGTGATCTAAAAGATGTTGAAAATGAATTTCATTTCATATTTTATCATACATTATATTATGATTTGAGGATTCCCTTGTTTGATGAAATGCAAAAGCAAGACCCTGAGCTGTTCTGGGCAGATAATGGCCAGAAGCTGAAGTGGATTAAGGCTGAAGTATTTAAGATTGCCCGTTTTATTTATAAGGCCTGGATTAGAGAACAATCTGTTTTTAAGTAAGATATGTCAGGCTCTCCTGACATGATGTGTGAGTTCCAGTGCTGGGTAAGCTACTTTCAAAACCTAACTATTACACATTACGAGTTACGTTCATTTGAGAGTAATTCATTTATTTATAAGATTACATTTTAAACAATCCTGGACATATGTGAGTATGAAAATAAAACTATACATACAGCAAACCAATATTTTACGAGCTAGGCCTAGGCTAGCTTACTTTAATCTTTTACACTTTTTTTTCAAATCTACTGTAGATAATAAACAAACTGAATAATCATGTAATAATTGGCATCCATGGTTGAACCTAATTGCTGACCTATATCAATATGTAGCCCTACAAAAAGCTGGCTAGATAGGAAACCTGTTACAAAGGCTGATGAATGGTAAATGGACTGCACTTATACAGCGCTTTTATCCACAGCACTTCACAATGGCCTCTCATTCACCCATTCACACACCAATGGTGGCAGCTGTCATGCAAGATGCTAACCTGCTCACTGGGAGCAATTTGGGGTTCAGTGTCTTGCTCAAGGACACTTCGACATGTGGACAGGAAGAGAAGCCGGGATTTGAACCGCCGACCCTGCGGTCATTGGACGACCCACTCTACCACTTGAGTCACAAGTGAAGCTACCTAGCCTAACCTATACCTAGGGCTCTGGAGGGATAGTATTACATACTACTAAAATACCTAAAGCATGTGTTTTTAATTCTGAAAGTGCATTTTGCGTGTTCTTTTTCTGGTTCTCAAAGTTGAACAGTGGAGTAAAAGGGCACTTGGAACTTGGCCAGTAAGTCTCATGATAAGCTTTCTAAAAGCGCTCAATTCTACTGTTGACAGAGGCAGCATGTCTTCGGCAACATACTCTTACACAAATCTCCTCAAGTCTCGGGGATCAAGGGCAGATCGAAATCCAAAGAAATCGAATCTATGTTGCTTGGTTTTCTCTCATAATGGGAGTGTATCCATTGTGAAAACATAGCACCTGTAGCCATTGTTGTCTTCTCTTCGCTGGTCATGTAGCGTTGCGCTGTAGCTATGCAGATTCCAGGTGAGTGGACTTTACCAATCATTCATTCATCCTCATTCTCCCCCGTTCCCGTTCACACCCCCCCAATCAAATGCCAGCAAACAAACACACAAACAATAAACTTCCCTCTCCCTGTGCGTGTGTTTCAATACCGTAAGTAACAAATTATTTGACATTGTAACTGTAACAATAATACCGAAATCCTTCAGTATCTGTAACATGTTATATTGCTTAGTTACTGCCAACAGCAATATGGTACTGTAATGCATTACTTTTGTAGCGCGTTACACCCAACTCTGGTGAGTTCACAGGCCTATATGTGTTTTGGTGTGTTTTGTGTTTTATTATAAATATCTTGTGTGTATTTTGGATGTTTCTTTAATTATATGTTTGATCTTTGTTTATGAAAAACTGAGCGGAAAGTGATTTATAATAAGTCCACATGGGCTGGGCTGCATTTGAAGCATGACACTTAAATAAAGGAATAACTCATCATATACGATCCCTACAGATGTGATGGAGTGTTTGTAGACATGCGGTATCAGTCAGTTTAATAAAATATTACCGGATTAAAGTTTAGTAACAAGCTAACAGTGATAATGAATGTTAAACATGAAGACATTCAAATATTCTCTCCATGTCTCCCACCTGGTGTGTCCCATACAGTATATCTGAGGGTCAGTGAGTCACCAGAAAATCAACTGAACTGAAAAAAGACTGCATATGAACATGCTCTAAGGGTGACAATGTGAGACCAACAGACTGTCCAGCCATGTGTCCATTTTAGGGTTGTCATCATGTAAAAACCCCTGTAAAGGTACTGACCTCAGTGTCTCCAGGTTACAGTGTGGACCTCTCAGGGCAGAGAAGAGGACCTTCAGGCCACCATCATCATCATACCATGTTATGTTCTTCAGGTGCAGCTCTCTCAGGGGACAGTCTGGTGACTGGAGGGAGGAGGCCAGGGATTCACAGGCCTCATCGGCGAGATACACTTCAGTTAGTCTGTAGAAACAGACATGTCCTTCATGAGATGGAGTGCAGTGTAGAAGTTAGGACCTCTGACTGCTTCTGTAGGTCTGTTGGCAACCAGGGTTCAAATCCCATCTCTATCTCTTTCACAGACCTACTGTATGTCTCCTGTCACCCCACCTACTCCCTTCCTACTGTCTAGAGGAAACACATGTCCACTGTCCTTGTAATGGAACGTCTATTGTGGTGTGGTGCTTGTCAGGTTTGTTGAACAGCTTGTAATGTGGTGGATGGAGTGTATAAAAACACTGCATCTATTTACGGAGTTGTAAGTTTTATTTTTAAATGTCATGTTATTTGCTGTTAGTGACAGATAAATATGAATTCTACATATTTGCACTTTCACACTCAACTTCCCTGAACTATAGTCTGCTCTAACCCTGATTAGTAGAGTACAGTATGTTCACTATTTTGACAACATGTCCCTCAAAACGATTACACTAGTCTTCCTGACTGAAATATACAATCCCTACAGATGTGATGGGAGTGTGTTTAGTGATACTGCATCAGTCAGCTGAGTTGAATATTCACATAAATGGTTAGTAACAAGTCAATAGTAACAATGTATGTTAAACATTAAAACATTCAAATATTCTCCCCATCTCTCCCACCTGGTGTGTCCCATATATCTGAGGGTCAGTGAGTCACCAGAAAATCAACTGAACTGAAAAAAGACTGCATATGAACATGCTCTAAGAGTGACAATGTGAGACTAACAGACTGTCCAACCATGTGTCCATTTTAGGGTTGTCACCTATAAAAACTCCTGTAGATACTGACCTCAGTGTCTCCAGTTTACAGTGTGGACCTCTCATGGCAGCGAAAGTAACACTCAGGTCTTCATCATCATCATCATCATCATCATCATCATCATCATCCAGTATCCTCTTTACAAAGATGCTAATGTTCTTCAGGTGCAGCTCTCTCAGAGGACAGTCTGGTGTCTGGAGGGTGGAGGCCAGTGATTCACAGTCCTCAAGGCTGAGCGTCATGTCAGTCAGTCTGTAGAAACAGAGAACATGTCCTTCATGAGCTGGAGTTTGGTGTAGTGGTTAGGATTGTTGACTGTAGGTCTCTTGGCAGCCATGGTTCAAATCCCATCTCTATCTCTTTCACAGACCTACTGTATGTTTCATGTTACTTCAGCTACTCCCTTCCTACTGTCTAGAGGAAACACATTTCCAGACCAGAAAAGCAACAGAGCTGAAAAACACTATCCTTTAAAATGATCACACCATGTCTGTAGATCCATAAAAAACAATATAAAAACCATCGAAACCATGGACAATTAAATTATCATCATGCAATAACATCAACATTAGGCCTGAGTTATTCATACTAGTGTGATGTGTGTGAGTTTGACATCAATACTTACATTGCCCTTCTGCATTTCCTCACAGCTGGGATCAGTCTGTTATGCCCCGTCTTGGCTATGTTGTATTTCCTCTGGTCCATCTCATCCAGCACACCCTGTGACATCAGAAGTGCGTTGGCCAGTGCTGAGCAGTGATCTCCTGAGAGAGCGCGTTTATCTCGATCTGGTGACGAACTTGTGAATGTCTTCATGTACTGAACTGTCTTTCATCTCAGTCAAGCAGAGGATGAGATTGACTTGCCTCTCAGGTGAGAGGTTCTCCACATCTGGCTTCCTAAGGTATTTCTTCATCTCCTCAACAGTCTCTGAGCTGCTCTCTGTCTGTGGCAGAAGGCCTTGTAAGCGAGTCTGGTTGGACTCCAGTGAGATGCCAAGCAGGAAGCGGAGGAACAGGTCCAGATGTCCATTCTTACTCTGTAGAGATTCATCCACAACTCTCTTCAGCACCTCATGCAGGGGCAGCTCTGTCGACACATTCTCCAGGAGAGACTCCAGTGAACTGATGTCGTTTCTCACACAGCAGTAGAACACATAGATAGCAGCAAGGAACTCCTGAAAGCTCAGATGCACAAAGCTGTACACTTTCTTATCATACAGCCCATCCTCTTTCTTTAGGATTTCTGTGCACAATCCACTTTCCACTGCTGCTTTATTGAAATCAATTTCACAGTTGTTCAGGTCTTCCTCTGAGAATATGAGATTTCCCTTCAGCAGCTGTTGGAATGCCAGCTGGGCCAGTTTCAGAATGTCGCTGTCTCTTGATTTCAGGATCTTCTGTCTAGATTGATCTTTCTCGTTTCTCTCTTCATACTTTCCAAGCGCCACCCCTGTTTGAGTGATCAGGAAGTGAACGTACATCTCAGTCAGAGATGTAGGGATCTCTCCTTTCTTGTTTTTACTCAGCATAGGTGCTAGAACCTTGGCAGTGATGTAACACATGATAGGTATGTAACACATGATGTAGAGGCTTCTGTTTTTCTTGATGTGATCGATGATTTTGTTGGCTAGTTCCTCATCTTCACTGAATTGCTTCCTGAAGTACTTCTCCTTCTGTTGGTCTGTGAAGCCTCGTACTTCTGTCATCTGGTCAATGCACTGGCGTTCAATCTTATTGGCTGCTGCTGGTCGAGTGGTTATCCAGAGGAGAGCAGAGGGAAACAGATTTCCATCAATGAGGTTTGTCAGCAGCATGTCCACTGATGATGTCTTCATGGTATCCCTCAACCTCTTGTTCTGACTGAAATTGAATGGAAGTTTGCTCTCATCCAGACCATCAAAGATTAACAGAACTTTAGAAGATGCAAACATGCTTGCGTCTGCTATCTCTGAAAGTTCAGGGTGAAAGTAACACAGAAGGTCATGCAGACTGTACTGCTCATCCTGGATCAAATTCAGCTCTCTGAATGGAAGCACAAAGATGAAATCTATATCCTGATTGGCTTTCCCTTCTGCCCAGTCAAGGATGAACTTCTGCACTGAGACTGTCTTTCCTATACCAGCCATGCCTTTCGTCATCAGAGTTCTGATGGGTTCTTCTTGTCTGGGTCGGGGTTTGAAGATGTCATTACAGTTGATAGAAGTAACTGATGATTTTTGGAGTGATTCAATCCGCCTGATCTCATGTTCTGTATTAACCTCTTCACTCTCCCCATCAGTGATGTAGAGCTCTGTGTAGATGCTGTTGAGGAGAGTTTTTCTGTCTTCTGTAGTCCCCTCAAACATGAATCTGAAACTTTTCTTCAAACTGTCTTGAAGTGTGTCTTTAACTCTTTTTTGGTTCAGCACAGGGGAGAATGGGAGAAAGTGAAAATGTAGAGTGAGACATGAAGAATAAAAAGCATAAAACAACATCCAGTACAAGCAGAATCCTCATACAGTAGCAGTGTATAGATCTGTGAAACACAATGGACCCTTCTAACAAAAACATTCTCCTGATTTTACATATCTCACCTTTGTTTGGTGGCACTGCATGGTGTGGCCTTGGCTACGCCTTCTGAAATGATAAGGAAAAACAAGACCCATGATGTCCAAGACCAGGACGATACTGTCCTACAGAACCTCAGGGATGATAAAGGATGATACTGTCCTACAGAACCTCAGGGATGATAAAGGACGATACTGTCCTACAGAACCTCGGGGATGATAAAGGACGATACTGTCCTACAGAGCCTCAGGGATGATAAAGGATGATACTGTCCTACAGAACCTCAGGGATGATAAAGGATGATACTGTCCTACACAACCCCAGGGATGATAAAGGATGATACTGTCCTACAGAACCTCAGGGATGATAAAGGATGATACTGTCCTACACAACCTCAGGAATGATAAAGGATGATTGTGTTCTTGTAGCAGTATGACCTTCTGGAGGGGACAACAATGCTACTGTAGCACACAGACAGAAGCGCGGGATGAACAAACACACATGCGCGTGTGCACACACACACACACACACAGTTTACTATAGATTATCAGGCTAACTTGGTAGAGCTCTGGTGCAGTATGTTCTCCATATGTTGTCTCTTAGATAGTTTGGAGTTCATTGTTGTTATGGTGCAGTTATAGATAAGAATAAGAAACACAACTTATTTGTTTGTGACAAGATTAAATAAACATAATCTAACAACAGAGTTTACCAAGGTCCTGGACCTGACCTGGAGCTGACCTTTACTCCCCCAGAGGTTAAAGCCTCGTACAGCTCCCTCATCTGTTCCTGTCTGGTCCGGGTGGTACGGATGGTAGAGTAGAGCTCATCAGGGATCATACCCTTCTGGAGCAGTTCATCTGCTATGGACATCACCGCAGTAACCCTCTGAATAAGCGCTGTTCTGTGAGTGTCCACAAACTCTGCATCTGAAGAAGAATACACACACACACACACACACAGTTTTAAGAAGTTACAAGACAGACATTTGATACTGTACATGACCCTTATCTGTAAAGTTCCATCTACTTCATCAAAATATATATAGTACATTCTAAGAAATGTGTCAACTGTGTTCAAATGTCTGACACACACACACACACACACACACACACACACACACACACACACACACACACACACACACACACACACAGTTTTAACAAGTTACAAGACAGACATTTGATACATGACCCTTATCTGTAAAGTTCCATCTACTTCATCAAAATATATATAGTACATTCTAAGAAATGTGTCAACTGTGTTCAAATGTCTGACACACACACACACACACACACACACACACACACACACACACACACACACACACACACACACACACACAGTTTTAACAAGTTACAAGACAGACATTTGATACATGACCCTTATCTGTAAAGTTCCATCTACTTCATCAAAATATATATAGTACATTCTAAGAAATGTGTCAACTGTGTTCAAATGTCTGACACACACACACACACACACACACACACAAACACACACACACACACACACACACACACACACACACACACACACACACACACACACACACACACAGTGTTCCATATGCAACCTTACCTTTGAGTTCATCTCTCCTCTTAGTCTCTCTCTGCTTGTCATGACAGGAGGATGATCTGAAAATGAGAAAACAGGCATTTGGTTTCATTTCAACAGCAAACAAGTAGGAATCTTTGTAGCTTTCTAGACACATTGACAGGATAGCATCTGACTGATATCAGTTGACCTCACCTTGAGTCTCTCTGGTCATCAGATGCAGCTCCACTGCTGTCCTCCTCTGTCTTCTCTTCTGTCTCCTCCTCGTCTCTCCTCCTTTCAGCCTCACCCTCATCTCTCCTCTCTTCTCTCTCCTCTTCTCTCTTCTTCTCCGCCTCCATCTCTTCTCTCTTCATCTCTGCTCCCTCTGCTTTTCTCTTCTCTTCTGTCTCCTCCTCTTCTCTCCTCCTTTCAGCCTCACCCTCATCCCTCTTCTCTTTTGAGTCCTCTCCTCTCCTCATCCCAGCCTCTCTCTCTCCTCTCCTCATCCCAGCCTCTCTCTCTCCTCTCCTCATCCCAGCCTCTCTCTCTCTCCTCTCCTCATCCCAGCCTCCCTCTCTCCTCTCCTCATCTCTGCCTCCCTCTCTCTCTCTCCTCATCCCAGCCTCCCTCTCTCCTCTCCTCATCCCAGCCTCTCTCTCTCTCCTCTCCTCATCTCTGCCTCCCTCTCTCTTTCTCCTCATCCCAGCCTCTCTCTCCTCATCCCTGCCTCCCTCTCTCTCTCTCTCCTTATCCCAGTCTCCCTCTCTCCTCTCCTCATCCCAGCCTCTCTCTCTCTCCTCTCCTCATCTCTGCCTCCCTCTCTCTCTCTCCTCATCCCTGCCTCCCTCTCTCTCTCTCCTCATCCCAGCCTCCCTCTCTCCTCTCCTCATCCCAGCCTCCCTCTCTCTCTCTCCTCATCCCAGCCTCCCTCTCTCCTCTCCTCATCCCAGCCTCTCTCTCATCTCTCTTCCTCTTAGCCTCTCTCTCATCTCTCTTCCTCTTAGCCTCTCTCTCATCTCTCTTCCTCTCTGGTCCCTCTGCTTTTCTCTTCTCTTTTGTCTTCCCATCTTCTATCTTCTCGTCCTCTCCCTCTTTTCTTTTCTCTACCTCCCTCTTTTCCAGCCTTCTTCTGATGCTTTCTCTCCTCTGTTCTGTCCTCCGTTGAGAGTCCCTCTCCTCACTCCGATATTTGGAAGTATTTCTCCTCATGGTCTGATCTCCTCAGTCCTTACACCATGCATGTAATTTAGTTACTCCATATGTGTATATATATACCCCCCTCTCTCTCTCTCTCTCTCTCTCTCTCTCCTGTCCTCCCTCTATCTCCCTCTCTTCTCTCACTTCCTCTCCAGAACCTGTTGAGAGAGAGAAGAAAAACGGGGAAACAACAGAATAGGGGGAGAAAGAGGGGAAGGGGAAGAAAAAAGAGGGGAGGAAAAAAGAAAGAGAGAGAAAGAAAGTAAGTCACCACAAAAACCCTCAGTGTGTGTGTGTGTGTCTGGGTCTGGAATCAAAATTCATAGTTCACTAGGTGTGATAGTCATGTGGTGATGCTGCCACTGGGGGGCGCTCTCCCTCCATCTCAGGACCTGCAGGATGAGGGGATGATTTAGGACCCTTGAGGGCCACTGTAGTTAGTCCCACCCCACGTCAGAGTCTTGAGAAACAATTTCACTCATTTTCTTTGAGTTTGTCTGTGAACTTGATTATGCATTACACATTTAATTGTGTAGCCATATTCATTTGATATGTTTTTCTGTTGGCAGCCAAATAAATGCTTAAGTGTGATTTACCGGGTGATTTAGATGAGTCTAAATTTCCCAGAGGGGAAAATGTTTCATGTGGTCTAACATTATGAAGAGATCATCTGTGTTATCGTTCCCTGTTTTTGGTCCTAAATCAATCATAGCCTACCACAGAATGTGTGGAATGTTTGCTTTCCTCACAGCCACATAATACAGCATGTCCGTGTAGCCTACGCCACATACAGGATGCACGAAACGTACAGTAGGCTACCTAAACTGTAGGAGCAATCAGACAAAGGTAGGCTCGTACAAATACCTTCCGAAGATGATTTGTTTCCTCGCGTGGACCTCACCAACAAGCACATGCACCTCCGTCTCCGAAAAGTTTCTCTTCTTTCCGCGTTAGGCTCTGTGCACCAGCTTCACTACTTCCTGAAAGTCACTTGGCTCCTTTGGCCCAATCTCAAACCACCCCCTAAGCCCTCGCCCTATCCACTCCCCCTCCGTTTGCGCGTTCACGCCGAGCTTCGCCATATTAAGGGCCGTCCCAAACCAATTAGCTTGGAGTGCGCTTGGAGTGCGAGTGGGCTGTCAACCCCTTAAATAGCAAGCCTGTGTAACAGGATTAATATTGTTCCACTAGATTTTCTTATTGTATAACTTTAATAATTATTATTTTCCTTGGGTTTCTGCTCGCCTTTGATTTTAATTGGTTGATTTATTATACACAGGGCTGGGGATTGGTTTTGGGGTATCTGGGGGCGTGACCTTGTGGGGTTAACTGTGCGCATCTATATTTCCTTCCCTTTTGGGGAGTATGGGTGCAACAAGGTCAGTGCTGTCGGTCTGTCTAAGCTAATCTTGTGACAGTACTTAGTCTGCTGTTATAGTGTATGTAACCCCCCCCCCCCTGGGAGATTTGAAGTATTTCATATTGAATGAGTTATGTTAGACTTGAGGTCACTTTTATTTCACATAAGAATATAAAAAGAATGTTTCCCCGTTTTCATGACTGCAGGGTTAGCCAACGAGCAACGAACTATTGCCAGAGGCTAATGTGTTCTCGTGCCCTGTCTACATGTCCATGCAGGAACAGTCTACAATAAAAAAGTTATTTGAATGCACGTCGTCCTCCAGTGTGCTCCGTAAACACAACGCAGATTGAGCCTGGCTACACCTGCATCGATAGCCCGATAGCCGAAGCAGGAAGTGCACGTGCCAAAGAGATGCCTCAGGAAACCGCATATAAATAAAGTTCCGTCTTCCTACACTGTCAATTATTGCAGATTATTTTACAGCACTCAAACATTTGTTTTTCTCACACTGATTTCATTGCCTCAAACAAAATCGAAGACAAAAATAGGAGAACATCACTTTATCCCTATATCACTTGACTTGTAGCAAACTCTTAAAAGCCTGTATTCATAGCCGACATAAAATAAATCTAAATAGGCCTAGGTCTACGTCAAATGTAGCCTACATCATATATTCCTTTCCATTAGGCTGCGATATGCAAATTGAGCTTCACAAAAGAAGGAATGCTGCCAAAGAGGCATAGGAGTAAGTTATTAATGGATTTATGTCTTTGTCTCGGGACAGTGTCATAGTATTCATTTAGTTAGAGTTCATTTGAAAAAACATTTCCGTTTGGACTTTTGACCATTTCTCATCATACATGGATTTAATTATAGTGATTTATATTTGTATTATAAATCCTAATTTTTTTTCCCATAAATCACCTAAACATGCCATGGTGACGGCCCTGTCCCGGTCGGTTCCGGTAGAGTGGGGAGTCCATCCCACATTTGGCTTTCCATTTATATACCCTCCCCCTCGATTGAGAGTGCCCTCCACAGCTGCGAGTGACACTTCATTTGGAGGGACACTCGGTGGCGGAGTGGGAGTGGGTAGGGGGTGGTTTGGGATTGGCCCTACATTTCCTGTCCAATATGATTGGATTTAGTGATTAATCAGGTGTGCGCTGGGTCTTCCGCACACCTGATTAATCACTTAAGCCAATCATATAGGACAGGAAATAAAGATGCCAAGTGACTTTCAGGAAGTAGTGGAGCTGGTGCACAGAGCCGTTGTTTACCGTCATAGTTTTGACCATATATGGTTGAATTTGGGCGTGGAGAGGGCGGAACACGAGGCGCGTGCACGTCCGCTGTGTTCTACGACACCGTGGGATTGAGAAATCGGCGCAGCAGCGTGTACGCCATGTTTGATGGATCCGAAAAGCGTGTAAATATTCTCGTCGTACGCGGCAGTCCGCCCTTTTCTCGTTTTCGTCGTACGCCCTCTTTTACACCTGAATTTACACGCTCTTTGATAAATGAGGCCCCTGATGTCCATAAATCTAGTCAACCTAACATGTGACTTATAGTTCCACTGAGTGAGTCCAGGATAGAGAGGCAGAGAGACTCTGTTCTAAAGCTATGCTGGCTGTAGAGTAGCACTAAAGAGTAAACACAGAGCACAAATACACACACACAGTCACACTCTTCTCTCTTTTGGAGATAGTGCCTTAATCAGGGTGTGATCATAACAAGCAGAGACATTTACATACTTCCTGGTCACGTCACATGACCACTGACCCACAAGCCCAGCAAACCAAGAAGAGTAACCATGACGGCAGCAGTCAACCACACACACACCAACTAGTGAAGCATAGGATTCCTCCTCTAGTGTTTGTGTGTGGCAGGGTGTGCAAGCAGACACACACGCACACACGCACGCACACACACACACACACACACACACACACACACACACACACACACACACACACACACACACACACACACACACACACACACACACACACACACACACACACACACACACACACACACACACGGGCACACGTTTTCCTTGGGTGCTAGAGTATGAACCTTCAGCTTGTCTTTCCATATGGCCAGCCAGAAACACTTAGTTCCAACCAAACACACACACACACACACACACACACACACACACACACACACAGGCAGTAAGTACCTAAAATAGATCTCATATCACTAGTAAAAACATACTCTTTGGGAGTTGAAATATGAATTCATGTTAATACGAAGATTTAGCATTTTATTATCACAATGTGCAAAACAACAATCATACTGTACATAGACGAGCAATTAATGCACGACTTAAAACATATTCTGCAGGATCATTGTTTCCATAAACAGTATCTCAATTATTCATCTTGAACAAGTCATGAAATCAAAAGGTTGTCATTATAAAACAGGAGTGTTGTGTTGAATTCATGCTGCAACACAAACATTGAACAAATTGACATATTCTCAGATATCATACATTATATCATATTTACAGACATCACACATTATATCAACCTCAATCATAGATTTAACAAGTCAAGTCTCTGCTATTCACAGTGAAAGTCCTTTTACAGCGCAGCACTCTAACAGAACAAGGACGTCCAGTCAAAGGGACAGAACCCTTCATCTCCTCATGACCACAGTGGGGTCATCAATGTCAACATTGACCTGGGACAACCTCTGTATCTGTAGTCATGGTTACAATCAACCACACCCCATCATGTCACACAGGTGTGTGGGGACAGAACTGTGTTTCCATGGAGACCAAGGTGTTCCTCCAGGACACGGGAGGCTACTCTACCTGGCACAGGGTCACTGAGCCCCTTACCACAAACCCTGGGTAGAGGGGCTCAGTGAATGTGGTGTGGAATGTGTACAGGTGGGTCATTGTGTCAGAGGAGATGCTGTAGAAGGAGAGTACGCCAGCTGACCAGTCCAGGAAAACTCCTACTCTGCTGGATGCAGGTAACCACTCAGGTAAAATAGTCGGTTCTTGATTGTGCACGACGCCGACTCTCTGATCCCACCTGATAAGACTCCAGGATTTGTCATTGGTTCCAAGTCCAGAAGCATGATTGTCTCCCTCTCTGCTGATGGTCTTATATGTCACTCCTATAAGAGCACCCCCCTTCCTATTCACCTCCCAGTAATGGCGTCCAGTCAGACCCTCTCTACACAGCACCTGTCTGGCTCTATCAAACCTCTCTGGGTGATCAGGATACAGCTGATCCTCTTCAACCCTCTCCACCCTCCTGTTGTCCTCAGACAGAGAGAGCTTTCTGTGTGCTGTGTTTGGGTCCAGACTGAGATCACAGGCATCTACAGATGAGAGGAGAAAGGCTGGATTACAACCTGTGTTAGAGTGTGTGTGTGTGTGTGTGTGTGTGTGTGTGTGTGTGTGTGTGTGTGTGTGTGTGTGTGTGTGTGTGTGTGTGTGTGTGAGAGAGAGAGAGTGTGTGTGTGTTCCTAGGTAGCTCCTGTAGCTAGCTCTATATTCAGAGAGATTAAATATGGATTGAACATGATCTAGGAAGAATAAGGTTAAAGTTTAATTGAACAAAAGATTGAGGTCAAGCATTTCCACATGTCAAGTCAATGGATGGATGTGATTCCCTCAGGTTATTGTTTTGTACATTGACCAAAACAGCTCTTCAAAACAACAACTTACACTTCTTAAGCAGCTGTGGTTTCACCCAGATCTCTTCATTGTGGTCCACACTATGAGAGAGGCAGAGGAAGAGACAGGGCAAGAGTGACACACACACACACACACACACACACACACACATGGCATGTGTATGAAGAGCAGTCTGGACAAGACACAACTAGGACTCAGTGATAACTCAATATAAGAACATGTCTGTGTGTGAAGTACTGCCTAGAAGAGTGATGAAGCAGGAGCTCTACTCTATCAGGACCTGACCCGACTCACACCAACATGAGAAATACAGAGAATCTGAAAACTGTTATAACAACAGTAACTGGACTGATCAACATTTCATAAAGCATAATTGGTAAAGACGTGCATTAGTAATTGATACTAACTTGAGTTTCTCCAGCCTTAAGAGTGGATCAGAGAGCAGCTCCACTCCTGAGTCTCCTGGGTGATTGTAGCTCAGGTCCAGTTCTCTCAGGTGGGAGGGGTTTGACCTGAGTGCTGAAGCCAGAGCAGCACAGCCTTCCTCTGTGACTCGACAGAAAGACAGCCTATAGAGAGAGAGGTCATCAGGATATTACAACAGCTCTGCTGCACTCTGCTGGTGAGAGATGGAACTGCATACAATGTGTTTACCAGTATGATGCATGATGTAAAATGAGAGCAAGTGACATAAGAGAAATTGAATAATCTATTATTTGCCAAATAAAGAATAATATATTCTCAGCTACATATCAATGTTTACCTTTTCATCATAAATACATTGATTTGTGGAATTATCAACATATTTATCTCTCATTGGTGGAGTGTGTTTCTAATAACTGACCTCAGTATCTTCAGCCTACAGTTGGGACTCTTCAGACCATCAGAGAGCAGCTTCACTCCTGAGTCCTGCAGGTCACTGTGACTGAGGTCCAGCTCTGTCAGGTGGGAGTTTAAGCTGAGGGTTGAAGCCAACTCCTCACAACTGTTCTCTGTCAGGAAACAGTTGTCCAGCCTAAATAGGAGATGCAAATACACGACAACATGCTGAGTAACAAGTAGACTAGAGTGAGAATTTAGTCTACACACAGAAAAGTCAATGACAACATAGTGACTCACAGGCTAGAAGTCATGGAGAGAGTTGGTTAAGCCACACGTTAGTCAGTGTGTAGTAACAGAGAACATGTCGTTCATGTGTTCAGATGAAGCAGTGTTTTAGTCCTGAGCCCTATGTTACGTCCTTCCTAACTACTGTAGGAGCCAGAGATCAGCCAGAGATCAGTGGTGCTCAGCTGAGAACTGGTATCCTTCCCCTTTCTATTGAAGTAGGTCGGTTCACAGCGAAGCCAGAAGAGAACAGGATATGCTCATGCATTATGTGGGCTGTGATCAAAAAGATGTTGAAAATGAATTTCATTTCATATTTTATCATACATTATATTATGATTTGAGGATTCCCTTGTTTGATGAAATGCAAAATCAAGACCCTGAGCTGTTCTGGGCAGATAATGGCCAGAAGCTGAAGTGGTTATTTAAGGCTGAAGTATTTAAGATTGCCCGTTTTATTTATAAGGCCTGGATTAGAGAACAATCTGTTTTTAAGTAAGATATGTCAGGCTCTCCTGACATGATGTGTGAGTTCCAGTGCTGGGTAAGCTACTTTCAAAACCTAACTATTACACATTACGAGTTACGTTCATTTGAGAGTAATTCATTTATTTATAAGATTAATTTGAAACAATCCTGGACATATGTGAGTATGAAAATAAAACTATACATACAGCAAACCAATATTTTACGAGCTAGGCCTAGGCTAGCTTACTTTAATCTTTTACACTTTTTTTTCAAATCTACTGTAGATAATAAACAAACTGAATAATCATGTAATAATTGGCATCCATGGTTGAACCTAATTGCTGACCTATATCAATATGTTGCCCTACAAAAAGCTGGCTAGATAGGAAACCTGTTACAAAGGCTGATGAATGGTAAATGGACTGCACTTATACAGCGCTTTTATCCACAGCACTTCACAATGGCCTCTCATTCACCCATTCACACACCAATGGTGGCAGCTGTCATGTAAGATGCTAACCTGCTCACTGGGAGCAATTTGGGGTTCAGTGTCTTGCTCAAGGACACTTCGACATGTGGACAGGAAGAGCAGCCGGGATTTGAACCGCCGACCCTGCGGTCATTGGACGACCCACTCTACCACTTGAGTCACAAGTGAAGCTACCTAGCCTAACCTATACCTAGGGCTCTGGAGGGATAGTATTACATACTACTAAAATACCTAAAGCATGTGTTTTTAATTCTGAAAGTGCATTTTGCATGTTCTTTTTCTGGTTCTCAAAGTTGAACAGTGGAGTAAAAGGGCACTTGGAACTTGGCCAGTAAGTCTCATGATAAGCTTTCTAAAAGCGCTCAATTCTACTGTTGACAGAGGCAGCATGTCTTCGGCAACATACTCTTACACAAATCTCCTCAAGTCTCGGGGATCAAGGGCAGATCGAAATCCAAAGAAATCGAATCTATGTTGCTTGGTTTGCTCTCGTAATGGGAGTGTATCCATTGTGAAAACATAGCACCTGTAGCCATTGTTGTCTTCTCTTCGCTGGTCATGTAGCGTTGCGCTGTAGCTATGCAGATTCCAGGTGAGTGGACTTTACCAATCAATCATTCATCCTCATTCTCCCCCGTTCCCGTTCACACCCCCCCAATCAAATGCCAGCAAACAAACACACAGACAATAAACTTCCCTCTCCCTGTGCGTGTGTTTCAATACCGTAAGTAACAAATTATTTGACATTGTAACTAACAATATTACCGAAATCCTTCAGTATCTGTAACATGTTATATTGCTTAGTTACTGCCAACAGCAATATGTTACTGTAATGCATTACTTTTGTAGCGCGTTACACCCAACTCTG
The DNA here is from genome assembly GCF_949987555.1 of Borostomias antarcticus. Taxonomy (NCBI): domain Eukaryota; kingdom Metazoa; phylum Chordata; class Actinopteri; order Stomiiformes; family Stomiidae; genus Borostomias; species Borostomias antarcticus. Next base: position 2,718,276 of record NC_140264.1, on the reverse strand, counting down.
GTGAGTTCACAGGCCTATATGTGTTTTGGTGTGTTTTGTGTTTTATTATAAATATCTTGTGTGTATTTTGGATGTTTCTTTAATTATATGTTTGATCTTTGTTTATGAAAAACTGAGCGGAAAGTGATTTATAATAAGTCCACATGGGCTGGGCTGCATTTGAAGCATGACACTCAAATAAAGGAATAACTCATCATATACGATCCCTACAGATGTGATGGAGTGTGTGTAGACATGCGGTATCAGTCAGTTTAATAAAATATTACCGCATTAAAGTTTAGTAACAAGCTAACAGGGATAATGAATGTTAAACATGAAGACATTCAAATATTCTCTCCATCTCTCCCACCTGGTGTGTCCCATACAGTATATCTGAGGGTCAGTGAGTCACCAGAAAATCAACTGAACTGAAAAAAGACTGCATATGAACATGCTCTAAGAGTGACAATGTGAGACCAACAGACTGTCCAGCCATGTGTCCATTTTAGGGTTGTCATCATGTAAAAACCCCTGTAAAGGTACTGACCTCAGTGTCTCCAGTTTACAGTGTGGACCTCTCATGGCAGCGAAGACAACATGCAGGTTATCATAATATAACATCTTATTTATCATCTTCATATAACTGGTAATGTTCTTCAGGTGCAGCTCTCTCAGAGGACAGTCTGGTGTCTGGAGGGTGGAGGCCAGTGATTCACAGTCCTCAAGGCTGAGCGTCATGTCAGTCAGTCTGTAGAAACAGAGAACATGTCCTTCATGAGCTGGAGTTGCCAGGGTTCAAATCCCATCTCTATCTCTTTCACAGACCTATTGTATGTCTCCTGTCACCCCACCTACTCCCTTCCTACTGTCTAGAGGAAACACATGTCCTCTGTCCTTGTAATGGCACCAATGTCGTGGAGCTTGTCAGGTTTGTAAAGTAGCTTGTAACATGGTGGTAGGAGTGTAGACACTGAATCTGCTGAGTTGTATGTTTTCTTTTTACTTTTAAAAATGATTGCACTATGTCAGTAGATCCAAACAAACCAATATACACGAGAAACCATAAACAATGAAATGAACATTATGTATGTATAAAGTATTAATGTGATAAGTGTGGCTGATATGTGCTAGCTATAGTTTTATTGTTGCCTCCACCATCCCAGCCTCCATCTTTGGTTCTATTTGACTCTGTCAGGGGATTGATGGATAACATGCTGCTCTGTGCCTTTGCTGTTGATCATGTAGCACATGCATTTCCAGACTGAGAGCTTTCTGAAGCAGAACCATACTGGTTGCTATGGTAAATGGTAAATGGACTGCACTTATACAGTACTTTCATCCAAAGCGCTTTACAATGAAGGCCTCTCATTCACCCATTCAAACACACATTCACACACCAATGGTGTCAGCTGCCATGCAAGGTGCTAGCCTGCTCATTAGGAGCAATTGGGGGTTCAGTGTCTTGCCCAAGGGCACTTCGACATTTTGTCAGGAGGAGCAGGGATTTGAACCGCCATTGGACGACCCGCTCAACCTCCTGAGCTACAGCCGCCCGTCTCCGGGCTCTCCCCCCACACTCCCCAGTCCAAACCCTGTGTCTATATCGCCCTCACACGGACAGCTGGCTTCGCTCAAATGTTTGTTTTGATTTGTGGATCTGCCCCCTAATTCGTATTCACTCCAATATTTAATAGGTTGTACTGTAAGTTGGCCTATGCTACACCCCTCCACCAAGTTTCTTGAAAATCGGTCTGGTAGTGTTTGCATAATCCTGCTAAGAAAACAACCAATCAATGAGTGAACACACATCACTGACAACATTACCTCTCGCCCTGCGCTGTTGCTGGAGCGGAGGTAGAGTACACTGTAAACACGAATACATTCAGATAATATATACACCCTCTTTCCCACCTGGTGTGTCCCATATATGTCTGAGGGTCTGTGACTGCACAGAAAAGCAACTGAATTAACACAGTCCTTTAAAACAATCAGCGTCATTTATACTAGTGTGATATGTGTCAGTTTGACATTAATATTTACATTGCCTTTCTGCATTTCCTCACAGCTGGGATCAGTCTGTTATGCACTTTCTTGGCTATGTTGTATTTCCTCTGGTCCATCTCATCCAGCACACCCTGTGACATCAGAAGTGCGTTGGCCAGTGCTGAGCAGTGATCTCCTGAGAGAGCTTGTTCATCTCGATCTGGTGACATGAGGAACTTGTGAATGTCTTCATGTACTGCACTGTCTTTCATCTCAGTCAAGCAGAGGATGAGATTGATGTAACTATCAGGTGAGAGGTTCTCCACATCTGGCTTCCTAAGGTATTTCTTCATCTCCTCAACAGTCTCTGAGCTGCTCTCTGTCTGTGACAGAAGGCCTTGTAAGAGAGTCTGGTTGGACTCCAGTGAGATGCCAAGCAGGAAGCGGAGGAACAGGTCCAGATGTCCATTCTCACTCTGTAGAGATTCATCCACAACTCTCTTCAGCACCTCATGCAGGGGCAGCTCTGTCGACACATTCTCCAGGAGAGACTCCAGTGAACTGATGTCGTTTCTCACACAGCAGTAGAACACATAGACAGCAGCAAGGAACTCCTGAAAGCTCAGGTGCACAAAGCAGTACACCTTGTTCTTATACAGGCCATGCTCTTCTTTCAGGATTTCTGTGCACAATCCACTTTCCACTGCTGCTTCATTGACATCAATTCCACACCTTTTCAGCTCCTCCTCTGAGAATATGAGATTTCCCTTCAGCAGCTGTTGGAATGCCAGCTGGGCCAGTTTCAGAATGTCGTTGTCTCTTGATTTCAGGATCTTCTGTCTAGACTGATCTTTCTCGTTTCTCTCTTCATACTTTCCAAGTGCCATCCCTGTTTGAGTGATCAGGAAGTGAATGTACATCTCAGTCAGAGATGTAGGGATCTCTCCTTTCTTGTTTTTACTCAGAATAGGTGCTAGAACCTTGGCAGTGATATAACACATGATAGGTATGTAACACATGATGTAGAGGCTTCTGTTTTTCTTGATGTGATCGATGATTTTGTTGGCTAGTTCCTCATCTTCACTGAATTGCTTCCTGAAGTACTTCTCCTTCTGGTGGTCTGTGAAGCCTCGTACTTCTGTCATCTGGTCAATGCACTGGCGTTCAATCTTATATGCTGCTGCTGGTCGAGTGGTTATCCAGAGGAGAGCAGAGGGAAACAGATGTCCCTTGATGAGGTTTGTCAGCAGCATGTCCACTGATGATGTCTCTGTTAAATCATTCAACCTCTTGTTTCTGAAACTGAATGGAAGTTTACTTTCATCCAGTCCATCAAAGATGAACAGAACTTTAGAGGATGCAAACATGCTTGCGTCTGCTTTCTCTTTCAGTTCAGGGTGAAAGTAACACAGAAGGTCATGCAGACTGTACTGCTCATCCTGGATCAAATTCAGCTCTCTGAATGGAAGCACAAAGATGAAATCTATATCCTGATTGGCTTTCCCTTCTGCCCAGTCAAGGATGAACTTCTGCACTGAGACTGTCTTTCCTATACCCGCCATGCCTTTCGTCATCAGAGTTCTGATGGATTCTTCTTGTTCAGGACGGGGTTTGAAGATGTCATTACAGTTGATAGAAGTAACTGATGATTTTTGGAGTGATTCAATCCGCCTGATCTCATGTTCTGTATTAACTTCTTTACTCTCTCCATCAGTGATGTAGAGCTCTGTGTAGATGCTGTTGAGGAGAGTTTTTCTGTCTTCTGTAGTCCCCTCAAACATTTTCTTCAAACTGTCTTGAAGTTTGTCTTTAACTCTTTTTTGGTTCAGCAAAGGGGAGAATGGGAGAAAGTGAAAATGTAGAGTGAGACATGAAGAATAAAAAGCATAAAACAACATCCAGTACAATCACAATCCTTATACAGTAACAGTGTATAGATCTGTGAAACGCAATGGACCCTTCTAACAAAAACATTCTCCTGATTTTACATATCTCACCTTTGTTTGGTGGCACTGCATGGTGTGGCTGTGGCTACGCCTTCTGAAATGATAAGGAAAAACAAGAACCATGATGTCCAAGACCAGGACGATACTGTCCTACAGAACCTCGGGGATGATAAAGGACGATACTGTCCTACAGAACCTCAGGGATGATAAAGGATGATACTGTCCTACAGAACCTCAGGGATGATAAAGGATGATACTGTCCTACAGAACCTCAGGGATGATAAAGGATGATACTGTCCTACAGAACCTCAGGGATGATAAAGGATGATACTGTCCTACAGAACCTCAGGGATGATAAAGGATGATTGTGTTCTTGTAGCAGTATGACCTTCTGGAGGGGACAACAGTGCAACTGTAGCACACAGACAGAAGCGTGGGATGAAGGTTTCACCTTTTCTCTGAGCCTCCACAACGGGTAGAGTTGTAAAGTTGTGGAACAAACACACACACATGCGCGCGCGTACACACACACACACACACACACAGTTTACTATAGATTATCAGGCTAACTTGGTAGAGCTCCGGTGCAGTAGGTTCTCCATATGTTGTCTCTTAGATAGTTTGGAGTTCATTTTTGTTATGGTGCAGTTATAGATAAGAATAAGAAACACAACTTATTTGATTGTGACAAGATTAAATAAACATAATCTAACAACAGAGCTTACCAAGGTCCTGGAGTAAATGAGGCTCTTTCTCCTGGAGGATCCTGTAGAAGGCTGATTTGACCTTGACTCCCCCGGATTTTAAGGCGTTGTCCAGCTCCCTCATCTTCTTCTGTCTGGTCGGGGCTGCTTGGATGTCAGAGTAGAGCTCATCAGGGATCATACCCTTCTGGTGCAGTTCATCTGCTATGGGCATCACCTCAGCAACCCTCTGAATGAGCTTAGACCGATGTGTGTCCACAAACTTTGCCTCTAGAGAAGAGAAATACACACACAAACACACAGAGAGAGAAGAGAATGGTAAACTGGTAGCTTGCACTTCTAAACATGTCCAGTGTTCCACCTCAGTACAGAAATACAGCCTCACCTCTGTCTTCTCTTGTCCTCTCTGTCTCACTCTGTCCATCATGAGAGGTGGAGGGCCTGAGGAAGGAGAACAAATGAAAGAAAGAAATTACCGTATTGTCCCGAATATAAGACAATATTTTTTTCCTAGAAAAACATCTGAAAAAAAGGTGTCGTCTTATATTCGGGGTCTAGACTTTTAAATGTAATTATACATTCACAACAGCAGATGGCGCTGTTCCCCCAAGCAAGCCACCGCTTTTCTCCCTCAAGGCACAACACACAGCGACGGGTGGCTGGCTGTAAAGACGGAAAGACGTGGTATATAATTGCATAGGCGATTTTACCCTCTGAGAGGGGGTGGGGGCAACATTTTGACGTGAGAAAAAAACAAAACAGTTCTGCCGTCCCGTCCCGTCTATTTACAAAGAATGCTTGTTGTGAACAGCATGCTAATAAGAAATCCGTATGACAATTCAATATGCACAACGCATCAAACTTCATTAAACACCTAAAAATATTCGGATTATGATACATTTCACAGGAGAGCATACTGAGACTGGTAAGATTATCCACACCCTGGAACTACAACCCAGGAGCAATGTTGACACTGCCCCCTATATCCACATCCTGGTACTACAACCCAGGAGCAATGTTGACACTGCCCCCTATATTCACACTCTGGTACAGGGGCAACATCAACAAGATATAATCTGACTGATAACAACTGAACTCACCTTGAGTTTCTCTGGTCATTAGATGCTGCTCCACTGTTGTCCTCCTCTGTCTCCCCCCCTGCTTTTCTCTTCTCTTTTGCCTTCCCATCTTGTTTCTTCTTCTTTGTCTCTCCCTCTTTTCTTTTCTCTACCTCCCTCTTTTCTATCTCTTCCAGACTTCTTCTGCGGGCTGTGGAAATGATGATGTTTTCTCTTCTCTGTTCAGTCCGCCGTTGAGAGTCCATCTCCTCACTCCGATATTTGGAAGTATTTCTCCCCATGGTCTGATCTCCTCAGTCCTTACACCATGCATTTAATTTAGTTGACTTGTTTGTCACTCATGCCTAATTCCTTCACCTGACAAGAGTTAACTGGATTCTGAACAGACTGGATTCTGTAAGAGACATTCACAGGTGTTTTAAAAAGCCCTGAAGCCCTGATGTCCATAAATGTAGTCAACATAACATGTGACTTCTAGTTCCACTGCGTGAGTCCAGGATAGAGAGGCAGAGAGACTCTGTTCTAAATCTATGCTGGCTGTAGAGTAGCACTAAAGAGTAAACACAGAGCACAAATACACACACACACAGTCACACTCTTCTCTCTTTTGGAGATAGTGCCTTAATCAGGGTGTGATCATAACAAGCAGAGACATTTACATGCAGCCATTTAGCAGATGTGAACACATTAGTCTCTGACATCTTAGAGTGTATAGGAAGGAATTTCTATGATGTAAATGATATTGTCATGTGAATATTTAGTGTATATAAATGCAGGATTCTCACCTGACTGCTGCAGATTCAAGGTTGTCTCTTCAAATGTCTGAATCTTTCTGAGAACAAGGAAATAATTTACATAAAAATAGACTCACCTGTCTAAGAAGGGACTTCAGACCTACATATTTGTGGTTATCTATGTGGGTGTGTGCATGTGTCTTTAACAACACACAAGGAGCGAGAGAGAGAGAGAGAGAGACGGACATACTTCCTGTTTACTGTCACTCAACAACACATTCTAATTCCAATAGAACTTTCTAATGCAAATGTAACTATCCACAATGTCACACCAGCTTCCTTTCTCTGCATATTCATGACGTTTACAAAGCATTATACACAAACATTTACTGACCAACACATGTACCATTCATTTAGAACATGTTCAAACCTAAATAATTGTATCCAGTGGGATGAAATGGTTGTATTCTTCCACACATAGTCTCATAGGATCTACCTCCATATGAATCATTATTCTAAATACTAAAACTGACTTCTGGTAATGAAACGCTCAGCAGACTTCCTGCTACACCATTCTAGCCTCTGATCTGATCTGAGTTCTGTTCAACCAAGAACACACACAGGGGTGTACTGAACTAAGAACGTTCCAGAAACAATGTTCAACAAAATAGATATACCAGTATATGTGTATATATGCAAATATTTAAGATTCTCACGTCTGCTGCAGAAACAAGGTTGTTTCTTCAACTCTCTGGCAAGGAGGGTCATTACACTCGTATAAACACGCTTTGGAGGCAAAAACACGTTACGTAATGCTACATTTGTGTGTGTGTGTGTGTGTGTGTGTGTGTGTGTAGGATCAGACTTCCACTAGTCTGTGTGAATATGTCACTTAGACCATCATTATAGCAAGAGGCAGCCCACTGATGATGCAGGGTCTTTTTCTCATTTGAAACCCATTTGTGTGTGATCTGATCTTTTTAGTGTAGTGTAGTACACTTGTAGTGTAGTGTACAAATTTAGTGTAGAAATGTAGGATTCTCACCTGACTGCTGTAGATTCAAGGTTGTCTCGTCAACTGTCTGAATCTCTCTGAGAACAAGGAAATGATTTTCACAACTGACTAAGCACGCACGCGCACGCACGCTGTAACGGTCTGTTCCTCAAACGTGATTAGTTGGGCGCCAGCCAGGGCAGGGGAACCCTGGCAATATTTATAGTTTGTCTGAGTCCCAGGCTATTACACAGGATGCATGTATGTACTTCACATGAACCCTCAGCGAGCTTATAAAGAATAACACAAACACCATGGCACACGTTTCATACATATATTCTGACCCACACCCGGCAACAACTGAGACACAATCCAACTCCCACCAGCAGGGGCAATGTCCCAGAAGTCCAACAGTGCAAACAATGTCCCAAGATTCCACCAGCAGGTGGCACCACCCCCAAGTCCTTGAATATCGCACCACACGGAAGTCCTTTATCCAGTCCACTCTGGCGTGGTAAACAACAGTAGAATAGTCACAGTTCAAAAATACAATCACAGCGCTATTCGTGGGTCCATCCGTTCACCCACGCACAAACACCCTGAGTATTCCACAAGTGCGGCAGAGATCAATCCCGGCCCAAAACGGTAAATCCTACAATCAGAGCCACCGCACAAAGAAATAAACGGATCAAACTCACTTAAAGTTAGGTTGCGGATGACGTCACCCCCCCCTTTTTCCCTCGAATGCGGAAGACCGGAGGAGCCGGCAACGGCCCGTGTCTCCCCCTCGAAATCCACCGAAGGAATAAACAATGATCCTCCAAAATAGTATTCCAATGAGGTATGTGGAACATAAACCTTCCGTAGGCTTCCTCCCGTTCACGAGGCTACAATCCACCGCGAAATCGACTGGGGTTCCGGGTTAGGACTCTCGTTCGTCAGACGAAGGTAAGGCTCTGTCATGGATGTATTATATAAACTGGATACAGCCACTCCATTCACTGGCCGCTATCAACAATGAAGCCCTATTGAACCGCGCCATCTTGGCAAAATTTGTAGTCATTTGACTATTTCCGGTTACTTTTGACTTGCGCAGTTGAGCTTCTCTGGCCGACGCGCGTCCACGAAAAAGTTCACATTTCTCTGAAATGTAGACGCGCGTTCCCGGCTCTCCCCGCTTTGATTTAGCAATGAAAACCGGCTTGCATATTAACCTGTTTTTGTCAAATATATCAATTGGAGAAATTATTTTTTGATCCTGGCATCTTAGTTTTAACAGGTTAAATATAATTTAACATGTTTTGTTTGCTAGTAGATGGTATTCATTCCGTTCGCGATAACGTTATTGCAGCCAGGCTAAATTCCTCCAGGGAGTCAGTGACAGGCGAGTTGAAGAGCTTCACTCCCCGCCAGCAGGAGCATTGGCCGCGGCTACCGCATCTTGGATAACCCGCTGAGTTCCTGGCTGCTATTTCACACTCGCCCTTGATCAATCCCAATACCGATCCATGGTAATAATGAATCAATCGTTCAGATCAGATCGGAAGTGCTGCATGCATGTTACAACATCATTGTTAGCTTTATTAACATAACCATAGCCTACATTTATCTCTCTAACGTTAGGCTATCCATCTTACACCAGTCGGCCATTCGATAAATGGAAGCGGTGAACGCCAACGTTGACTGAAAACACCCAAACTCAGTGTATCGTTTCATCTTCATGCTACACATCTGTATGCGGTAGCCGCGGCCAGAGCTCCTGCTGGCGGGGAGTGAAGCTCTTCAACTCGCCTGTCACTGACTCCCTGGAGGAATTTAGCCTGGCTGCAATAACGTTATCGCGAACGGAATGAATACCATCTACTAGCAAACAAAACATGTTCAATTATATTTAACCTGTTAAAACTAAGATGCCAGGATCAAAAAATAATTTCTCCAATTGATATATTTGACAAAAACAGGTTAATATGCAAGCCGGTTTTCATTGCTAAATCAAAGCGGGGAGAGCCGGGAACGTGCGTGGACGCGCGTCGGCCAGAGAAACTCAACTGCGCAAGTCAAAAGTAACCGGAAATAGCCAAGTGACTACAAATCTAGCCAAGATGGCGCGGTTCAATAGGCCTTCACTTTAGATTTCGATTCCTGGGGGCTTGGGCTCTGTGCACACCCTTTTCGCTACCATACGACTGACTCCATGGCCCAATCCCAATGTCCCCCCTAAACCCTCAAGCCCTGAGCCCTCACAGACTTATTGACGTCACCTGGTGAAGTGATCGAGTGCGCGAGGCTGCAAGGGCTCGAATTGGTATAACAAGGAATGGGACAGCACTTGTGACATCACATTACGTTGACGTGAAAACATATTTCTTACTATTGTGGGCGTGGGGCTTTTTTTTAAATCAATTTGTAAATTGTACATGTTTTTCTTGTAGGCCTTCGTGTAAATTAATTTTGGCTGAGTCAAATCCCCTTTACATTATCAGAACTCTCTGTGTTACCCTCAAAACATTTGTTCAACTTGAAATCATTTCATTTTGTGGTCATATGCGATCGCATCTGCGATCAAATATCAACCCAACCCAGTATTTCTTAGTAGGATCGCATCGATCCTACATTACTGCCTGTGATTCTTGTTTGTGATGAATCCAAAAGTATTAACTTAAGAATGATAATATATTATGTATACACATTCCTGCACCTCACAACTCTTTCCATATTCATGTTGGAAATCTCAATTCAAAGAACACTGCACCGAAATGGGTAATTAATGTCATACTGCTTTTAACTGGGCAATCATATGATTTAGAGCAACAGAAATCGATGTAAATTATAACCATAGCCTACATATTTTTAAACAAATCACATTATACAAACCCATGGGGTTAATAACCCATACTTAAAAATAATGAAACCAAATTAATTATAAGGCTACTTGTGCAGATAAGCAAGTCCAGCTGAAAACATGAAAACATATTTTGTTCTGTAACGTGAACGTTACGGTTGGTTGATCTGTCCGTGCTTGTTTATTGGCTGTTCTTCAGGTAACCCCGTGTTTCACGTCACAATGCTATGAACTGTGGGTAATTCCCTTGGGCTAAGTCTGCAGAAATGCAGACTTACGGGAAGGGGCCATAAAGGGCTCAAAATGGCTGCCGGAGAGCCCTCGCGCACTTGCCGAGTTGACATTGGGACACCCCTAAGCCCTCGCGGACTTCGCGGGAGCGCGCCCTTAAGTCTGCGAGTCTGCAAGGGTGGACATTGGGACTGGGCCCATCTTTCAATTTCCCGGCTAGCTATACCTACTTCCCATTGGTAGGAGGCGGACACCGGACTAACAGGTATACATATTCATGAGCCCAAACGGGAACGTGCTCCATGAACGGGAACGGGCAGAGCGCGTTACAACGCACACACACACACACACACACACACACACACACACACACACACACACTCACCCTCTAGCACTGTAGAGCAGCTAAATCCACAACAAGTCACTACTAGCTTCAGATCTCTGTGCCGATGCCCTCACATGACCTCTCTATACGGGT
>NC_140264.1:2574806-2702306 GCF_949987555.1 Borostomias antarcticus | reverse complement strand
TACTGTATATGTGTACAGTAGTACAGAAATAGCGCAAGAATGAAGCAATGAGGCAAAGGCCTTTTACACACACTAGGATGTGTGAGCTAACCGCTTGCCTCTTACACACACTAGGATGTGTGAGCTAACAGGAATTATACCCCCAATGACTCAGATACTGTAACCAAACCTGAATGTTGATATCATATTTAGTTCGGTTTTAGTACTGCTGGTACATTAAAGAATATACAGGTATACTTCTACTGATGTATTTATGGCATGTCATCACTGATGTGAATGGTGCAGAGAAGTAGTAATGATAATTATATATATATATGAAGAGTTCATTTGCAAAAACAGATATGTGCATTTTGATACATTTTGATAAATCATTTTTTCAATCAAATGTCAACATTTAATATCAATTAAATAACAGTTTGATGGTTTTGATTACGTAAAGAAGAGTCTTCTTTATTTAATCAAAACAACCCAACTGTAACTTAATTGATATTTAATGTTGACATTTGATTGAAAAAAAAAAAGGAAAAAAAAGAATATATATATATATATATATATATCCTGTATGTGGGTGTGTATATATATATATATCCTGTATGTGGGTGTATATATATATATATACAATATATATCCACACATACAAATTATATTAGGCTAAATGAAAATTTAAATGTATAAAATCAAATTCATCTATACACCAGATTCAAGATGAGAGCCCTCACCGCCCGTAACGGTCAGAGAGACCTCCTGGTACGTGTCTTTGAAGAGTCTGTCCACTCCGCACCAGTACGTCCCCGAGTCCGTCCTCCTCAGTCCAGGGGCCTCATTTATCATTGAGGTACGCCTTCTTTTACACGGTCTTTTTCGCGATTTCAGGCGTACGCCATTTGCCCCCCCCACATTGCGATTTATCAAGCCGAAAGGGGGGAAATTTAGTCGCCTTTCTCCGCGCTTTTGTACGACACCTCTCAAGTTGTCGTACCGATTTACACGGTGTTCTACGCCCTTTTTGAACACAGGGGGAACTGGCGACGCAGGTGGTGCGTCGGTGAATTACTATGTTTGACGGAGAGAGACAGTTCATGAACGCACAATCATGTAGGCTAATAGCCCAATTAAGCACCAACATATATCGCAATGCTAGATTAGACGTGTCCTCTAACCGGCTCATTAATGGTCCGATATGGATTTGTTCCCCAAACTGAACCTATGCGCTGTCCCAAACCTTTCCGCGCTATATGTCACACACCTAATGCAGGCACTCCATCAAACGGCAATAATTGACCAATTAGATTGTCATTAATATGTGATCATGTGGACCTGTTTGCTGTTTGGTAAGCATATAAATGACAGTCCTCCTGTGCGTAATGCGAGCCTAAATGAATCCGGCGCTACTCGGCCTACTGGTTGAGATAGAACTCCAAAGAGGTGACGGCGATGGCGACTGCACCCACATAAGGGCACCATCAGTGAATGAATACGTCTATGTGAATCGCTAAAATGTGCACACTATAAATATCCAAATCATATGTGACATGCTCATCACAAGTGTAGTGGCACGGTGGCCTGGCTCCACGCATGACTCATTCATCCTGGCGCACAGCAGGGTAGGGCTAGACTGGAGGCAGGCGCTGCGCGTGACGGCTGGCTTGTTGGTGTGTGCATAGCCAAGATACATATTCTTTGTCTTATTTACTTTAATCTTTATTAGCATTTTCCATCCATACAACGACAATACAATAAAACATAAAAACTTACAATAACAGCTTATGGGTACTTCCATCCATGCAGCTTTTTTTTCTTACTCAAATATGACAATTTTAATATTAGTGGTATCATCACACTTCCTTCTATAATCCATCCATTTTCCCATCTCCCTTCAAACTTTCCTTCCTGCATCCTCAATGCATAAATAAATCTCATAAATCTCCTCCACAACACCCACCACTGCTCCTTGGTTGGGGGTTCCACCTTATACCAAGCCCTCATTATTGTCTTTTTACTAGCAACCAATAGTACTTTCACTAGGTATCTGTCCCCTCCTTGTACATCATTCTGTTATGTTTGCCAAGATGTATATTCAAAGCTGATAAGAATGAGAACCAGTCAAGACCCCACCACAAAATGAGGACCCAAGCCCTCAGCCCCCTCCCCGTCATGAGGTTTACCAGCGGGGCCAAAGGGCCCACACTGAGGTCATGCGCCAGCTATGAAGACACAAACAAGTAAGGTTCACATTTCTACCATTTTATTGTCTGTTGGTGGGTGACTGTGTGAGGTGTGTGAGTGCGTTTGTGAGTGAATGTGTGAGGTCCGTGAGTGTGGTAGTGAGTGACTGTGTGAGGTCCGTGAGTGTGGTAGTGAGTGACAGTGTGAGGTCCGTGACAGCATGTGTGAGGGAATGAAGTGCAGTGAGGATGTCCTGTTGGCTCTGGTGGTGTAGTGTGGTGACCTCCACCAACTGCTGAACAACTGCCCCACAACTGCCCCAATCCCTTCTGCCATTTCCCTCTGGGCCTCTAGGGTCATGAGCCTCCAGCACAGCGTCTGATAGGAAGCCCAGCCCTCAGGGACCCTTGAGGCAGGGACGCTGGCAGCCGGAGGTGGAGGCGTGGGCGGTGGAGACGGGGGCGCTGGAGATGGCACTGGAGGTGGAGGCCGGTGCGCTGGAGGTGGAGGCACTGGAGGTCGTGGCACTGGATGTAGAGGCTGCAACCGGCGGGGGCACGACCGTCAGGTCAAGGACCACTGCAGACTCCCCCTCCTCTGAGTCCCACCCCACGTCAGAGTCTGGAGAAACAATTTCAGTCATTTTCTTTGAGTTTGTCTGTTAACTTGATTATGCATTAAACATTTTATTGTGTAGCCATATTCAATTGATATGTTTTTCTGTTGGCAGCCAAATAAATGCTTAAGTGTGATTTACCGGGTGATTTAGATGAGAGTCTTAATTTCCCAGAGGGGAAAATGTTTAATGTGGTCTAACATTATGAAGTGGTCATCTGTGTTATCGTTCCCTGTTTTTGGTCCTAAATCAATCATAGCCTACCACAGAATGTGTGGAATGTTTGCTTTCCTCACAGCCACATAATACAGAATGTCCGTGTAGCCTACGCCAAATACAGGATGCACGAAACGTAGGCTACAGTAGGCTACCTAAACTGTAGGAGCAATCAGACAAATGTAGGCTCGTACAAATAGCTTACCTTCCGAAGATAATTTTCTTTCCTCGCGTGGACCTCACCAACAAGCACATGCACCCCAGTCTCCGAAAAGTTTCTCTTCTTTCCGCGTTTTTCCATAAACGTATTTGTCTTTCCTATGCTCCACGCTATATTATGTCGGTTCCTTCCGGGGTATCCACGTTGTGCGCTGTCATAGTTTTGACCATATATGGTTGGATTTGGGCGTGGCGAGGGCGGAACACGGGGCGCGTGCGCGTACGCTCTCTCCTCCGCCAGTCTCGGATTTCGGAGCGTACGACATTTTTGATAGATCCGAAAAGCGTGTAAATATTCTCGTCGTACGCTACATTTCGCATTTTCCGCGTTTTCGTCGTACGCCCTCTTTTACACCAGAATTTACACGCTCTTTGATAAATGAGGCCCCAGGTTGTGTTCCCAAACAAATATCACCTTGATCACACCTGTCTGAACTTGCCAGCACTCCTGCCCTTTTCTTTTCAATAATATCTCTATTCAATAATCAAATTCAGTCCAAATGTCTCTATATAGTCCTTACAATCAGTTTGTTTTAAGTCCTTGATCCATTCCCTCACAATATAGCTCCCATATTATGATGAGACTTGAATATGACGAGATGTATTGAATTTGTTTGTCAGCAATCCTGATGCAGAAGTTAATGCTTGTGAATAAATATTAGGGTGTGTGAATGTTTTTACGAATACGCCAACTGTTTGTCCAATTTTGTCTAATTTTGTCCTCTTGGTAAAAGTCGATTGCGCTCTAAAAACATGAAAGAATAAAACAAAATCCAGCAACACAAAGATGAGATGGTGATTGCAAAGGGAACTGTTTAAATTAATTCCAATAAACCTGGTTGAGTTCAGGGTTTACAACCATTCATCTCTTACAAAATGCATGAATAAATAATTTGAACAGTACTAATAATAGGTTATGTTATCACAGCAGCACAGATTGAGATTACAATTACAAATTGGAATAAGGCTATCCTTTTGGATTTTAGATTATTATTAAATGCAAGAAATGCACACCACACGAAACAAAACTGGGATGGTATTTGTTGGTGACTGTTGATGTTGGTTGGATGGCTGGACAGCTGCATTTTAAACTCATAACTTTTCAGAATGTTGCTTGTTTTTTTATAAACCTTTTTAAATAAACATTTTATAACCTGAGAGATGTATTGTAGAGTGTTCATTTGTGTGTATGGGGGGTTGTCATTGTGTCAAAACTCGACACAAGCCATAAGAAAACACTTGGGAAGCATCTCACTTCTTGGGAAGCATCTCACTTCTATGTCAAAATGAAACTGCAATCAAAACCCAATAATAATTTTTCAAAGTGGCATTTCTGCTACAAAATGATTCACACATGCACCAGTTGAAATATTATTTCAAAGCAGCAACAAAACTGTTCAGTGTGGAAAGAACTTCAGGGAGTCAGGAGCGTTAAAGAAACACCAGCGTGTTCATACATGAGAGAAGACGTACCACTGTGACCAATGTGGGAGGAACTTAAGTCGGTCAACACCCTTAAGGGGGGGCACCAGTGTGTTCATACAGTATAGAGCTGCACAGAGTTCACTGAAGCCTGCCTGAACAAGGACCCCATCTTTGTAAGCAATAGTGTGTCTTTGTGTGTGTGTGCGCGCGTGTGTGCATGTGTGCGCCTGCTTCCCACTGTTGGGTTAACTGATATCAAATTGACTTTTATAATCACTATCATCAAAATCTTTTTTTTTTCGATTCTGAACATCCCTGAAGGGCAACTAGACATACTTTACAACTACACATAAAGAACAGTACATGCGTCTCCACACAAACCTGCCCCCCCCCCGACTCTTTCTCTCTCTTTCTCATTCCTTCTTTCTCTCTCCTCTCAGGTCCACCACCACCTATTGAAGAAGGGATAGATGAAGGAGAAGGGAGTTGGAGAATGTCCAATGTCTCCAAGACCAAGGAGGTCATTGTTGACTACAGGAAGAAGAAGGATGTCCTCCCACCAGTTACCATCAGTGGCTCTGTAGTGGAGAGGGTGGACACCTTCAAATACCTGGGGGTGAACATCCAGGAGGACCTGACTTGGGACTGCCACATAACCGCAGTCGTCAAAAAGGCCCAACAGCGCCTATATGGCCTCAGGCGCCTGAAGAAATTCAGCCTGGGACCCCAAATTATCAGGGACTTCTACAGAGGCACAATAGAGAGCCTACTGAGGAGCAGCTGCACCGACAGGGACCACAAGGCGCTGAGGAGGGTGGTTCACACGGATGAAAAAATCACTGTGTGTGACCTGCCCAGTCTAGAAGACCTCTACACCCAGTGCTGCCACAACAAATCCCTCAGGATCATCAAAGACCCCACCCACCCCTACGCTCCCAAAGAGTAAAGGGCTACAAGACCCCCAAAGCTCGCACCAGCAGGCTAAGGAACAGTTTTTTTCCCCCAGGCAATTAGACTGCTAAATGAAAGGAAAGTGTAGCTTCTCTCTCTTATCCCTACTGTTTATAGTGATTACTATGTATTTATCTCTCTTATCCCTACTGTTTATAGTGATTACTATGTATTTATCTCTCTTATCCCTACTGTTTATATTGATTACTATGTATTTATCTCTCTTATCTCTACTGTTTATATTGATAACTATGTATTTATCTCTCTTATCCCTACTGTTTATAATTGATTACTATGTATTTATCTCTCTTATCTCTACTGTTTATATTGATTACTATGTATTTATCTCTCTTATCCCTACTGTTTATATTGATTACTATGTATTTATCTCTCTTATCCCTACTGTTTATAGTGATTACTATGTATTTATCTCTCTCATCCCTACTGTTTATAGTGATTACTATGTATTTATCTCTCTTATCTCTACTGTTTATATTGATTACTATGTATTTATCTCTCTTATCCCTACTGTTTATAGTGATTACTATGTATTTATCTCTCTTATCCCTACTGTTTATAGTGATTACTATGTATTTATCTCTCTTATCCCTACTGTTTATATTGATTACTATGTATTTATCTCTCTTATCTCTACTGTTTATATTGATTACTATGTATTTATCTCTCTTATCCCTACTGTTTATATTGATGTGACGGCCCCGCCTACTCCATTTGCCTGTCTGGGTGTGTTGTGTGTGTGTGTGTGTGTTCAGTCTGTTCAGTGTCTGTCCTAGCAGGTTCCTGAGGTGGGCGTGGCCGTCATCAGCTGCTACCCTGGCACACCTGGGCCTGGTGTGTCAGGGCTCTACAGGAAGAGCTGGGAGCTCAGTTGCTCTCTCGATTCCTCCCGGGGACACCGATTGCTTTGTTTTGCTTTATAGTTTGAACCTGGTTTTGCACTACTCAACACTGCATTCATACACCCTTCACTCACTCATTCACTCACACCACTGATAACTGACCGCACATCCCATGTTTGATTTATGTACTTTATGTCTTGTTTGAGTTTAGTTTAATTAAATCTTATTGTTAATCCTTAGTTTGGTGTGCGTCCCCCTCCTTTGTCGCGGCCATACACGGCTTGGTTTGTGACAAATGGGGGCTCGTCCGCTTTTTTGTTTGTGGGGCTGATTTGGGCCGTTTGGTTACCTTGTTAGGGTTTGGTTGTCTTTGGTCTGGTCTGCTTTTGTGTTTGGCTCGCCCTGTGTTTGGGAGGGGGATGCTTTTGGTTGCTGTGGACGCGTTTGGTTGCTTAGGATGCTTTTGCTTTTGGTTGCTTAGTTGCTTTGGTTTCTTTGGTTGTTTTGTTTGGTTGATTGGTTAATTGGCTTGTTGGTTCTGCAGTCCGGGTGGGGCTGATTGGTGGTGATTGCATGGTGGCGTTCTGGTGTGTGGCCTGGCTTGTTGGTGGGATTTCCCCTGGTAGGCATAGCAACGTGTCCTGTTGGTCGCGTTGGTTTGTTGTTTTAGTTTCTTATTTTTGTGTGGTGTGCGGTTGGTAGCAGTTGTCTCGGGGACACTTCCATAGCTGTTAGGTGGGTAACCAGCTTGCTGGGGGCTTGGCCAGGCTATTGGGTTTGTGTTTAAAGAGCCCGCCGCTGATCCACACGAAGACTAGGGGCTAGAGTGGTTAGCTTAGTCTGTGGCAGGCAGTCTAGGTAGTGGGGACTTTCCGCTTTCGTTGGTACGCACCAGATTAGCCTGCCTTTGCGTCACTTGTGGTTCTGCTGTAGTTTCTTTTTTCTCCTTGGTTGGTTTGTTCGGCTGGTCCATGATGGCGGCGGTTGATGCGTTTGTGGCTGCTCCGAGTGAGAGCCTTTTGGAGGGTTGTACGCTTGACCAGTTATTTAAGATTGCTGATCGGTATGAGGTGGATCTGAGTGGTCTGGCCGATAAGCGGAAGGGGTCCGTGAAGGCGCGCATCATTCTCCGGCTGGTGGAGAAGGGGGTGCTGGCTGCTACATTGGAGGCCCCTGGGCGGTCTGTTTCTCCGCCGTTGATCAGGAGAGGTCCGTTTAATGTTGGCGCTCTGTCCTTTGAGCAGCAGAAGGAGTTGCTGTTGCTCCAGTTGGCTCATGATAAGCACAAACTGCAGCTGGAGTTGGATCAGAGGTTGGCTGTTGAGCGGCTGCGTCGGGAGACGGAGCAGGCTAAATTGGATCTGCAGTCTGATAGATTGAGCTTGGTCAGGGACGGTAGGCTCTCCGGGGAGTTCTTGGAGGGGGGGGGGAGGAGCGTTCGGTTTAGTCGTCTGATCTGGTCAGTAACTTGCGTCTTGTGCCTAAATGTAATGAACGTGACCCGGATGTGTTTTTTGCTATGTTTGAGCGGGTTGCGGTGACGCGATGCTGGTCCGATGCGGAGCGGATATTGCTGCTGCAGTCGGTGTTGACTGGGGAGGCGCAGGAGGCGTATGTATCTTTTCACGGTGACGATATTACATACGAGGCTGTTAAGGCTGCTATTCTCAGAGCATTTGAGTCCCTGAGGCTTATCGCCAGCGCTTTCGGTCCTGGGAGAAGGGGGCTTCTCAATCGCATATGGAATTCACAAGGGAGCTCTCTGTAACTTCACCTGGACATTCACAGATCCTGAATATATACACACGACAGTTGTGGTTCATGGAAGAAAGGAGGCAAATCAACAAGCAAGTTTTATTTTATTGACATGTTTAAGCAGAAAGCCAAAGGGCACAATGCCAAAAAGCCAACAGACAGAACAAAAAGATGTCATCACAACAGACATAGCAGTGAGACATCCAGTAACATCCTTGTTAGAAAACAGACAATCAACAGGGTACTGAATAAAAGATCAAACAAGTCAAGAACAAACAATATAAGAATATTTTATTTAACAACTTAAAAAGGTGTGTGTGTGTGTGTATGCCACTATTGCCATGAGGTGGGCCATTGGAAGTCTGATTGCCCAGTGCTTAGGTCAAGGTCGCAGCGTTCTGGGGTGAACCCTACTGCTTTGGCTGCCACCGTTTCTACTCCTGTGGTGGGGGAGGGGAACGGTTGGCGGGTGCAGGCTGGTGGGATAGGCAGTCCCAGTGATTCATACCGGCCATTTATCACCAGTGGGTTTGTGTCTCGGGTGGGTAGTGACATTAAAGTGCCCGTTAAGATTTTGAGGGATACAGGGGCTGCTAACTCATATGTACTGGACTCTGTTTTGCCATTTTCTGAGGAGTCTGACCGTGGGGATAGGATACTTATGCGAGGGATGGGATTAGAGGTGTTGCCTGTCCCAGTACATGGGCTGAGACTGGAGTGTGACTTGTGGAACGGGGAGGTGTCTGTTGGGGTGAGACCAGCGTTACCGGTGGAGGGGGTAGATTTAATTTTGGGAAATGACTTGGCTGGCAGTCGTGTTTGGGCTGGTGTTTCCCCTCCTCCAGTCGTCACTCCGTCGCCGTTACCGTCGGAACGGCCTGATGACTGCGCTGAGCAGTTTCCTGACGTTTTCCCAGCATGCGTGGTAACGCGTGCGATGGCTCGGGCTGAGACTGGTGGGAAGGTGGATAAGACTGCGCCATGCTTACCTGACATACCTTTGCCTATATCTCACGATGAGCTGCGGTGTGAGCAGAGAGCTGATCCCTCTATGCAGGGGCTGTTTGGGTTGGTGCCGTCGGCTGACGAGGTGAACAGTGCTGCCAGTGGTTTCCTCATTCAGAACGATCTCCTGGTGAGAAAGTGGATGCCTCATGGAGAGGGTTTTGTGGTAGATCCTATTTGTCAGGTTGTCGTTCCATCTAAGCTGCGTGGGGAGGTGTTAACGCTTGCTCATGATGGGGCGGGGCACTTGGGTGTCAGGAAAACATACGACAGGATTCTACGTCATTGCTTTTGGCCACGTCTGAAACGAGATGTTTCCCTGCACATTAGGAACTGTCATACGTGTCAATTGACTGGTAAGCCCAACCAGGCTATGCAATTGGCTCCGTTGCGTACAATTACAGCTCGGTCAGTGGTCAAGGCCCTGACGCAGTTTATATCTGTGTTTGGCATTCCCAGAGTCATCCAGAGCGACCAGGGATCCAATTTTACCTCCAATTTGATGGGACAGGTGTTGAGGTTCCTCGGCATTAGGCATAACCAGTCGTCAGCCTACCATGCTCAGAGCCAAGGGGCTTTGGAACGATTTCACCAGACGCTGAAGTCCCTTCTGCGGGCGTACTGTACTGAGATGAGTGGGGACTGGGAGGAGGGGCTTCCGTGGTTGCTCTTGGCGGCGCGGGAGGTGATACAGGAAAGCACTGGGTTTAGCCCGAATGACCTGGTGTTTGGTCACATTGTCCACGGCCCGTTGGCTGTGTTTAGTGATGGGTGGAAAGAGACGAGTCCGCCCTCCAACTTGATTGACTACTTGAATGGGTTCAGGCATCGGCTGTATGTTGCAGGGGAGTTGGCGAAGCAAAAGCTGGCTGAATCACAGGTACGGATGAAAAGAGTGCAAGACCGCCAGGCTGAGTTACGGGAGTTCAGTGTAGGAGATCAAGTTCTGGCTCTCTGTCCTTTGGTGAGTTCGCCCTTCCAGGCTAAGTTTGGTGGTCCGTATACTGTGGTCAAACGTGTTTCAGACCGGAACTATTTGATCGACACCCCTGGGCGTAGAAAGTCGGTGAAGCTGTTCCATGTGAACTTGCTTAAGCCCTACTACAGTGCCGCACCCGGCACTGACCAGCAGGGGTCGCCAGTGGTGAGCCCTGCCTTGGGGGCTGGTATGGCGGGGGTGGTGTCGGGGGAGGATACGGACGAGGCTGTTCTTGAGCCTGATGGGGGGGTTGTTGTCTGGTAGGCTGAATAATTCAGCAGCCCTCAAGCGCTTGAGGGGGCTGCTTAGCCATTTGACTGAGGGGCAGGCGGTGGAATTTGAGGCGCTCATTCTTCAGTATCCAAGCTTATTTGGTGATGTGCCTTCTCGTACTGACTGGATTGTGCACGACATTGACGTTGACATTGACAGAGCCTATCCGTCAGCATTTCTATAGGGTTTCTCCGGTGAAACGGCAGTGTTTAGATGCTGAGGTTAGATATATGGTAGATAACTCCCTTGCTGTGCCATCCGCATCTAGTTGGGCATCTCCTTGTCTCTTGGTGCCTAAAAGTGACAGGTCCCTGAGGTTTTGCTCCGATTTCCGGCGGGTCAACAAGGTGACTAAGCCCGACTCTTTCCCGCTGCCTTGTATGGAGGACTGCATTGACCTGGTGGGGGCTGCGAAGTATGTCAGCAAGTTCGATCTCCTGAAGGGCTACTGGCAGGTCCCTCTGTCCAGACGTGCACAGGAAGTGTCAGCATTTATTACACCATCTGGGCTGTACTCTTACACCGTTATGCCGTTTGGACTGCGGAACGCACCTGCCACCTTCCAGCGGCTGATGAACCGTGTGGTGGAGGGGTTGGTCGGCTGTGCGGTTTATCTAGATGACCTTGTTGTTTGCAGTGACACCTGGGCTACGCACATGCAGCGGGTTAGAGCTTTGTTTGACCGGTTGGCTGCTGCCCGGCTTACGGTAAATCTTGCCAAATGTGAGTTTGCTTGTGCTACTGTAACCTACCTGGGCAAGGTGGTGGGCCATGGGCAGGTGGCCCCGGTGCAGGCCAAAGTGGAGGCAGTGGAACGGTTCCCGCAGCCTGCCACTAAAAAGGAACTTATGAGGTTCCTTGGGATGGTGGGGTACTACCGTTGTTTTTGCAGAAACTTCTCCACTGTGGTGGCGCCTCTGACCAACTTGTTAAAGGCCGAGGCTAAGTTTGTCTGGTCAACTGAGTGCCAGGAGGCCTTCTGCAACGTAAAGTCTCTGCTATGTTCTGCTCCTGTTTTGGCTGCCCCTCGTTTTGATCGACCTTTTGTCTTGCAGGTGGACGTGAGTCATGTGGGGGCGGGGGCTGTGCTGATGCAGGCCGATGTCACCGAGGTTTCCAGGCCGGTCTGTTTCTTTTCCCGAAAGTTTAATCGCCACCAGCTAAATTATTCGGTGATCGAAAAGGAGGCACTGGCGTTAATCTGGGCCCTGCAGTATTTTGCGGTTTATGTAGAGTCGGGGATGACTCCGGTTGTGGTCTATACGGACCATAACCCCCTGACCTTCATCCACTCCTTGCGGTGCCCGAACCAGCGGCTGGTGAGGTGGTGTCTATTTTTGCAGTCCCATGATTTGGACATTCGCCACATCAGGGGCCGTGACAATGTGGTGGCAGACGCATTGTCACGGGCTCCTGTGTTGGGCTAGCTGTGTTTGTTTTTTGTTCGTTTTCTTTCGTTTTGCGCTTGGGTTGCTCTGGTGACAGTGGTCTTGTAGAGTCCCTGTCTTATGGGGGGAGGTGTGACGGCCCCGCCTACCCCATTTGCCTGTCTGTGTGTGTGTGTTCAGCGTCTTGTTCAGTGTTTGTCCTAGCAGGTTCCTGAGGTGGGCGTGGCCGTCATCAGCAGCTACCCTGGCACACCTGGGCCCGGTGTGTCAGGGCTCTACAAGAAGAGCTGGGAGCTCAGTTGCTTGTGCTCTCTACTCCTCCCGGGGACACCGATTGCTTTGCTTTATAGTTTGAACCTGGTTTCGCACTACTCAACACTGCATTCATACACCCTTCACTCACTCATGCACTCACTTACACCACTGATAACTGACCGCACATCCCATGCTTGATTTATTAGGGCCCGAGCACTGGCGGTGCGAGGCCCTATTGTATTTCGAAGGATTATTATTCTCCCACGTTCTTCTTCTTCTCCCCAAACAAATGCCTTTTTGGCGGCCTAAACATCGATGAAAACGGATGAAACTTTGCAGATACGTCAGTCCCGGTGAAAAATTTGATAATTCATGGGTGACGGAAATGGGCGTGGCAAAACGGCTCAAGAGCGCCCCCTGGAAAATCTAAAATGGCGAGCCCCACCTTTCAGTTTGATGTAGGCGAACGAAATTCGGTGGGCATATGTAGTTCATCGAGACGCACTAAAATGTCTCTTGGAGCTATACCCAACATGCAACAGGAAGGCCGCCATTTTGATTTTAATGTGCCATTTTGTCCTTGTTTTGACCATTTCCATGCCTCGTACTTCGACGAACTCCTCTTACAGATTTCATCCGATCAACTTCATATCGGGTCAGCTTCATCTTAAGACCTTTGTGATCAAAAGTTATCAAAAAAATTGAGTTTTCACCAAACACCCTTGCCGTGGCGCCCCGCCAAAGTTTGACATTTCGCCATAAAACACGAAGTCCTCATAACTCCTCCATACATTATCCAATTTGTCCGATATATCACGCTTCATGACGGTTCTGTCCTGAACACATCTATGTGTCAGTATTGCATCATACTTATAGCGCCACCTATTGGTGAAACAGGAAGTCCTCATAACTCCTCCATACATTGTCCGATTTGTCCGATATATCTCACGCTTCATGACGGTTCTGTCCTGAACACATCTATGTGTCAGTATTGCGTCATACTTATAGCGCCACCTATTGGTGAAACAGGAAGTCCTCATAACTCCTCCATACATTATCCAATTTGTCCGATATATCTCACGCTTCATGACGGTTCTGTCCTGAACACATCTTTGTGTCAGTATTGCATCATACTTATAGCGCCACCTGTTGGTAATACAGGAAGTACTCATAACTCCTCCATACATTATCCGATTTGTCCGATATTTCTCACGCTTCATGACGGTTCTGTCCTGAACACATCTATGTGTCAGTATTGCGTCATACTTATAGCGCCACCTATTGGTGAAACAGGAAGTCCCCATAACTCCTCCATACATTATCCGATTTGTCCGATATATCTCACGCTTCATGACGGTTCTGTCCTGAACACATCTATGTGTCAGTATTGCGTCATACTTATAGCGCCACCTATTGGTGAAACAGGAAGTCCTCATAACTCCTACATACATTATCGGATTTGTCCGATATATCTCACGCTTCATGACGGTTCTGTCCTGAACACATCTATGTGTCATTATTGCGTCATACTTATAGCGCCACCTATTGGTGAAACAGGAAGTCCTCATAACTCCGACATACATTATCCAATTCGTCCGATATATCTCACGCTTCATGACGGTTCTGTCCTGAACACATCTATGTGTCAGTATTGCATCATACTTATAGCGCCACCTATTGGTGAAACAGGAAGTCCTCATAACTACTACATACATTATCCAATTCATCCCATATATCTCTCGCTTCATGACGGTTCTGTCCTGAACACATCTATGTGTCAGTATTGCATCATACTTATAGCGCCACCTATTGGTGAAACAGGAAGTCCTCATAACTCCTCCATACATTATCCAATTTGTCCGATATATCTCACGCTTCATGACGGTTCTGTCCTGAACACATCTATGTGTCAGTATTGCGTCATACTTATAGCGCCACCTATTGGTGAAACAGGAAGTCCTCATAACTCCTGCATACATCATCCGATTTGCACCAAATTGCTGACGCTTCATGAAGGTCACCTTCTGAACACATCTATGCGTCCGTATTGAGTCACACTTACAGCGCCACCTACTGGTGAAACAGGAAGTTCTCATAACTCCTACATATGTTATCCGATTTACGCCAAATTGCTCTGGGTTGATGAAGGTCACGTCCTGAACACATCTGTAGGTCAGTATTGAGTCATACTTAAAGCGCCGCCTACAGGTCAAGCAGGAAGTCATCATAACTCCTACATACATTATCGGATTTACACAACATTTCTCATGCTTCATTAAGGTACTGTCCTGAACACATCTATGCATCGGTATTGACTCACGCTTAGAGCGCCACCTACTGGTGACAGGAAGTTTCTCTCAGTACTGGACACCGAAATAGCACAGCCTTTAACGGCGTCGCACCCCGACACGCGTGAAGTGCGAGGGCCCGCTCACTGCTGCTCGCAGCACTAGTGTACTTTATGTCTTGTTTGAGTTTAGTTTAATTAAATCTTATTGTTAATCCTTAGTTTGGTGTGCGTCCCCCTCCTTTGTCGCGGCCATACACGGCCTGGTTTGTGACAGTGGGCAAATTGTAGTTTGTGATTTTATTGTACCTATACATCTGTAGTTTATGCTTTGATTTCATGGAACTGTCAGACTGCTAGCTTTTTAGTGGTTGTCTCTTCATGAAGTGAATCGCCCCCTAAAAAATGGCATTGTAGAGTAGACGATGGTGGAGATCCTGGTTTCAGGTCATGGTCAAGACACTTTTCATTTCCTAGCAGCTAGCTAACCAGATCGAGTTGTTACCAGAACATAAGCTTACTAGCTAACGTTAGCCACCTAGCTTAGCACTTTCTTCACACACTAGGCTAACGATGTGTATGATTTAACGTTAGGCTATAGTGCTAGTATTTGACAGCCAGCCTGGGTCCAGGTAGAGGCAGGGGTCAGGGGTAGGGTGGGGGTAGGAAAAGGATACGCACCCGGGTTAGGGTGAGGGGAAAGGGGGTACTGGGCCCAGGCCTAAAGCCGGAAGTGGACTGGTGTATGTCTGTGTGTACGTGTGTGTGTGTTAACTAATTGCTACGACATATGTGAAATGCAATGAAATGAAAACCGGCTTGCATATTAACCTGTTTTTGTCAAATATATCCATTGGAGACATTATTTTTTATCCAGACATCTTAGTTTTAACAGGTTAATTATAGCTGAACATGTTTTGTTTGCCATTAGATGGTATTCATTCCGTTCGCGATAACGTTATTGCAGCCAGGCTGAATTCCTCCAGGAAGCCAGTGACAGGCGAGTTGAAAAGCTTCACTCCCCGCCAGCAGGAGCTTTGGCCGCATCTCGGATAACCCGCTGAGTTCGTGGCTGCTATTTCACATTCGCCCTTGATCAATCCCAATACCGACCCATGGTAATACTGAATCAAATGGTAGATGTTAGATCATCTGGGAGAAAGTCTGTGTAATTGTGTATAAGTAGCATTTCCTATCACTGGAATTAGCTGGAATGCTTGTATATTTATATTGTTACAATTTTTTTTTTTATTGCGACTTGCCACGCTATTTAGTGGCGCAGTGTAAAAAGGGAGCAGAGAAGTGTACCATACTGTTGAAAGCTTAGAGACAAACTGAGACCCACCAGGAATTACCAGTATGCCTATAGGATAGGTGGAGCATGAGTCCCCTACCTAATCTAAAATAGTGGTGATTCTCCACAGAAAAGAGCAGAGCTTTTCAAATTGGGGAGGGCTATCTGCTCACTAGGGCAGACACAGACCTGGAGCAAAACTAAACTCTCAAACAAAAAGTCTAGTTTAAGAAGTTTGAATCAGAAATACAAAGTAGGAAAACAATACCATCACCACTGGCCATTGTGGGATGCAAACATCAAACACTATTAAAGGACATTGAGAAAACTTCTGGAAAATAAAACAAAACACACTAAAAAAATTTAGCTCAGCATGGCCTGAGGGTTGTACTTGAGATGTGGGTGTGTGTGAGGTTATGGAATGCCTAATAGGAGACTACAGGCCAAGAGATACATCTGATAAAGACTAATGGCCAAGAGATACATCTGATGAAGACTACAGGACAAGAGATACATCTGATAAAGACTACAGGCCAAGAGATACATCTGATGAACATCAAAAGAGAATTAGGATTAAAAGTCATAAACCTGTTCAAAGATGAGGGCCAACACTACAGGAAAACTCAGACCTTGCTGGACCAGAGTGGGCTCCCTTCGTTAAATAAAAGTCAAATTTAAAAATACTAAAGACCAAGAATGGATGAAAGTAAACGGCAGGAATAAAAAGAGAACTTGGGTCACAACCAAAGTAAAAACCAAAACGTTTGAACACCTTAACCAAACTGTAAAAGACATTTGCAAAACCTGTAAAAAGGAAATCATTTAGCAGCTCAATTAGTCCATTAATTGCCAGTCCAACTATGACATGGATTTAGTGAGAAAAGAGAAGAGACAGTAAAAGAGAAAGTAGCAGAGGGACAAAACAACCCCAGAGAGGGACGCACAAGCAGACAGAACTAAACATGCTGCAGAGCAGCCAGCCAGCAGAGCTACACAGATAGATACAGACGCACAAGCAACCAGAGATAAAGAAGCTCTTAAGAAGCATACGTCTAGGCAGAGACAGATGGAGAGAGATGCACACGCAACCAGAGATGAGCATAATGCTGAACAGCATGCCACTAGAGAGACGGAAACAGCAGGATCCAGACATGATAAGGGACTGTGTGATAGAACTAATAGAAGGAAGTTCATAGAGAAGCAACTCTCAATGAATCCAGAGGCATACAATCAGATGCAAATAAAAAGGCTACGTGAAGGCTAAGCCTAGTGCTTTAAGCCACTATGGCGCTGCTGCTCCGGATTGATCTAATTGACACATTTTACGTTACCGTGTTTGTTGATAAAGTAGTCGGACAATAAACTGCTGTGCGAACACTTGGTCCATTTATTGTCCTTCCATAATCAATAATCCAGCAAACAACCCGGTACGCATGTTTGTGAGTGCGTGTGTGGTCAAAAGCTGTTTGCCCTCCGTGCAGCAACACCTAGCCAACAACAGGAGAGTTCCTACCTAAATATCATCAGTTCCTATTAACATGGGAGGAGCATCGCATTGACCCAATTAACCTGAATTTGACTCTTACAGGCTATGTTAAAGGAAAGATTTCATGTACAATTAAACAGGACAAAAATAGGCAGAATAGGACTTTTTAGAGATCAGGGATGGACCCATCTTTGCATGTGTAAACTGTAGAATAATAAGGCATTACAATCAGGTGAAGAAATATGAACACATGTTAATTTTTCAGATTTCCAGAATCTATTCTACTGGTCCCACTCAAAATAAACCACCTCTCCAGTCTTGAAAGTTTCCTTCCCTCCCTCCCTCCCTCCCTCCCTCCCTCCCTCCCTCCCTCCCTCCCTCCCTCCCTCCATACAGTCAGTCCCTACATCTCACCCACTTGGTTTTCTCCCTCCCTCTCTTCCTTCATCCTTCCTTCCTTCCATCTCTCCCTCCCTCACCAGTTTGTTTTTATGAAACCACCCCCCTCTCTCCCCCAGGTATGTGAACTGTGCCTGTACTGAGGAAGAGCAGAACCTGGTAGCGTTTCAGTACCGTGGAGGGATCCTGTATCGCTGCTGTCGGCTGCTGGTCTGGTACGGACAGGAGTACAGATACAAGAGCATCTCCTTCGACTACTTCTGGGACAAAAAGAGCACCACTAGAGGTAGCTGTCCTAGACTCTCCTTCCCTCTGTCTTCTCCTCCATCTCTCTCTCATCCACTTCTTTTCCTTAAAGCTGAAACAACCAGAGGTCTGCTAGTCATAATAGTAACCGCTGTCCAAGTAGCTCTCCTCTTCCGGCCTTCCCTCTCTCCTCTGTCTTTTTCCCATGGTGCCAGACAGCAGGCAAGACGTGGGCATACAGCGTGAAATTCAGGACACTCATGGATGCAACGATACAGGGGACAGTATGTGATGCACTGCAATGGCGCCTGTGCAAATTGCTGTTGTGGGGCACGCAAATTGCCGATATTAGGCAGCCGCGCTATCTATGAACAGAATGGAATGCTCTTAGTTGCCATGGAACATGGTAGCTTGACATAAGTTAAGGAGTGCTGGCTAGCTTATTCTAGCTATCTAAGTTAACACCGTGGGCTTCAACGTATTACATGTTTTCTCTCCTCTCTCCTATTTAGATTTTGTCACTTCTTTTTCTCTCTCCTCTGTCGCTTTCCCTCCGAGCTCAGCCAGAGGAACCTGTTGCATATCTTTCTCTCTCCTGTCCACAATCTGAAGTCGTCATGTGGTTGTGTCCCCCCCCCTTCACTAGCTACATATAATCACCCTATACAGTATTTGAACTTGTACTAAATATGTGATAATCATTTTAATGTTTTTGTGTCTCTCTTTCAGTCTCAATCCCAGAAGTGATGTCAGACTTGCCCCAGGTGTGCTCCTGGTCCGAGTGCCAATTCTCCTAAAACTCCCAGATCTCCCTCCACAATCACATCAAGAGCAGCCGTGACAACCTCTACATCTCTCTGCTAAGGAACGGAGAGATCAGACCAGAGAC
Organism: Borostomias antarcticus; assembly: GCF_949987555.1. Classification (NCBI taxonomy): domain Eukaryota; kingdom Metazoa; phylum Chordata; class Actinopteri; order Stomiiformes; family Stomiidae; genus Borostomias; species Borostomias antarcticus. The sequence continues at coordinate 2,683,597 of NC_140264.1, read as the reverse complement.
TCTCCCATCCTGCTCCTCTTGATCACTCCCTTTCACCACCTCCAACACCCTGCTCACCGCAGCTCCTGGCCAGAGGAAGAGAGACATTGACAAGCCAAGATCGTACCACTGTGACCAGTGTGGGAAGAACTTCAGTCTAAAGGCTAATCTCAGGACGCACCAGTGTGTTCATTAAGGAGAGAAGCCATACCACCATGACCAGTGTGGGAAGAACTTCACTATGTCAGGAAACTTAAATAAACACCAGCGTGTACATACAGGAGAGAAGCCATACCACTGTGACCAGTGTGGAAAGAACTTCACTACATCAGCAGAATTAAAGACACACCAGCGTGTTCATACAGGAGAGAAGCCATACCACTGTGACCAGTGTGGGAAGACCTTCACTCGGTCAGGGCACTTAAAGATGCACCAGCGTGGTCATACAGGAGAGAAGCCATACCACTGTGACCAGTGTGGGAAGAACTTCACTACGTCAGCAGAGTTAAAGACACACCAGCGTGTTCATACAGGAGAGAAGCCATACCACTGTGACCAGTGTGGGAAGACCTTCACTCAGTCAGGAAGCTTAAAGACCCACCAGCGTGTTCATACAGGAGAGAAGCCATACCACTGTGACCAGTGTGGGAAGAACTTCACTAAATCAGGAAACTTAATTACACACCAGCGTGTTCATACAGGAGAGAAGCCATACCACTGTGACCAGTGTGGGAAGAACTTCACTACATCAGGAGAGTTAAAGAAACACCAGCGTGTTCATACAGGAGAGAAGCCATACCACTGTGACCAGTGTGGGAAGAACTTCTCTACGTCAGCAGAGTTAAGGACACACCAGCGTGTTCATACAGGAGAGAAGCCATACCACTGTGACCAGTGTGGGAAGACCTTCACTCAGTCAGGACACTTAAAGATGCACCAGCGTGGTCATACAGGAGAGAAGCCATACCACTGTGACCAGTGTGGGAAGAACTTCACTAAATCAGGGAACTTAATTACACACCAGCGTGTTCATACAGGAGAGAAGCCATACCACTGTGACCAGTGTGGAAATAACTTCACTTCTTTAGGAAACTTAAAGAGACACCAGCGTGTTCATACAGGAGAGAAGCCATACCACTGTGACCAGTGTGGGAAGAACTTCTCTACGTCAGCAGAGTTAAGGACACACCAGCGTGTTCATACAGGAGAGAAGCCATACCACTGTGACCAGTGTGGGAAGAACTTCACTAAATCAGGAAACTTAATTACACACCAGCGTGTTCATACAGGAGAGAAGCCATACCACTGTGACCAGTGTGGGAATAACTTCACTTCGTCAGGAAACTTAAAGACACACCAGCGTGTTCATACAGGAGAGAAGCCATACCACTGTGACCAGTGTGGGAAGAACTTCACTACATCAGGAGAGTTAAAGAAACACCAGCGTGTTCATACAGGAGAGAAGCCATACCACTGTGACCAGTGTGGGAAGAACTTCACTATTTCAGGACACTTAAAGACACACCAGCGTGTTCATACAGGAGAGAAGCCATACCACTGTGACCAGTGTGGGAAGAACTTCTCTACGTCAGCAGAGTTAAGGACACACCAGCGTGTTCATACAGGAGAGAAGCCATACCACTGTGACCAGTGTGGGAAGACCTTCACTCAGTCAGGACACTTAAAGATGCACCAGCGTGGTCATACAGGAGAGAAGCCATACCACTGTGACCAGTGTGGGAAGAACTTCACTAAATCAGGGAACTTAATTACACACCAGCGTGTTCATACAGGAGAGAAGCCATACCACTGTGACCAGTGTGGAAAGAACTTCACTTCTTTAGGACACTTAAAAAGACACCAGTGTGTTCATACAGTTCATCCAAGAGCTGCACAGAGTTCACTGAAGCCTCCCTCAAAAAGGACCCCATCTTTGTAAGCAATAGTGTGCATGTGTGTGTGTTTGATATCAATTTGACAATTGACTTTTTTGATCTGAAAATCAGTCTATATTCTGAACATCTTTATTGTTTATATTCAGAACATCTTTATTGTCCCTGGAAGGCAACTAGACATACTGTACAACGACACATACAGAACAGTACAAGAAGAGTTTACACACAAATCCGCCCCCCCCCCCTCCCTACTTTCTCTCTCTTTGACTGATCTTCTTTGTTCCCGACCAAATAGTACCTTCCTCACACCAGTCTGAACTTTCGAGCAATCCTGCCCTTTTCTTTTTGAATAATATTCTCAATTCTCCAATATATAGTCCTCCCAATCAGTTTGTTTAAGTCCTTCATCCATTCCCTCACGATATAGCTCGCATATTACGACGAGACTTGAAATGTGCCCCAGATATGGAACAAACACTGGGATGGAAATGTATTTGTTGGTGACTGTTGGTTGGATGTCTGGACAGCTGCATTTTAAACTTGATCATGATGTATATTTTTTCATAAACCCTTTTTAATAAACAATGTATAAGCTGAGAGAGGTACTGTAGGGAGTTCATTTGTGTGTATGGGGGTTTGTGGCTGAATTTTCTCAAAACTTTTATCTCAAAAATCCAAAATGACACTGCTGATGAATCTTAGCTTCTCCTTAATAATCAGAAAGATCAGACACAAGAAGACAAAGAACCTTCAGCTTCCAGAATCGGGTCAGGATTGAAAAAGGTCACATCAGTCTCAGGACCACTGTGTCATCTGTTCTCCCAAGGTGTGGAGGCACCATTAATCTCTCGTGAGCCCAGGGATCTACTGGAGTGTAGGGGTGTGCCCGAATAAGAATACGGTATTCGGATGAGTACAAATAGTAGCTTTTTCCCGAATAGTAAATTTGTACGAATATTGTAAAAAAAATATTTGGGAGGGGGGAGAACAGTCAAATATGTATGAGCGAGCGATACGCACACGTTCGTGCTGATATAGGCACTAGGCAGGCAACGAACGTAAGCAGCACCGAGGGCTTTTGTCCCCAGTTAACTGATTTATTGAGACAGTTATTGGATTTTGTTTTCTTGTCGTAGCCTACCTGCTGCAATAGCCTGTAGAGGAGGAGCGGTAGCTGGCTTGTTAGCTCAGTGTAGTATATCTAGCTAACGCTAGCTATTTCAGCTATGCATGCTCAGCCTCTCACTAACCCCCCCTTTTCTTGAATACTGTAGGTCTAGCAGATGCAAACATGAAAAGGAAGGAGAAAAGTGGTGGCATAGCCAGCTTTTTACAACCCCAAAAAACAAAGACAGGAGGGGAGTCAGACAAAGGCGAAGAGGGAAGTAAGGGACAGGAGAACAGTCAAGGAAGAGAAGAGAAAAGCATGAGTAAGGGAGGAAAGAGCAATGAAGAAGAACTGAGTGATGACTGTGAAGAACAAAACACCAGAGACCGAGACAGAGCCACTGAGAGAGAAGAAAGTGACTCAGAAAGAGGGGGAGAGCAGAACAGTGATGAAGAGGGACAATGATGGACAGACCGACAGGAGCAGTGGCACTCAGATCCATACTACTAGTCCAGCTGGACCTCATGGTACAGTATATTAGTTCACTGTTAACAGATTCCTATATAACAACATGGCTTTCGTGTTCTCGGATATTGGCTAGTGTAGCCTGTGGTGTTGGTTCTTACTGTAGCCTACATGTTCAGAATTGTGCATGGTTTAGGCTGGTGTTGAAGCTAATGCAAGGTGCTTCACACTAGGCTGTGAGTGGGTGAATGGGATTTGAGTAAGACAGTTGAATTGTTTAGTAAGTACTGATACAGTAGTAAATGTATTGCCCTAATTGCTTCTTTACTCTCATTTCAGAAGTATCGAAATATAAAACTGATGGACCGATGCAGCCACATCTGAACGCCTTTCCACAAACCTTATGGGGAGGGGCAAGAAGATCTTTCCACAGTGAGTGGTACACGTTAGTGCACGTTAGTGGTGTAGTAGCCAGATATGATTTGATTCAGTCTATGAGTTGCAGTAAAAGAGGCCAGCCGTATGGAAAACGGTCTCCGCCTCGTTTGTTCATTTACAGTATATACGGCATCCAAATATATCACAGTGTGAAGAGGCAATTGCTGGATTCTAATAACCCTGCTTCACATAATGATACGACACCTCCCGTCCTCGCAAATCAACTCACAATGAACGATACGACCATGGATGTATTGAATACGACTGACAATATACCACGACATGAAAACAATACTTTTGGAGTTGAGGACAATCTGGCTATCATACATAGTTTGTTTGCAACTAGGTTTGACAGCTGGACGATTTATATGTTTCACAGCAAATATGCAGTAGCCTACACTTCTCTCATTGCTATCTAGCAATATCAGGTAGCTACAGTCATAGATATATGGGTACAGTAGGCTATGGAATAGCTAGTTTGGGTTGCTAGGCTCATTGGTTGCTAGGTCGTATCCAGGGTTGAGAGACATTGCTGTAAGAAAAGGTAATGGACACTTTCCATTTCACTTACGGTTCCAAACCCATGTTAACTATTGGATGTCATCGCTGTTCCTCCAATAAATATTATACAGTATTAAATTTGTAATTCCATAGCAACGTGATTTAGCAGTTAGGGACTATAATAACACTCAGCAGTGAGCAACCCATAAATAACATTTCTTTATATTTTAATGTAGAAAATGCGAGTAAATGGCATATATTTATTTATCTTTGGCATGTGGGGCCATGGTATAAGCGGGATAATCAACTCATAGGTGTGCGTTAAACGGTTTTAAGGCACTTTGCGGAGGCACTAAGCGTTGGATGGTTCTTCGCCTTCACGTCGTGCCTTAAAACCGTTTAACGCACCTACTCGTTGATTATCCCTTACTGGATAAACGAGGCGGAGACCGTTTTCCATACGTCTGGCTTTTTTTACTGCAACTCTTAGACTGACGTTACAAAATCATATCTGGCTACTACACCACTAAAGTGCACCACCACGTTATAACACAAAGTGAAAAAACAGTTTTTGATTTAGGGACAGTGAGGTGTCTGGCTATCATAAAGAGTTTGTTGGCAAATAGATTTGACAACTGGACAATGGATGCGTTGCACAGCAAATATGCAGTATCCAACACTTCGTTCATGGCTAGCTAGCAATGGTCCAGCAGGCTATGGGATGAGCTCATTTGGGTTGCTGTCAAAGCCGGCGCATTGATTTAGATCGGTAATTAAACTTCAGCCGAACTACGTGTGCGTATACACGGTTTTAACGCACGTCTGCTGGCCAATCAGGAAAGAGTATTAACCCAGACCATGGTATAAATATAATTATAGATATAATACATTGTATATAAAATAAAAAGTTAAACAGTAAACAGGGTTTAGTCATTATTAGGGCTGGGTATCGGTACTCGATACCTTGTAGTACTGGATCGAAACATCTTCAGTCAAACTTCATTCGATCCTTTTTGTATTGAGATCTAGGAAAAAAAGACGCTGTAATATGGTCCAATCACCGCAAGCGTTCTTCAATTTAATGTGAAATCGGCTGCAACCCATGCTGCAACTGCGAGTTGTTGACACAGTTTAGCACGCTGAGATAATGCCACCAAAACGCTCAAAGGTATGGTTATACTACACGCCTATGGCGTATGGTAAAAATAAATGCATAAAAACACAGATTTCCCCCATTACCTAGCTAGCTAGCATTAGCAACCCTACTGTAATGCATTGCTTAGTGCATTGGTTACTTAGTGGTATTTTAACTTCTGAAGCAGTGAAATGTGTTTAGGCTAACGTTATTAACTAATGGTATGCTTAATGTTAAGACCCCCCTAGGCCTACTAGCACCTCAACTGCTACTGCTGATGTTACCACCCCCAGCAGCAGCCTTCACACACCGTTCACATTAGCTGCAAGGTCACGGATGACTAAAAAATGTGTAGTCACTGTCAGTAGTTATATTGTAATAAATGCAGTTTGATACTCTTTTAAACACTTTCAAATTGTATTCTTGTAAAAAATTATTTGAATGTGATAGGATTGATGGCATTTTACATAACTGAATGCTTCCATTCACATGATGGTTATGGAATGGAAAAAATGCAAAAAATAAATTCAAAGTATCGATCGAAGTATTCAATTGGTATCGGTATCACTTTAAGGGTACTGGTATTGGTACTGGTATTGTAATTTTTGAAATGATACCCAGCCCTAGTCATTATATATGGGGGTAGGTTTGTTTAAAGAGTGATTACTATTCGCTGTGCTACCTCGGGGTAACTGGTTGCCCTGGCCCATCAGTCCCAGGCCCCTGCGGTCGATCGACACGGTCACAGCTCTTCTCTGTCCTGGCCCCGCAGGGGTGGAACCAACTGCCCACTGATGTCAGGACAGCAGAGTCACTGCCCATCTTTCACTGCAGGCTCAAAACTCATCTCTTCAAGAAGTACTACCACAATCCTCCCTCTTAAACACCTATTGTATTTGAGATTGCTATTGTTGCACTTTGCCTTCAGCACTAGATTATGTTCTTAGTCACTTGTTTTAGAAAGAAGATGCACGTGTGAGTTCTGGTGAGTAGTAGTACATTGGCTTTTCCTACGTTAAATGCAATTATTGTAAGTTGCTTCGGACAAAAGCGTCAGCTACATTGAGTATGTTTGTGTGTGATTGTCAGTGCAAAGACGGAGACACGTGCAGTTTGAGCATAGAGGCTGGTCACCCCTAAAGGGTTGATCCTAGAATCGTCCCTGATCTAGAGTGTCTGGACTGGTGTGTTTCTAAGTGCAGATGTGTGTGTGTGTGTGTGAGTGTGTGTGTGTGTGTGTGTGTGTGTGTGTGTGTGTGTGTGTGTGTGTGTGTGTGAGACTGCCCAGGGTCGAGCAGGTAGGCGTACTCGTATCCCAGGGCCTTGTTGGACAGGAAGTAGTCTCCGTTGCGGAAGAGGAGCAGGAAGGGCACCATGTGGTATAGGGTTGGGCATCGAGAACCGGGACCAAATTGGAACCGGTTCTAAAATTCCGATTCCAAAGGAATCGTTTATATATTTTAATTTCGATTCTGCTTATCGGTTCCTAAACAAATTTCTCTTGCGCTAATTTCAGTTTCCGTGTTGGTGGCTTGCGCGTTTGGTTTGCAGTCCGCCAGAAAAACCAACAAAGAAGAAGTAGTTTCCGTCTTTGCGATTTGAATGTAGAGCCGTTTGCTTTAGTTGGCACTGCGCCGCCATCATGAGCCACAGCAAGCCGCGGCGTTCAAAGTGTGGCTTTATTTTTCTCAGAGGAATGATGAGTCGGCCCAGTGCAACACCTGTGAGAAGTTTATTTTGTGCAAGGGAGGATGCACAACTAATCTGATGAAACACCTGCGCTTGCATGGCAAAAAAATCAACGAATGTACCATCTTTGATGCGTTGCGCCGGTCTCCCTCCGTCTCTCCCGCCTCGTCCTCAGTCAACCCTAACGAGCCAACAGCCAGCACCTCGTCGTCGCAATCGGGTAAGTGAAAATTAAATAGCACTAACGTTTGTCTTATTGTCAATAGCGAGACAGCAAACAAATTATACTAGACCGAACTGGTAAAAAACGGTGTCAAATGCAAATACTGTAATGTATTTTTTCGTAGATGAACGTCTGCAGATTGCTAGTAGCCAGCCTGGCATTACTGCTGCTAGTGCTAATCCACGACGTGACACGCCATTCACCTTGGCGGCAAAGGGAAAGATGCCAGTGGAGAAAGTTGAAGAGTGACACAGAAAAGTGACAGCTTATGTGGTAAAATGGAGGGAGGAAAGGAGAGGATGGAGGGATGCAGGGAGAGGAGAGGAGGACAGGGAGGAAGGATGAAGGGAGAGGAGAGGATGGAGAGGGATGAAAGGAGAGGAGAAGGTGGAGGGACGCAAGGAGAGAAGAGGGATGGAGGGAGAGGAGAGGGAGGGGGTGTGGAGGTTTTGAAAAGATTCTCCCATTCTGGGAGATGCAGGTTGTCTCAAGGGATTGGCAGGATTGGAGAGGGGAGTTGTGGGTAGAGAGAGGGGGGTTGTGGGTAGAGAGAAGGGTCACACACACACACACACACACAGCTGACGCATCCCTATTCACTCTTTCACACACAGATTCACTGTCACACACACCTAAACTATGTGAATTCACAGGTTCCACTGTATGAAATGAATTTTGAATGACTTGTTTTTAAAAGATTATTACAAATAAATGTTTCTTCTGTGAAATAAGCGTGCAGCCTGTTTTGACCCCACCCATCAAAGAATCGGATTCGAGAATCGTTAAGAACCGGAATCGAAAAGAAGAATCGGAATCGGAATCGTTAAAATCCAAACGATGCCCAACCCTATCCTTAACACGGGCCAGATTTTCATCCTCTCTCTGTACCTTCTGCCAGTCCTCTGTAGACATTCTGGGGAGTACAGGCTGACCAGGCCAATGGAGTGGTTCTTCTAGTTCGACAGGAACAGCATCTTCACTACATAAGAGTGTTTCAATGGCAGGTGTCTCATACTCCTCTTCTGCACTTTCCTCTGAGATGGCAAAGACTTTAGCACGATGACTCATACACAGAGTGTCCACAGCCTCTCTATCCAAGACATGAAATTCCTCAGGGGACAGGCTAGCACAGTCCATAAGAGTGGATATTTTCCGGTCCAGCTCCGCTGACTCTTCATCCTCTTGTGGGAGCCCTTGAGGCCGACATGACAACCCATCCGCGTCAATATTTAGCTTGCCTGATTTGTAGTGTATGTCAAAGTTGTACACAGACAGAGCGGCAAGCCACCTGTGACTCGTGGCGTCCATCTTGGCACTAGTGAGGACATACGTCAAAGGGTTATTATCAGTCAACACCTTAAAGGTAGCCCCATACAGGGTATCATGACATTTCTCACTTACAGCCCATTTGAGCGCAAGAAACTCTAACTTATGGGCAGGATAGTTTTTCTCGCTTTTAGATAGCCCACGGCTAGCGTAAGCAACCACTCTAGGCTGACCTGCTTGGACTTGATACAAGACTGCGCCTAACCCTGTCGTGCTAGCGTCAGTGTGTACCACATATGGCAGACGCCATTCTGCGAAGCCAAGGACCGGTGCAGATGTCAACTTCTGGATGATGAGTTTGAATGCTTCCTGACACTCACTAGTCCAGATGCTTGTGAGAGACGAAGACTTTGTTCTTTTCCAGTGACTCTGGTTTTTGTGTCTGGGAGCAAACTCTCCTTTCAAGAGGTCATTGAGAGGCCTGACGATTCTGGAATAATCACGGACAAACCTCCTATAATATCCAGCAAACCCTAGAAATGATCTAAGCTCTCTAACAGTCTGAGGGCGTGGCCATTCCTTGATAGCGGCTACTTTATCAGGATCAGGCTGAATCCCTTGTGCAGATATCTCATGTCCGAGGTATTTCACCTTTGTCTGGAAAAACTTGCACTTAGACGGGGATAGTTTTAGTCCAAAGTCTGCAATGCTTTTCAGTACCTTCATCAGTCTCTCTTCGTGTTCTTCTAGGGAGTCTGAAAAGACTATTAGGTCATCGAGAAAAGTGAAACTTCCTGAAGGTTTAATCCAGCCATTACTTTTTCCATTGTGCGTTGAAATGTTGCCGGTGAATTAGTCAGGCCCTGTGGCATTCTCCGGAATTGCGATGTTCCAAAGGGGGTTGTAAAAGCTGTCTTTGGCCGGTCAGATGGCTCTACTTCTAGCTGATAGAATCCACTTTTAAGATCAAGGACAGTAAACCATTTCGAGCCCGACAGTAAGGTGAATGTTCTCAATACGAGGCAAAGGGTAGGCGTCCTTTTTAGTGAGGTTGTTCAGCCTTCTGTAGTCTACAACCATCCGCAGGTCCCCGTTTTTCTTTCGAACGAGCACAATCGGGGATGCATAAGGACTGGCAGATTCCTCTATAACGCCCGCTGCTAATAGATCCTGCAAATGCCTCTTCATGTCATTAAAGTCTGCTGGCGAGACACGTCTTGTTCGTTCTTTGAAAGGCACATGGGGCTCTAACTCGATACGATGAGTGACACCTGAGATACCACCAACGTCAAGCTCGTGTCTAGAGAATGCAAGTGGCACTTCTTTGTCAACCCTATGCTGTATGTGCTCTTTCAGCTGTGATGATATAGGGCTACCTCCAAAATCCAGCTCCAGGGTCTGATCAGTATGCGAGGCCACTTCAACAGTAGAGACCAAGAGTGAGTGCGCCTGGAGGGTGTCAGCATCTGGAGTGGCGTTACGAGCTGATGGTGCTACTGGTATGGCCCAGTTAATGGGAGAGCACTCTGCTATGACAGCTTTTGGACGCAGTATGATGTCATGCTGAGACAAATTCTTAACAGTTAGCTTGAATCTATTATGACACTCAGGTTTCACATCTACTATCTGATCATGAATTATCAAGCCCCCAGGAGTAGGAAACTTCTCTGTACCACTGACAAGAGCTTGAAACGGATCACCTTTGGGCTTGGTGTGACAGATGCCCTTCAACACCCCTGTCTCACCCTGCTTTAGCCGCACTGATACTTTACTACAGAGTGTCACACGTAGGACACGAACACTCTCTGTCTGAGGTTTTGCATTTTTACAGTACTTAGAGTATGCTAGGCCCCAGTTAGACTGGATTGTTAGGTTCTTAAGAAACTGCGTTCCACCCTTCTGCATGCAGTCCTGTACTAACGGACGTAGAACATTAGTCCCAACAAGGAGAGGGACTCTCTCATTGTATAGATGATCTGGGCTCACTAGTACTAGGGTATAAATGTGTTTGTCAGTGCCACGTGTATGCTGGGGAAACTGAAGCTCTACTTCAGTGAACCCTAAGTATGGGACCTTCTGTCCCGCTGCCCCCTCAATGTCAAGTACACTCTCAATTGTGTACAGCTGTCTATGGGATAAATGTTGTGAATAAAAGGACTGAGATACAATGCTGACCTGAGACCCAGAGTCCATCAAACAAAAACAGTGAACTCCATCCATCCAAGCTTCATCTTCACAAGGTTTTCCAACCAGACCATTGGGGATTTGAGTGACTCCTGTTTGCAACTGTGGGATCTCATTCATACAGTGGCCAGCACAGATGGAACTACTTTGGCTCTGAGCTCCTGCCTGTTCCCCAGCAGGAGCCCCTACATGTTTAAAGATAGGCTTGACTGTGGGGTTGTCTGTTGTTGTCCCTTCCTACTATTGTGCCTCTCAAGCAATTTTCTTTGCACCAAATCAGCATTGGCTTGGTTAGTGCATTTGGGCAGGATGTGGGAGTCCTCCCCACACTTGTACAGAACTTCTTGAGTTGTTTGTATTCTGAGGACAACTCCGGAGCTGGTGATGCCATATCAGTGTTCTGAGATCCGCTTGAGGACCTCTGCCCATACTTTCCATTCCTGGGACGCTGTGTCATTTTCTTGAGCTCAGCTTCTAGCTGTCTGATCCTTTCTTCCAGTTGTCCTCTTATCGAAGTGTCTAGGACATTTGAGACGTTACTGCTTGTGGCCTCAGGCTCATCAATGGTCACTAGAGTTTTGGTATGGACCTTTGTTGACGTGACTCCCATATGTCTCCTTCTTCTCACTTCCTTTAACTGACTTTCTTTCTCAAAAGTCCTGACTTTAAGAAGTAACTCTGAGAAGGTGGGTGTCACTCCAGAGGGCTTGCTGAGCAGCTCCTTAAGGTGCAGTGCAGTTATCAAACTATCCTCCCATCAGCCTCTAAGGAACTGTTTAAGTAACTGAGTCTCATCTTCTTTGACCACGCCATGCCTCTCTATTACCTCCTGTAGTAGTGTCTGCAGGCATCACAGATACTCTGAAGCTTTCTCTCCATTGTTTTGGTGCGTCTCCAAGAACTGGATGTACAGTTCCTCCCCGCCTGTGACATTACCCTAGGCTTTGCTAGTTCCTGCAGGTATGCATGTGGGGGTGCTTGAAGACCAATGCCAAGAACTACATTCAAAGCAGGAGTAAGTAAGCTGTCAAGTAACAATCTACGCTGCTGCCCCTCGGAAAGAGTGCTGTCATTTAACACTTGTTTAGCACGAAGCCTCCATACATTGTAGTCTACTTCCGTGGGCGGTTTCGGGACATTGCCTGAAAACAGGCGCTGCTCTTTGACTGATGTATATAGCGGCGTGTCACTTTTCACAACGTGTTCGACGACAACACGTTGAACCTCTGCAGGCACAGGGATGATGAGAGAGGAGCCGCCTTTAGGAGGCTGTGTCTGTCCTGAGACATTGGCAGTACTACTGATAGCCTCAGCTGAAGAGTCAGAGTAAGATTGTGATTTAAGGCGGTAGGCTGGAGTTGATGTTACAGGGCGCTTGTTTCGTTCCACCTCCTCACCTATATAACTTGCTGCACTCTGGCTCAAGTTAGTAGGGCTGACATTATAGGTAAGGGCCAACTCATTGATCTGCACTTTAAAGCTGACTGTTAAATCCTCCATCACACGAGCAAGGGGCACTAGCTTATCATTGAGTGATACCTCATCTACGTTATCTGCATGGTATCCTTCTACCAAAACAATCTCCCAATGAGAACCATCCTTATTAGAGTGCTGACCTTCTACAAGCATTGGGGTTATAGTCTCCCTAAACTGACAGAAAAGTGTGTTGGAAAGGCCATCAAGGCGGTGAATCTGCACTACATCATCTACTAAGGCAAATTCCTCCTGTACATTTTCTAGGCCAACATCTGTACTGGCTCCTTTGATCACAACTGTGCATTCTGGGTCAAACCCATGGCTTCTACAAAATTCCATTCTGTGTGCTTATATAAGTATGTCTCACAAAATAAATCTTGAAAAGTTAGATACGCTCCAGTCCCTGTTCGGGCGCCATTTTACTATGTAACCAACTATCTAAAATAAATGAGTCAAACCGAGACTAGAATAAAGTTGTACTCTAAAAGGGTTTTATTGCTCAGGGCTGGTAGTAGTATGCTACCTAAGTCCATAAACTAAAGTTGGACTGGAACGTATCTTCCTTTTATGTCACACTCAAAATAACAATCAAAACATTCACAACAAGGTTACCTTCTCTTCAGGTTCTAACTCAAAGGTATGAATCAATATAGTAAATAACCGACACTTTAATAAACCTCTAAGGCTATGTGAGTCCTCTTCTTTTGAACAACGAACAACATGAATTCAAAAGGAACTTGATATTCCATACGACTCAGTCCATATTAACAGTCCCAATAGGCAGTTCAAGCAAAAAGATAAAATAGAAAAAACAGAAAAGAGTTGGGTACCCAGAAAATATTATAGAGCTCTATAAAGAAAAAAAAAAGAAAAGTCTTGTACTCAACAAGAGATCCCGTAGTAAAGGTGGATGATAGTTGCTGACTAATCTTCAGCTCTCAGAAGAATGACAGTCTCTGTTCAGCTCCAGTCTCATCCAGGGTGCTAGCAGGAGAATATTGCATGAGTGGGTCAGTGGTGCACTCGACGATCAGAGTAGCTAGCTAAGAGTCTGGAAGCATGAAGCTTTGACCTCTCTTCAGTAGCGTATGGTCAAGTGAGCCCGCGAAATCCCCTGCCAATACATTTCTGTGGAGCTCTTACTCTAGTGCCGTAAAGCTGTACTTGCGATCGTAAAATCTTAAAGAGACAGTGTACCTATTGACACTATTTCAAACAGCTTGTCAATCTAAACCCAGGGTTACATTTGCATATCGTATGCGGGTCAGTCTGTCTAGTTATCCGTACAAAGGGGCCTGGTTTGTGTGTTTGCAATCGCTCTAGCCAAGCTAACCTAGTGCTAAATAACGTTAGACGACTAGCTAGCAGTTGGCTAAATATATAAATATGTCAGGCTGTTGCTATAGCAAACCATGGCATGCATTTCTTGTCGAAGCAAAACTTTTAAGCCACCATAGTGCTATCTTGTTTCATCCAGTCCATTGTGTTACATTTGATTTGAGACTCTCATGGCTAGCTACGGTAGCAATGCTACCTAAATACCCCGAATAGGATCGAATTGGATGTCAATTATAATGCAGTGGCTGGACATCAGATGCACCTTTGTGTGTAATGGCAATCACGTATAGCTATATACGTTTTGTTTTTACATCTGTCTTATGTCAGTATTAAAGTTGTGTTGCTATCTCCGCTGACCTCTCTCTTCCGGGGTCGGCCAGCATCAGAGCTGGACGGACGACCTGCCGCTGTGTCAGATGTGCGGTGTCGGATCTGCGCCCAACTGTGTTTACGGCCCGGACGGCAAGGACACCCAGAGCCACCCCAACGAAGACGGGCACCTCCGATTCAGGTGCTAGCTCACCCAGAAACGACCCTCGGCCACACCCGGTGGGGGCTACACGTACTGTGGATATATAATACAGTGTGCAGCAGATTAGAGAACATGGTTGCAATGTCAGTATAGTGTGACAGTGATGACAGTTCACTGCAATTAGGACTGGGCGGATGTTGAAAGTATTAACACATCCTGTGTGTGTGTGTGTGTGTGTGTCCGTGTCCGACCAGAGCCGAGGATGGCTGCTTCCTGTATGGGGTGTTTAACGGGTACGATGGCAGCAGGGTGGCCAACTACGTGTCCCAGTGTCTGACGGCAGAGCTGCTGCTGGGACAGCTCAACTCCAGCCACACCGATATGGGGGGTGAAATGTGCCATTTCTTACCGCACGGAGCGAACTGAGCTGCATACGGAGCTGACAAACGTACGTGTTTACGTGAGTGAAATCCATTCGACTCCCATTGTATTTGATAGGAGGACTGACGTGACTCACGACGTTTTGTCCTAGCGACGGCGGCGGCCTGAAGTAAGTCAGCAATGTGTGCATGGGTCGCGGCATTCGCGTGGCTCACGTTAGCTCACGTAATTATGGCCCGTGTGGATTTGCTAACTGAGAAGACAAACCTGAAGAACGTCGCTACTTGCCCACGCGTGGTATTGCGAACGTAGCTAACGTCGCTACTTGTCCACGCGTGGTATTGAGGAACGTCGCCGTCACCATCATTAGGTTACTTAAGCTGCTAGTTCTCTTGTTAGCTCTGATATGGCTAGCCAGCCTCCGTCCAGGGAGATCACTGATATGACAACTTAAGTTAGATTATTGAGCCTAAATAATAGCAGGCTACTAACAGATAACCTGGTTAATATATGTTATTATTCCTACTATTGTGCTTACTGTGTGTTGCTGACAAGATAAATTATGTTATATTATTATTGCCACCGTCATTTGGCTTAGCTTATGTTCTCCAGCAACGCCAAGTGCTGAGTAGCTAACTCACTGGTGTTATATTTATTTACATTGTCCCTGCATCCTGTCTAATATCTCTCCATCTGTGTTATGCACCATGGGCCGAAGGAAAATTCGTAGTATATTGTGAAGTAGGCTCATTGGCAAAATAAAAGTGTATTGTTCAATATGACTAGCCTACTTGTCAACCATAGGGCTGTCACGGTTAGGAATTATCCTGAGCTTCAAATTGATAGATTTCAACCGCGGTCTGCGTTTTACGCTGTTTTTTTATTATTTCGTTTTACACTACATTTTATCTATATCCTATGTGTGTAGCCTAGTTGTGGCCTACATTATTCGTTTTTATCTAACGAAATACATTAAATAAATGAGGGTACAGGAATGCAATGGTGCGCGCAGCACACAAACAGGCAAATCATTCGACATAGTAAAATAATAACAACAACAATAAAGACCTAAAGGGCAAAGGCAATGTTTGCTGTGCACTAAAGTAAGCTTAGGCTAGGCCTAACACGTTATACATACTGTATATACCAGAAGTTTAGTGCCGTGCATTTATTAATCGGATAGCCTTTCTATAGGCGTATTTGACAGTCCTGGAAAAAGCCCTGATAGCCTACCAACATGAAAAGAAAATCCTTAGTGGCCGCTGTTGTCTGTATTTTGTTATTGTATTTTGTGGCCTGTGTGTAGTTGTAGCCATACCTATTATTCCTACAATGAAGTAGGCGACACCACCACCATGTCAGATTTAATCTCTGGTCTGAATGGGTAGGCTATGTATGGAAACATACTTTTTGGTGCGATCAGCTACAGCTTTCTAATCCAACTTGAACTTGTCTTTTTACAGTTTACTGAGTCTTTGTATAATAAAGCAATGGTTGCTATGGTTATGAAAAAGCGCACTTATGCCAGGGTATATGGTGCGTTCGTTTATAACTGGGAGGTGCAGGGTATATGGTGCGCTCGTTTATAACTGGGAGGTGCAGGGTATATGGTGCGCTCGTTTATAACTGGGAGGTGCAGGGTATATGGTGCGTTCGTTTATAACTGGGAGGTGCAGGGTATATGGTGCATTCGTTTATACCTGGGAGGTGCAGGGTATATGGTGCGTTCGTTTATAACTGGGAGGGGGCAAATTGAACTCGCACTTCCTCGTCGCTAATTCGGATATGTTTCTCAGCCCCCAGTTGCCGGCTGGTGTCAATATCATATCATATCATCATCATATCATTCGCTATAGCTGGAATGCACACAGGTCGGAGGTGGGTATTTTGTCACTTGCGACTTGCCACGTCCGACCACAAACGAACGCACCATTAAACAGCAACTACAGAAATGTAGGTTAGCCTACATGGATGCAAAGCATTAACGAGCAAAAAAGGAACTACTGGTCTCGCCGTCTCACTTGTAAAGTCGGGATAGCCACGTTAACTGACGGGGACGACGTGTTTACTCAGCTACTTTAGGGAATACAGTAGGACCCCACTCATCCGAACCTCCCGGTCTACCGGACAGGCTTCAAAAACTCTTTTTTTTAGCCTGCTATCTGGTTACTGGTGGGCTTTTCATTACAGTACTGTACCCTACTGTGAATAAAAACAGAACTGTATGTAGACCTACATGTTGCCTGTAGGCTGTAGCCTACTGTCACGTTTCATTTCTTCTAATGTCGAGTGCAAAACGCAAACGAGTCTGCTGCGCGAGAGCTGCATTCCTTGGTAGCCAGTAAGCGCGTCAGCAACCTGAAGCAGCTTAGAGTCATTTTTCGTTCCCAGTTAATGGACTTCAGGAACACAGACGTGTTGTGAGCATGTAGATTAGCCTATACAGTACTAGGCCTACTGTATTTGTTAAATAATAGCCTACAGCCTAGGCCACGTTAGTCTACATCTGCTGTTTTAGAGACTTTCTTTTAGGCTACAATAGCCTAAGACACGACAACTTGTCTGTCATTTCATTTATTTATTTATTTATTTATTTATTGATTATCATTTGCTCTAATTGTTCTAATGTTGGGTTGTTTTAGGCTATACCATGTTGTTCTGCGAATACAGTAGCCTATCGATGCAGCGTACGCCTCATTTGAGAATAAAGTACTGTATTTGATCAAAGCATGCACTCAAGTGGAAATTCGGTTATTTTATTATAGGCTACTGGCCTATATGAGTTTAGTTGGCTATTTGATTGCAATTTTGATGCATTTTCACAAGTAATTAAGGGTATTTATTGGTCTATTATGAGTCTATATGAAACAAGTATACCACTTATTGAATTTGGTGCATTTTAACATATGTTCCAGTCATCCGGACATTTCAGAGATACGAACGACCTGCGGTCCCGTTGGGTTCGGATTAGTGGGGTCCTACTGTAGCACAAGTGCTCACGTAGCGACGTTAGCTACGTATGCGAATAGCACACGTGCTCAAGTACCCCCGGCCCTGACGAGCGTTTGCTGGGTTAGCTACGTTAGTGAATAGCACACGTGGTCACGTGGGGACGTTCGTCACGTGTGTCTGCTCAGTTAGCAAATAAGTGGCACTTTCCACCCCCCATACACCGACGCCGACGTCCGCAGGATCCTCACACAGGTGTGTGTGTGTGTGTGTGTGCGCGTGTGTGTGCGTGGGTGGGCCGATGGGGGGTGTGCGTTGGTTCATTTACGCCGTTAAAAAACCGCCGTGTTCTGAATGTAGCAGTAGAAACCAGCAAGACGCAACGTGAATATATATGAGTCTGACTCAACGCTGGTCAGTAGAGGCTTGAACAGAAGGACCAGATGAGCACACGCTACACCACACCTGCACATTCTGACATCTGAAGAATAGAAGAGAGTTGCAGCATATTGTTTAAATGCTAAAGATTTTATTGTAGTTTTCATTGAAGCTGTGAACTGATGAACGGACCGTAATAGAACGTAGGGATGATGTTTTATGTGTAGTGATATTGAGGGTAATGTTTTATGTGTAGTGATATTGAGGGTGATGTTTTATGTGTAGTGATATTGAGGGTGATGTTTTATGTGTAGTGATATTGAGGGTGATGTTTTATGTGTAGTGATATTGAGGGTGATGTTATGCAGCGTTCCAGCCCTCAGAGAAGCTGCTGTGTTGTTGTTGTAGTTCAGTCAGTGGGCAGGAGTCGCCCTCTGCTGGCCAGTCTTCTTCCTGCAACAGCTGAAGCAGAAAGCCCTGGAGAGCGCGGAGGAGGCCCTTTGGAACCAGCCTCTGCTGGACCTCCTCTTCTTCTTCTCCTCCTCCTCCTCCTCCTCCTCTCTGCTGCTGGAGGACTCAGCAGGCTCTGGACCAGGACAGGAAACACACCATCATGTACAACAGGATATGACATCACAGCAAGTCTCATGAAAACAGAGCTTTTATGTGTGTGTGTGCGTGTGTGTGTGTTGTGTGTGTGTGTGTGTGTGTGCGCATCTGTCTGTGTGTGTGTGTGTGTGTGTGTGTGTGCGCATGTGTCTGTGTGTGTGTGTGTGAGAGTTATAGTGGAAGAGGAGTTTGGAGAACAGACATGTAGGGGTCTTACCATTGCAGGACAGGGGAGTAACGCTGCTCTTTTTGGGTTTCTTGCTGGTCTTTTTCTTCTTGTCCTCTCTAGATGTCTTCTGTCCATCCTGGGGGACAGCTTCAGCTTCCTGACCACTGATCTGGGAATCAGAGAAAAGAAGACAAGCATATAAATACTGTAGAGTTAACGTCTAATAAAAACTCATTATTACTGTATGTATTCATTATGTGGATGTCAATACATTCATATTATATCTGGAGCTATCTATCTACTATCTAATGTATTAATCCTACTACTACTCAGGTCAATTCTAAACACGGCATGTGTGTGTGTGTATGTACACGTGTGTGTATGTGTGTGTGTGTGTGTGTGGGTATGTGCACGTGTGTGTGTGTGTGTGCGTTGTCTCCTTACCAACGAGGCGGTGTTTGGGAGGCTCCAGGAAGAGGAGGGGGAGGTGGGGGTCTGGTAGGAGGAGGAGAAGGAGGAGGAGTCTCTCTCTCCAGACTGCTCACAGCTCCTCCTCCTCCTGCTCCTCCTCCTGCTACTCCTGTTCTTCTCCATGTTGCCAGTAGTAACACTCATAGCTGTGTTGAAAAATATGCTACTGTTACACAGTAATAACACTCATAACTATCATAACGTTTTAAAACATGCTCAGGTAAAACTATTATTAAGGTGAGAATGACTCTGGTCTACAGTAACATGAAAACACTAGACTGCCTGTAATATCATGATAACATTAGACCGTGTATAATAACATAACATTAGACTGTGTGTAATATCATGATAACATTAGACTGTGTAATAACATGATAACATCAGGCTGTGTGTAATAACATGATAACAGACTGTGTGTAATAACATGATAACATCAGACCGTGTGTAATAACATGATAACATCAGGCTGTGTGTAATAACATAACAGACTGTGTAATAACATGATAACATTCGACTGTGTGTAATAACATGATAACATCAGACCGTGTGTAATATCATGCAATAAGAGAGACGTCTGTACCTTTGTCGACGATGACTCTGGCTTCATTGGGGTCATCGCAGGTGTCCTGGAGTTTGGCCAGCGCCCGTGCGGTCAGCACCTCGCATGTGGCGTCCAGCTCGCCCCTCCGGTCACCACTGCTGTC
Organism: Borostomias antarcticus; assembly: GCF_949987555.1. Lineage (NCBI taxonomy): Eukaryota > Metazoa > Chordata > Actinopteri > Stomiiformes > Stomiidae > Borostomias > Borostomias antarcticus. The sequence continues at coordinate 2,663,767 of NC_140264.1, read as the reverse complement.
GCTGCTGCCCCACGACGCCTCGCCAGAGGAGTCCCGGCCCCTCCGGCTGCCGTCGTGCGGACAGGTGTCGGTGGCGGCCGCCACGCCCACGAAGTCCGCCACCAGCTTCCCCACGGCCCGTCGGATGAAGCGGTAGAGCAGCGGCGTGAAGATCTGTTCTTCCAGACGCCGCTCGGTCTCGGGGCTCCGCAGGGTGGGCTGGGAGCGCCAGTGGTGGGCGTCCGGCGGCCGGCGCCCCGAGCGCGGGGGGTCCAGGAGCTGCCGGTGGACCCGGCGGATCAGCTCCTTGGAGAAGAAGTGGAGGCCGGGGGACTCTTCGCCATCGTCGTCGTCGCCGTCGTGATCGGGGCGCTCCCTCGCGATGGCATCGAACATTTTGTGCAGGGCGAGGTCGGGTCCGTAGGCGGGGAGGGGTGTGGCGTGGTTCTCCTGCTCCTCCTCTCCAGCAGGGCTGCCGGTTTGACTCCTGGCGCAGGGGCTCCGGGGTCGGGCCGGGGGAGGGGCTCCCTCAGCGGGCTCCGTCGTCTCCCGGAGGAGGCTTCCCACCAGCCTGACCAGCTCCCGCATCTCCTCCGCGGAGACCAGGCCGGGGCTCTGGAACAGGGCGTGGCGGGCCAGGGCGTCCGAGAGGCTCTCCTCCTCCTCCTCCTCCAGGGTTGCGCTGCTGCTGGGGCCGGAGGAGGAGGTGTTCCGGCCGGTCGGACCCACCGCCAGGGTCTCCGGGGCGGCCGACGCGTCCTCCATGGCGCGGACCGCCGACCCGATGTGGCCCATCATCCAGGCGTCCTCCGGCACGCCGCCACTGGCCCCCGAGCCGTCTGAGGAGGAGCAGGAGGAGGAGGAGGTGACGGCGCCACCAATACGCCGCGCCTTCTCCCGGGCGTCCCGCCAGGCGTTCCGAAGCAGACGGGGGTCGTGCAGGAAGGCGCCGGGGCGGAAGAGCGCCACCTCCTCCTCCTCAGGCGCCTCCTCTTCCTCTTCTCTCTCCATCCTCCTCTTCACCCTTCGCAGGATCTCTCTCACGGCTACGGACGCCGTGGCCGTGAGCTCCGCCTCCTCCGAGTTCTGGGAGATGACCCTCAGAGCCGCGCTGGGGGAGCGGGGTGGGGGGTCCGAGCCCGGGAGAGAGGCGCGGTCCTGGGGAGAGCCTGCTGGACTGAAACGCTTCTCCTCGCTCGGACCCGTGCGCCCGTCCCGAGACGGTGGCGGGCGCGGTGCGACATCGGCGGCCGGCCGGCGGCCATCTTGGTCCGGGTGGAGACGGAGGATCTGGTAGAGGGCCATGGTCATCATGACAACCCACTCCATGATCCCCTCTGCTGAGCACTCGTGCAACTCAGCTACACTCTGGGGAGAGAGAGAGAGTGAGAGAGAGTGAAAGAGAGAGAGAGAGAGAGAGAGAGAGAGTGAGAGAGTGAAAGAGAGAATGAGAGAGAGAGTGAGAGAGTGAAAGAGAGAGAGAGAGTGAGAGAGAGAGAGAGAGAGAGAGTGAGTGTGAGAGAGAGAGAGAGAGAGAGAGAGAGAGAGAGATAGAGACAGAGAGAGACAGAAAGAGACAGAGAGGGAGAGGAAGAGAGAGGGAGAGAGAACAGATCAACATCTCTAGGGTGGTTCTGATGGGGAAATAGAAGCAGTAGCGGGAAAGAGAGAAAGAGAGAGGGGAGAGAGAAAGAGAGAGAGGGGATAAGAGAGAGGGAGAGAGAAAGAGAAAAAGAGAGAGAGGGAGAGAAAGAGAAAAAGAGAGAGAGGGGAGAGAGTAGAAGAGACACCACAGTGGAAGAGAGACTGGCAGGTTGAGAACAGAGAACAGTACCACCCAAGCTTCTGGATGAATCTCAATTGACTGTAAAACAAAAATGAATAAATAAAGTTAAAAATCACTTTTGACAGAAGATGCAATTGGATTTTGTCCAAGGTGGTAATGGACTTGTGATGTGACCTGATGTAATCCACTAGAGGAAACACTTCCTGGATCTCCTAGCCTGATACATGCTGCATGACAGTAGTAATAGTAAGATAGTAAAATATTTACAGGCCAGAAGAACATAGAACATGTTGTATTTATGACATCATAATTGCAATCTGGCTGTGATGTACCGCGAACCCTCGATCTGCACCTGCAGTCAAGATGACGTTGTATGACTGTGACGGCAGGATCCAAATAGCCAATCGGTAAGCAAGTAAAAATGTAAACAAGGAGGTTGATCGCCCTTACCCAGCCCTTACCAAGGAGCTTGGGCCGTGTCCCAATGTCCATATTACATACTATATAGTACATACTGCAACTCGCCTACTACATGCGATTTAGTACATACCTGTACTACTCCACGAAAACATGTTTAGTATGCGAGATAAATGTAGCATGCTTCACGAGTCATCCAGTGAAAGCGACGGGCTCCGGCTCGCATATGCGATTCATGTTAAACTTGCAACAATATTGAGCTAGCCAGGCATTTGAGTTGGTCATCCAACACAGGCTCGATCCTCACCTTTCTGTATAATCCCAACTGTGAAATGGATGTGATAATAGTCCACAAAATATTCTTCCTTTGCCTCGTTTAGCACCAGCTGCAACACTCTCCTCCAAATTCATTATCTCCGTTAGCAAGGCTAACGTTGCACTCGGTAGCTTGTGCTTATTATTATTATTATTATTATTATTATTATTGGGGTTGGTGCTTGTGCTTATTATTATTATTATTATTGGGGTTGGTGCTTGTGCAGTGGAGGGGTTCTTTTGGGGGAGTTGGAGCCGTTGGATTGTTATGCTTAAATGATCCTAGCCAGCTAGTTTGATAACCTTCTTTGATTCAGACATACCGTAGGCTGCCTGGTACCGTCCACTGACCAGTTGCTGGTTAACTATGAGAGGCAGGATCCCAGCCGACCGTTGCTTCCCCCCAACCCGCAACGGAGGGTTATCAGCTGGGCTGGGACTCCCCTCGCTAACCAGCAACTGAGACCATTGAGCTAAAGGTGGTTAGCTAGCTCGATCGTGAAATGACTCAAACTTATTAAATATGACACCAATAAGCACACCGGTGCCAATAGTTAGCTTAATCTTGATATAACTAAGACATCTGCTAAAAAAATTTTTTTTTCCACCGACAGATTTAGCTAGAATGTTTCAGCCCACCTCCGTCCTAATAGCAGAGTTGAAGATGCTACTTCCTCGCACTAGTCATCACTTACACCACCTCCCAGGGTGGGTCAATATTTAGTTGTTACTAGGAACTAGTCGTGAGTGGTGCAACCCATTTAAATTGAGTAGTGACCAAATCTCGAGTTAGTCAACACTTAGGCTATGACTAGGCCTAGTACCACTTAGTAACGACTGGTGCAACCGGCTCCTGATTGACTCTGGCTTTATACCCCTGATTGGTTTTAATTTACTGTTTGTAACAAATATAACTGCACTGTCTTTGATCTTGAATCTTAACAAGATGTTTTCTTTGCCACCATGACCAGGTCCTGTTTACATACATCCATGGTAGGTAGGTAGGTAGGTAGGTAGGTAGGTAGGTAGGTAGGTAGGTAGGTAGGTAGGTAGGTAGGTAGGTAGGTAGGTAGGTGGGTAGGTGGGTAGGTGGGTGGGTGGGTAGGTGGGTGGGTGGGTGGGTGGGTAGGTGGGTGGGTGGGTGTCTTTGTTAGGGTACAGTAGCCTACTCAGCCCTAAGTCTTCTTTGTTAGGGTAGAGTAGCCTACTCAGCCCTAAGTCTTCTTTGTTAGGGTAGAGTAGCCTACTCAGCCCTAAGTATAGGGTTGAATCACAGAGGACCTGACTCGCTCCTCTGCTCCAGGTCTCACCTTAGCAGGTCTTCTGTCTGCTTTCCTGTAAGACCTCTTCTTTCCCTCTGTGTTTAGTTCATCCTGTGAAGTGAACAGTCATCTTGATTAAGCTTTCAACACATCCAGCTAAGTCACATTCATCACTGATCTATTCTGAGTGGAGTGATCAATTATGCAGATTTAATCAGACCTATTGATAGGCTATTAAATAAATAATTCCGCTAGATTAATAAGTATCCGCTACATAGCAAATACAGCTAATTATAGATTTGTCTTGAGAAGGCTTAATTCTCGCCTATAATATCCCGAGCATGTGTGGTATGTTCTCCAGGAAAGACCATTCTTAACCGGTAGTTTGGCGACATGCTTTGATCTCCGCCCGTAGGCTGCCAGAGTCACGGGGCCACGGGGTTCCTGAACCGCGGGTGAACCAGAGTCACGGGGCCACGGGGTTTCTGAACCGCGGGTGAACCAGAGTCACGGGGCCACGGGGTTTCTGAACCGCGGGTGAACCAGAGTCACGGGGCCACGGGGTTTCTGAACCGCGGGTGAACCAGAGTCACGGGGCCACGGGGTTTCTGAACCGCGGGTGAACCAGAGTCACGGGGCCACGGGGTTTCTGAACCGCGGGTGAACCAGAGTCACGGGGCCACGGGGTTTCTGAACCGCGGGTGAACCAGAGTCACGGGGCCACGGGGTTTCTGAACCGCGGGTGAACCAGAGTCACGGGGCCACGGGGTTTCTGAACCGCGGGTGAACCAGAGTCACGGGGCCACGGGGTTTCTGAACCGCGGGTGAACCATCGGATCCGCAACCGCGCACATCGCCGTCAACTATGAACAAGCCGCTCTGCGCCCTCGTGGTGATGGTGGCAGCCTGATATTCGGGCCTACGGCTACGTGGTGTGAGGCGCTAACCCAGGTCACGCTCTCCTCCGCTCTACGTGTATCACATTATTGTCCAGTTATTACATTATGCCCATCGACTTTTATTAAGCCTATAGGCTACGAATTGAAATAATGTTAGGCTTACGTTATTGGCAGTTAGCTATTGCATTAACGGTAGTTGTTCCATTATTGCTGCTACAAGCCTCCAGGCCTAATGAAGTGGGATACTCCTTGGAGCTGGGCCATATTCCCAATTTTTGCGCAGGCTACCCAGACCTTCGAAAATATTGGATTTCTGGTCTCTATGCCAACAATGACAAACTTCAGGCCACCTAAGCGTATATAGACCTGAGCTACTTTTAGAAACGCATTATGGGTAGACAAATTATACGCAAATAGAATAGACAATTATAATAAAAACATAAATCAACATCCAGATAATTATGGGGGTGAGGGGAGGGGTATTGTTCTTACCATGATGTCGCTCTTGTAAACCACACACTGAATGATATTTAACAACTTTCATCTTAATAAAGCCATCGAACTGAACTCAGATGGTTGTTACGTCATAATCACACCATAGCCTACATTGTCTTGACCGTGCGCGCGTGTGTATTGCGTGTGTGTGTGCGTGCGCGCGCGTGTGTATTGCGTGCGTGTGTGTGTGTGTGTGTGTGTGTGTGTGTGTGCGCTGGCGGGACCTGGGTTATCAAGTGATGTTTATTCCCGCGCGCTCCAGTGGGTTCCTTCACCGGGATCAGGAGAACCTCATGGTCTGAGCTACTACGAACGTGGTTCAACACATCCAGTTCAACTTCTCCCTCGAGTAAACGAGACAACCGCAATCACGGATAAACGGTACCACGAGGGTGGTCATCAACTCGTTAACTCGACCCAGCTGATCTAATCTAGCTATGAGCGCGTGCACATATGAAGAGGCGGTGTTTGCCGGTCTGGCCAATCACAAACATGGAGCGATCTAGACCCGCCCACTTCACACGAGAGGAGCAGAAGCTCATCATTCAGAAATATCAAGACTACAAACATATTATTATTCTGGCCAAGAGAAACACGGTTGCTGCAGCTAAAGCGAGGAAGGAAAGATGGCAAAAAATTGCTGACTGTTTGAATGCGTAAGTTAATAGGCTTATCAATATTAAATGTAATTAATATAGCTGTTTGGTCAATAGCCATATAACTTGCTACATGCCCCGTGATGAACGCTATGCATACGCGCACTTTGACTTTTTGATCAGGGGGGGCAGTGAGTCCCAGCCCCCTCCCTCATCAAATAGGGATTGTAATAGTGGTATAAATACGTGGAATGCGCATATTCTGTTACAGCTGCATGATTGACCCACAACATTTCAAAACAGTGCTTATTCTGTCCAATATCCACATTTCGTTCAACTGCGCCTCCTTTCTCTTAGGCAATGTCTGCACTTCATGTCTTTCATTGTTCGAAAACTGTCTTCACTTCGTGAGTAACGAAATAATATTAAATATTAACAATTTCTGTAGATACTGCAAACAGTGACAAAAGTGAAAGGTGACTGCCTGGATCAGAGCAACACGGCAAGTCAGATTATGGGCCGATATTCATTCACATAGGCAAGAAAACAGGCCTACGAATGTTTCAAAGCCTAGGCTATATGAATATTTAATTAATTAATGTAATTCATTCAAAGTGTTGAATAGCCTGCTACTGAAATATGCTACATGAAATGTCAACATTCTTGTATCAAGAATACAATATTATAATTGAAAACACCCAAACGTATTAAATAATTAAGCTAATAAATGAGACCAAATAAATGCTTTTAGGCAGAGTTTACAGACTTTTTATTTCTTCATTAAAACAGAATGTATGCTACGCCTTTCATGCTTCAATGTCGGGATGTGTCATTATAAACAGCGTATTAGAATCCAGCAATTGCCTCTTCACATGTAGCCTATCTGCATTTATATCAAAGCTAGCAATGGTAGGCCTACAGTTATGGGATTAGCTCATGTTTGGGTTGCTGTCAAAGCTGTCACTCTTATGTTGCTATAGCTACAATTATCAGAACAATATGAACATTCAGTTGAACGTTTTCCATCCACCCAACTGGATGAGGAATAAGCACCGCAAAGCGATCAGTTCTCACGCAAGCAGGAGCCAGGCTGTTCAGTGCAGGGTTAGGGTTAGGGTTAGTCTGTTCAGTGCAGGGTTAGGGTTAGGGTTAGTCTGTTCAGTGCAGGGTTAGGGTTAGGGTTAGTCTGTTCAGTGCAGGGTTAGGGTTAGGGTTAGTCTGTTCAGTGCAGGGTTAGGGTTAGTCTGTTCAGTGCATTTCTCTGATCCGGTCGCGACCCGGTCTCTAGAATACATGTTTTGGACGCGTTGCAGACAGTTTGCTCATCTGGCCACCAGGGGGGGCAGTGCCCCCTTGCCCCAGCCAATCTGCGCGCCTGACGCTATGCTGGCCTAGATGTGACGTTTGCATGTCTTAACATGAATGAGTTGTATAGATGTGACGTTAGGACTATTCTTATATATACCTTCAGTGCAAACCCTGGCAATGGAAAACGTTCATGGGGGCAAGAACAAACATAAAAACATAATCCAAACCGGTAAGTAGCCTAGGCATAGGCCTACTTGAATTTCTCCAATAAACAGCCTACATGGTTGTAATGTTTAATACAAAAATTAGTTGACAGATATAAATGATCCCTTCTGCCGAAAATCGGTATCTTTCATATAAATAGTCATCAGAAAACTCTAATGGGTTTTGTCGGTCCTTAAATACATGGCGATATAACGCGGTGAAAAGAGATCCACCTTCGTGATACGGATGAACCAGTCTTGAACCTGAAGTTATCGCGCTAACCCCGTGATCCAGCTTCGTAGTACAGGGCTCTGGTCTGCCACGGTAGCATGTGACCGGGTTATGATCCGGAGGAGCGCGAGCTGACCGGAGAACCCTGGAGCTTCTCCTCGGCACATGATGCGAGAGCGCTTTGTGTTGCGACTAAAATACAGTCACACACTGCGGAGTGGAATGTGGAGTTCGGGTCTGATATTAGAAGCTGTCATTATACTCAACAACACGTTCCTCTGGCCATGGCAGCCCTACACGGGTCTAGTCTGTAATCACATACACAATCTGGAATAACACAATGTCAATAATAAAAGCACTGTAGGCTATTATATTGTTCAGTTGTCTGATTTATTGGTTTGTTTTCAATCTATCTTCAATCTCTTGGTCTCTCAAAGGAAAGTCTTCTCATCAACAGGCTTGTGTGGGTGGAGCGTTTACTAGAACATCACACTGGATTTGATTAGACTTGTGTTTGCTGTTATTGACCGCCGTGGGTTACAGTGTGTGCAAGTATAACAAAAGGGGTAAATAAGACTAATAGGTTTTAACTGGTACATACAGTATATAGTTTATTCTATTTTATACTGCACACTTACTGTACATATAAGTGGCGAGAGGTCGGAGGCGGGGCCAGTTCCCGCGCCCCTGCGCCACGTCCGCGGCGTGGACGAGCCCCACGGGCCCCAGTACCCCGACCGCGGCAGTGTAGACTAGCTCTGTCAACGACAGACAGAACCGTAGACTAGCTCTGTCAGCGACAGACAGAACTGTAGACTAGCTCTGTCAACGACAGATAGAACTGTAGACCAGCCCTGTCAACGACAGATAGAACTGTAGACCAACCCTGTCAATGACAGATAGAACTGTAGACTAGCCCTGTCAACGACAGATAGAACTGTAGACTAGCCCTGTCAACGACAGATAGAACTGTAGACCAGCCCTGTCAACGACAGATAGAACTGTAGACTAGCTCTGTCAACGACAGATAGAACTGTAGACTAGCTCTGTCAACGACAGATAGAACTGTAGACTAGCTCTGTCAACTACAGATAGAACTGTAGACTAGCCCTGTCAACGACAGATATAACTGTAGACTAGCCCTGTCAACGACGGGAGAACTGTAGACTAGCTCTGTCAACGACGGGAGAACTGTAGACTAGCTCTGTCAACGACAGATAGAACTGTAGACTAGCCCTGTCAACGACAGATAGAACTGTAGACTAGCCCTGTCAATGACAGATAGAACTGTAGACCAGCCCTGTCAACGACAGATAGAACTATAGACCAGCCCTGTCAATGACAGATAGAACTGTAGACCAGCCCTGTCAATGACAGATAGAACTGTAGACTAGCTCTGTCAACAACAGAATTGTAGACCAGCCCTGTCAATGACAGACCTGTAGACTAGCTCTGTCAATGACAGATAAAACTGTAGACTATCCCTGTCAACGACAGACAGAACTGTAGACTTTGCCAGAACAACTTTAATCCTTCGATACAATATCCAACGTACTCTAGTCCTTCTATACATAACTTAAAGGAGTAGTAAAGGGAAAAATCATGTTTAGCCCTGTTTTAAGGTTACTTATGATCATATACAATGGTTCAGATCAAAACGTTGACAAAACTAGCACTTTTGAGAAAGTCTGATAATTGCTCTACCACCGTTTAGGTCATACAATGGATGTGGGTGGGCACCTTGAAAAATCATTCAAAAACATGTTTAACTCTCGATTTCAAAGACAAGAAACTCACCAAGGTGTTAGTTGGCGTTCTGACATAATTTGCCATAAATTAAGATTCTAGTTCATCTGGAAAGGCTTTTTTAAATATTTAGCATAGAACTATTTAGTCGCAGCACATACGTGTGTAAACTTGGGCAAACTAGGTATCCTAGCAACATAAAGAATAACAATAGCTACTGTAAGTAGTTCCGCTTCCTGAATCCCCTCTGCGGATTGATCTACACATCTACAACGGTCGCGTCAATACAAGTCAATGGATTTCATAAAATGATCAATAAAACCCTACAGGATTCATACTTTGCGGCGAATTTGATGTCAGAACACCAACGGACACCAATTACACCCTCGGTGAGCTTCTTGTCTTTGAAATCGAGAGTTTAATATGTTTTTGAATGATTTTTCAAGGTGCCCACCCACATCCATTGTATGACCTAAACGGTGGTAGAGCAATTATCAGACTTTCTCAAAAGTGCTAGTTTTGTCAACGTTTTGATCTGAACCATTGTATATGATCATAAGTAACCTTAAAACAGGGCTAAACATGCATTTTCCCTTTACTACTCCTTTAATGTCCATCTGGGTGTATGAGGAGTGGAATGGGAGCGAGGTGTGGATGACGGGTTAACCGCTCCTCTCTCCCCCCGTCCCAGCATCTACGAGCGCTGGCTGAGGACCCACCAGCCCCCCCAGACCAGCCCCCCCAGACCAGCCCCCCCAGACCAGCTACCCCCAGACCAGCTACCCCCAGACCAGCTACCCCCAGACCAGCTACCCCCAGACCAGCCCCCCCAGACCAGCCCCCCCAGACCAGCTACCCCCAGACCAGCCCCCCCAGACCAGCCCCCCCAGACCAGCCCCCCCAGACCAACCCCCCCAGACCAGCTACCCCCAGACCAGCCCCCCCAGACCAACCCCCCCAGACCAGCCCCCCCAGACCAGCCCCCCCAGACCAGCTACCCCCAGACCAGCTACCCCCAGACCAGCCCCCCCAGACCAGCCCCCCCAGACCAGCTACCCCCAGACCAGCTACCCCCAGACCAGCTACCCCCAGACCAGCTACCCCCAGACCAGCTACCCCCAGACCAGCCCCCCCAGACCAGCCCCCCCAGACCAGCCCCCCCAGACCAGCTACCCCCAGACCAGCTACCCCCAGACCAGCTACCCCCAGACCAGCTACCCCCAGACCAGCTACCCCCAGACCAGCTACCCCCAGACCAACGCCCCCATCGGACACAACCACGGATACCACATGGTGCCCTTCCTGCCCCTCTTCCGCAACGGAGACTACTTCCTGTCCAACAAGGCCCTGGGATACGAGTACGCCTACCTGCTCGACCCTGGTCAGTCTCGCGCACACACACACACACACACACACACACACACACACACACACACACACACACACACACACATCTGCACTTAGAAACACACCAGTCCAGACACTCTAGATCTGCACGTGTCTCCCTCTTTGCACTGACAATCACACACAAACATACATTGCATTTAACGTAGGAAAAGCCAATGTACTACTACTCACCAGAACTCACACGTGCATCTTCTTTCTAAAACAAGTGACTAAGAACATAATCTAGTGCTGAAGGCAAAGTGCAACAATAGCAATCTCAAATACAATAGGTGTTTAAGAGGGAGGATTGTGGTAGTACTTCTTGAAGAGATGAGTTTTGAGCCTGCGGTGAAAGATGGGCAGTGACTCTGCTGTCCTGACATCAGTGGGCAGTTGGTTCCACCCCTGCGGGGCCAGGACAGAGAAGAGCTGTGACCGTGGGGCCAGGACAGAGAAGAGCTGTGACCGTGTCGATCGACTGCAGGGGCCTGGGGGTGATGGGCCAGGGAAACCAGTTACCCCGAGGTAGCACAGCGAATAGTAATCACTCTTTAAATAAACCTACCCCCATATATAATGACTAGGGCTGGGTATCATTTCAAAAATTACGATACCAGTACCAATACCAGTACCCTTAAAGTGATACCGATACCAATTGAATACTTCAATCGATACTTTGAATTTATTTTTTGCATTTTTTCCATTCCATAACCATCATGTGAATGGAAGCATTCAGTTATGTAAAATGCCATCAATCCTATCACATTCAAATAATTTTTTACAAGAATACAATTTGAAAGTGTTTAAAAGAGTTTCAAACTGCATTTATTACAATATAACTACTGACAGTGACTACACATGTTTTAGTCATCCGTGACCTTGCAGCTAATGTGAACGGTGTGTCAGGGCTGCTGCTGGGGGTGGTAACATCAGCAGTAGCAGTTGAGGTGCTAGTAGGCCTAGGGGGGTCTTAACATTAAGCATAACATCAGTTAATAACGTTAGCCTAAACACATTTCACTGCTTCAGAAGTTAAAATACCACTAAGTAACCAATGCACTAAGCAATGCATTACAGTAGGGTTGCTAATGCTAGCTAGCTAGGTAATGGGGGAAATCCGTGTTTTTATGCATTTATTTTTACCATACGCCATAGGCGTGTAGTATAACCATACCTTTGAGCGTTTTGGTGGCATTATCTCAGCGTGCTAAAATGTGTCAACAACTTGCAGTTGCAGCATGGGTTGCAGTCGATTTCACATTAAATTGAAGAACGCTTGCGGTGATTGGACCATTACAACGTCTTTTTTTCCTAGATCTCAATACAAAAAGGATCGAATGAAGTACTGGTTTGACTGAAGATGTTTCGATCCAGTACTACAAGGTATCGAGTACTGATACCCAGCCCTAATAATGACTAAACCCTGTTTACTGTTTAACTTTTTATTTAATATACAATGTATCATATCTATAATTATATTTATACCATGGTCCGGGTTAATACTCTTTCCTGATTGGCCAGCAGACGTGCGTTAAAACCGTGTATACGCACACGTAGTTCGGCTGAAGTTTAATTACCGATCTAAATCAATGCGCCGGCTTTGACAGCAACCCAAATGAGCTCATCCCATAGCCTGCTGGACCATTGCTAGCTAGCCATGAACGAAGTGTTGGATACTGCATATTTGCTGTGCAACGCATCCATTGTCCAGTTGTCAAATCTATTTGCCAACAAACTCTTTATGATAGCCAGACACCTCACTGTCCCTAAATCAAAAACTGTTTTTTCACTTTGTGTTATAGCGTGGTGGTGCACGTTAGTGGTGTAGTAGCCAGATATGAGTTTGTAACGTCAGTCTAAGAGTTGCAGTAAAAAAAGCCAGACGTATGGAAAACGGTCTCCGCCTCGTTGACCCAGTAAGGGATAATCAACGAGTAGGCGCGTTAAACGGTTTTAAGGCACGACGTGGAGGCGAAGAACCACCCGACGCTCAGTGCCTCCGCAAAGTGCCTTAAAACCGTTTAACGCGCCTATGAGTTGATTATCCCGCTTATACCATGGCCCCACATGCCAAAGATAAATAAATATATGCCATTTACTCGCATTTTCTACATTAAAATATAAAGAAATGTTATTTATGTGTTGCTCACTGCTGAGTGTCATTATAGTCCCTAACTGCTAAATCACGTTGCTATGGAATTACAAATTGAAGACTGTATAATATTTCTTGGAGGAACAGCGATGACATCCAATAGTTAACATGGGTTCGGAACCGTAAGTGAAATGGAAAGTGTCCGTTACCTTTTCTTTCAGCAATGTCTCTCAACCCTGGATACGACCTAGCAACCAATGAGCCTAGCAACCCAAACTAGCTATTCCATAGCCTACTGTACCCATATATCTATGACTGTAGTACCTGATATTGCTAGATAGCAATGAGAGAAGTGTAGGCTACTGCATATTTGCTGTGAAACATATAAATCGTCCAGCTGGCAAACCTAGTTGCAAACAAACTATGTATGATAGCCAGATTGTCCTCAACTCCAAAAGTATTGTTTTCATGTCGTGGTATATTGTCAGTCGTATTCAATACATCCATGGTCGTATCATTCATTGTGAGTTGATTTGCGAGGACGGGATGTGTCGTATCATTATGTGAAGCAGGGTTATTAGAATCCAGCAATTGCCTCTTCACTGTGATATATTTGGATGCCGTATATACTGTAAATGAACAAACGAGGCAGAGACCGTTTTCCATACGGCTGGCCTCTTTTACTGCAACTCATAGACTGAATCAAATCATATCTGGCTACTACACCACTAACGTGCACTAACGTGTACCACTCACTGTGGAAAGATCTTCTTGCCCCTCCCCATAAGGTTTGTGGAAAGGCGTTCAGATGTGGCTGCATCGGTCCATCAGTTTTATATTTCGATACTTCTGAAATGAGAGTAAAGAAGCAATTAGGGCAATTCATTTACTACTGTATCAGTACTTACTAAACAATTCAACTGTCTTACTCAAATCCCATTCACCCACTCACAGCCTAGTGTGAAGCACCTTGCATTAACTTCAACACCAGCCTAAACCATGCACAATTCAGAACATGTAGGCTACAGTAAGAACCAACACCACAGGCTATACTAGCCAATATCTGAGAACATGAAAGCCATGTTGTTATATAGGAATCTGTTAACAGTGAACTAATATACTGTACCATGAGGTCCAGCTGGACTTGTAGTATGGATCTGAGTGCCACTGCTCCTGTCGGTCTGTCCATCATTGTCCCTCTCTTCATCACTGTTCTGCTCTCCCCCTCTTTCTGAGTCACTTTCTTCTCTCTCAATGGCTCTGTCTCGGTCTCTGATGTTTTGTTCTTCACAGTCATCACTCAGTTCTTCTTCATTGCTCATTCCTCCCTTACTCATGCTTTTCTCTTCTGTTGGCTTCTCCTATCACTGCAATGCCGATGACACCCAACTGGTTCTGTTATTTACCCCTTCTGATACACAAGTGGAGACACGCATAGCTGGGTGCTTGGCTGACATTTCGGAGTGGATGACGACACATCACCTCAAGCTCAATCTGGACAAGACCGAGCTGCTGTTCCTCCCGGGGAAGGGCTGTCCGCACCGGGACCTTGCCATCACCATTGAAGACACAGTGGTGATCCCGACTCGGACTGCGAGGAATCTGGGTGTGACCCTGGATGACCAACTGTCATATTCCTCACATGTCACATCCGTCACACGTTCCTGCAGATTCATGCTCTACAACATCAGGAGGATTCGCCCTTTCCTCACTAATCAAACGGTGCAGGTACTCATCCAGGCCCTGGTCATCTCCCGCCTGGACTACTGCAACTCCCTCCTCGCACTGCGGTCAAGCCAGCCTTCAATTCGGAAATACAAGTAATGTGGGCCACAGCCAATTTCCCTTTGCGCAAACATTAGCGTCATTACAGTAAATCGTTTTTTCTCTTGGAAGGACTTATCACCGTCGCATTCACCGACAAGTAGTGAAGTCAAATAACGATGGTTTGATTAAAGAAGTGAAAGGCGGTTGTGGTGTGGCATTTCAAAATAAAGGACCTCTAAATTGTCATAACTAGATTTCCTTAATATTCAGATTAGAAATAAAAGGAAATCGCCCATAATACCGCACCTACTCCAATCCAGAGAGCTAGCAGACCACCCCTGGCTCTGGGTATATCCCAGTGATTTTCAGGACATTCTGATGTGGCATTTCAAAATAAAGGCTCTCTAAACTGTTCTGTACAACCTACTGTTTCCTGCAATTTCAGGTTAGGATTAAAAGGAGACCGCCCATAATGCATCAACACTTCCACTTCACAGTACTAGTAGACTACCTGAGGATGTCACCCAGTGATTTTCAGGACATTCTGATGTGGCATTTCAAAATAAAGGCCCTCTAAACTGTCCTATACGACCTACTGTTTCCTGCAAATTAGGATTAAAAGGAGACCGCCCATAATGCATCAACACTTCCACTTCACAGTACTAGAAGACCACCACAGGGTGTCACCCAGTGATTTTCAGGACATTCAGATGTGGCCTTTAAAAATAAAGGCCCTCTAAACTGTCCTATACGACCTACTGTTTCCTGCAATTTCAGATTAGGATTAAAAGGAGACCGCCCATAATGCATCAACACTTCCACTTCAGAGTACTAGTAGACCACCTCAGGGTGTCACCCAGTGATCTTCAGGACATTCTGATGTGTCATTTCAAAATAAAGGCCCTCTAAACTGTCCTATACGACCTACTGTTTCCTGCAATTTCAGATTTGGATTAAAAGGAGACCGCCCATAATGCATCACCACTTCCACTTCAGAGTACTAGTAGACCACCTCAGGGTGTCACCCAGTGATCTTCAGGACATTCTGATGTGGCATTTCAAAATAAAGGCCCTCTAAACTGTCCTATACGACCTACTGTTTCCTGCAATTTCAGATTAGGATTAAAAGCAGACCGCCCATAATGCATCAACACTTCCACTTCAGAGTACTAGTAGACCACTAAAGGGTGTCACCCAGTGATCTTCAGGGCATTCTGATGTGGCATTTCAAAATAAAGGCCCTCTAAACTGTCCTATACGACCTACTGTTTCCTGCAAATTAGGATTAAAAGGAGACCGCCCATAATGCATCAACACTTCCACTTCACAGTACTAGTAGACCACCTCAGGGTGTCACCCAGTGATTTTCAGGACATTCTGATGTGGCATTTCAAAATAAAAGCCCTCTAAACTGTCCTATACGACCTACTGTTTCCTGCAAATTCAGATTAAGATTAAAAGGAGACCGCCCATAATCCATCAACACTTCCACTTCAGAGTACTAGTAGACCACCTCAGGGTGTCACCCAGTGATCTTCAGGACATTCTGATGTGGCATTTCAAAATAAAGGCCCTCTAAACTGTCCTATACGACCTACTGTTTCCTGCAATTTCAGATTTGGATTAAAAGGAGACCGCCCATAATGCATCACCACTTCCACTTCAGAGTACTAGTAGACCACCTCAGGGTGTCACCCAGTGATCTTCAGGACATTCTGATGTGGCATTTCAAAATAAAGGCCCTCTAAACTGTCCTATACGACCTACTGTTTCCTGCAATTTCAGATTAGGATTAAAAGCAGACCGCCCATAATGCATCAACACTTCCACTTCAGAGTACTAGTAGACCACTAAAGGGTGTCACCCAGTGATCTTCAGGGCATTCTGATGTGGCATTTCAAAATAAAGGCCCTCTAAACTGTCCTATACGACCTACTGTTTCCTGCAAATTAGGATTAAAAGGAGACCGCCCATAATGCATCAACACTTCCACTTCACAGTACTAGTAGACCACCTCAGGGTGTCACCCAGTGATTTTCAGGACATTCTGATGTGGCATTTAAAAATAAAGGCCCTCTAAACTGTCCTATACGACCTAATGTTTCCTGCAATTTCAGATTAGGATTAAAAGGAGACCGCCCATAATGCATCAACACTTCCACTTCAGAGTACTAGTAGACCACCTCAGGGTGTCACCCAGTGATGTTCAGGACATTCTGATGTGGCCTTTCAAAATAAAGGCCCTCTAAACTGTCCTATACGACCTACTGTTTCCTGCAATTTCAGATTCGGATTAAAAGGAGACCGCCCATAATGCATCAACACTTCCACTTCACAGTACTAGTAGACCACCTCAGGGTGTCACCCAGTTATTTCCAGGACATTCTGATGTGGCATTTCAAAATAAAGGCCCTCTAAAACTGTGCTATATGACCTACTGTTTCCTGCAATTTCAGATGAGGATTAAAAGGAGACCGCCCATAATGCCTCAACACTTCCACTTCAAAGCACTAGTAGACGACCTCAGGGTGTTACCAAGTGATTTTCACGACATTCTGATGTGGCATTTCAAAATAAAGGCCCTCTAAACTGTTTTATACAACCTACTGTTTCCTGCAATTTCAGATTAGGATTAAAAGGAGACCAGCCATAATGCCTCAACACTTCCACTTCAGAGCACTAGTAGACCACCTCAGGGTGTCACCCAGTTATTTCCAGGACATTCTGATGTGGCATTTCAAAATAAAGGCCCTCTAAACTGTCCTATACGACCTACTGTTTCCTGCAATTTCAGATTAGGATTAAAAGGAGACTGCCCATAATGCATCAACACTTCCACTTCAGAGTACTAGTAGACCCCCTGAGGGTGTCATCCAGTGATTTTCAGGACATTCTGATGTGGCCTTTCAAAATAAAGGCCCTCTAAACTGTGCTATTCGACCTACTGTTTCCTGCAATTTCATATTAGGATTAAAAGGAGACCGCCCATAATGTATCAACACTTCCACATCAGAGTACTAGTAGACCACCTCAGGGTGTCACCCAGTGATCTTCAGGCCATTCTGATGTGGCATTTCAAAATAAAGGCCCTCTAAACTGTCCTATACGACCTACTGTTTCCTGCAATTTCAGATTTGGATTAATAGGAAACCGCCCATAATGCATCAACACTTCCACTTCACAGTACTAGTAGACCACCTCAGGGTGTCACCCAGTTATTTCCAGGACATTCTGATGTGGCATTTCAAAATAAAGGCCCTCTAAACTGTGCTATATGACCTACTGTTTCCTGCAATTTCAGATGAGGATTAAAAGGAGACCGCCCATAATGCCTCAACACTTCCACTTCAAAGCACTAGTAGACCATCTCAGGGTGTCACCAAGTGATTTTCACGACATTCTGATGTGGCACTTCAAAATAAAGGCCCTCTAAACTGTTTTATACAACCTACTTGTTTCCTGCAATTTCAGATTAGGATTAAAAGGAGACCGGCCATAATGCCCACTCTTTGTATACTTTTTGTTATGTTATTAGGTTGTGATAACTTGTTAACTTGTGATATTCCCACTATTTCTTTCTTTCTTTCTTTCTTATTATTCTCCTCAGTGTTTTGGCCCTTAAAGGAGAATGCACAGCGTGCTGGAGCAACGCTTGCATGCTGTGCGCATGCGTGCTGGAGCAAGTGGGGAAGCTATTTCGTTTCTAAAGACGTTTCTAAAGATCATATTACAGAGGCATGTGAAAAACCACAACAAGCCCTCACTCTATGTAAGCACAACTAGCGATTCATAAAGACAGATTGATGAAAACAACCGTTTCGCGGCAGAAAATAGATTTTTTAGAAGCTGCATTCTCGGTGCCCCGTCCGCCGCCATTACATGGATATATTTGGCTCGCGCTGGATTTTAAATTTCTTCTACAGGCCTCCGAATTACACCAAAGTTATCTCGGTGAGTGAAACGTCTTATAATATGCCGTAAATAAGGTCCAGGTTGTCAAAAACGAGCATTCTCCTTTAACTACTTCTTCATACTTTGTGCTAGAAACTTCATTCAAACTTTAAAATGTTTGTCTTTAGCTGTTTCCCGGATGTATTCAGATTTTGTATAGTTTTTTTTAATAGTTTTTTAGAAATTTAACTTTTAATAGTAATTTTTGTGCCATTGAAACTGCTGGTGGAATGTTCCGTATCATTACGTTTTTAGAGTGGTGGCAGCTGTTGCTTTGAAAATATTCACACATTTTGTAAACTGCTGGCACTCCTACAGTTTTGAAAGCTCACACACATATTATACATCAAAACGTTCACACAACTGTGCTGATTCGTACAATGTAAGTATCTAAGCTGTGTGACTTACTGTTTTTGAGGTATGACGATTTGTTCGGCAACTGCGCTCCCCATTTAAACATATGGTGCCACACTAACTTTTGAGCTGCTAATTTTGCATTTTTACCCTTTTTCTAACTTGTTGCCATGGTGTCAATATATAAGCTGTAACATTTATAGTTTTTGCGATAGAGCTGTCTGAAGCGGACCATGTCTAGGATCAGAGTGTCAGTTGGGATAAGAGTGGTGGCAGCTGTTGCTTTTTTGAATTTGTGTGAATGTGCAGCCTCTCTTAAAGGTACAGGCACCCTTTTATAACTAATGTGGTAGCACAGAACTCAGCCAAAGTGGAATAGAGACACATGATCTTCACTCCACAGAACCCACTTTTCAGCCCCTGAGTGGGCTAGAGACACACAGTCTTCAATGGTGGATGCATGGAAATTGCCCGGAGGTCACTGTACTGTCCCCGACTAGCTGTGACCCAAGGGGGCGGAGCCTAACCAGTATGCCACTATCCACGCCACAGGCCCCACAACTCAGACCCTGAGTGGGCTAGAGACACACGGTTTTCACCGGTGGAGTCAGGTAGGTGGCCCGGAGAGGGGTACACTGTCCCAGACTGGCTCTGACCTGAGGGGGCGGAGTCTCGCCACCACACCACGGACCCCCCCTGAGTGGGCTAGAGATGCACGGTCTTCGCCGGTGGGTGCATGGAGATTGGCCGGTCTGCAGTAGTACTAGCAGTAGCTGTTACATACAACTGCAGCAGCTAGCCCACCTCACATTTTCTCCAGGAAATGTACTTTCAAGTTTATTTTACCATGCATTTTTTGTCACCTGCACCTTATGTGAAGCACTCTGTGCATTCGTGCTGAGAGGGGTGCTATACAAATAAACTTTTACTTACTTACTTACTATAAAAGCCTTTTAAAGTGTCAAAACAGCTTAAATCAGGATTAAATCAGGATTAAAAGAAAACTACCAATAATGCAATGGGTTCTATACTACACAGTGGTGGTAGGCCCGTCTCGGTATGAATCATAAAGTTTCACGAGATTCTGATGTGCCATTTCAAAATAAAAGCCTTCTAAATTCTAAAAAACTGCTTAAATCAAGATAAAATCAGGATTAAAAGAAAACTACCGGGTTCTATACTACACAGTGGTAGTAGGCCTCGTCCCAGTCTGACTCATGAAGGTTCACGAGATTCTGATGTTCATCCATCCATCTTCATCCGCTTATCCGGGGTCGGGTTGCGGAGGCAGCAGCTCCAGCAGGGGGCCCCAGACATCCCTTTCCCTAGCAGCATCAACCAGCTCCGCCTGGGGAATCTTTAGCCACTCACAGGCCAGTGCGGAGATGTAGTCCTGCCATCTAGTCCTGGGTATACCCTGCGGCCTCCTCCCAGCTGGACACGCCTGGAACACCTCCCTATTGAGGCGCCCAGGAGGCATCCTCACAAGATGCCCGAACCACCTCAACTGGCTCCTTTGGACGCAAAGGAGCAGCAGTTCTACTCCGAGTCACTCCCGGATGACTGAATTTCTCACCCAATCTCTCAGGGAGACCCCAGCCACCCTCCGGAGAAAACTAATTTCGGCCGCTTGTATCCGTGATCTCATTCTTTCAGTCATGACCCATCCTTCATGACCATAGGTGAGGGTGGGGACGAAGATAGACCGGTAGATCGAGAGCTTTGCCTTTTGGCTCAGCTCTCTTTTCGTCACAACAGTGCGGTAAAGCGACTGCAGAACCGCACCAGCTGCTCCTATTCTCCGGCCAAACTCCCTCTCCATGGTTCCCTCACTCGTGAACAAGACCCCCAGATACTTGAACTCCTTCACTTGGGGTAAGGACTCAATTCCTACTCGGAGCGGACAGGCTTCCGGTTTCCTGCTGAGAACCATGGCCTCAGATTTAGAGGTGCTGATTCTCATCCCAGCCACTTCACACTCAGTTGCGAACCTATCCAGAGAGTGCTGTAGGTCGCAGGCAGATGATGCCATCAGGACCACATCATCTGCAAATAGCAGCGACGCGATCCCCAGCTCTCTGAACTGCAAACCCACCTCCCCACGGCTACGCCTCGATAGCCTGTCCATGAAAATCACAAACAGGATTGGTGACAAAGCGCAGCCCTGGCGGAGGCCAACCCACACCGGAATGGAAGACAACTTACTGCCGGGGACCCGGACACAGTTCTCGCTCTGGGTGTACAGGGATTGGATAGCCCTAAGTAGGGACCCCCTCACCCCATACTCCCGCATAACCCTCAACAAGACCTCTCGAGGGACCCGGTCGTAAGCCTTCTCCAAGTCCACAAAACACATGTAGACAGGTTGGGCAAACTCCCAAGCCCCCTCCAAGATCCTCGCGAGAGTGAAGAGCTGGTCGGTGGTTCCACGACCAGGACGAAATCCGCATTGTTCCTCTTCGATCTGAGGTTCGACTATCGGCCGGACCCTCCTTTCCAGCACCTTGGAGTACACTTTCCCTGGGAGGCTGAGTAATGCGATGCCTCTATAATTGGCACACACCCTCTGGTCCCCTTTTTTGAATATTGGGACCAGCACCCCAGTCTGCCACTCCTTTGGCACTGACCTAGACTTCCACGCAATGTTAAAGAGGCGTGTCAACCAAGACAGCCCCTCAACACCCAGCGCCTTCAGCATTTCTGGACGGATCTCATCAGTGCCTGGGGCTTTGCCACTGTGGAGTTTGACTACCTCAGTGACCTCCTCCAAGGTAATTGATGACCCCCCATCATCTTCCGGCTCTGCCTCGATTGTAGAGGGTGGATTATTCGGGTTAAGGAGTTCCGCAAAGTCCTCCTTCCTTTGAACACCGACCACTCATGATCAATGTCCCCAACCTCCACAGGGATGCCTGAGAAGCTCAGCCGGAGGTGGCAGTTGAAATCTCTCCGGACAGGCTCTTCCTCCAGACGTTCCCAGTTCACCCTCACTACACGCTTGGGTTTTCCAGGTCTGTCCAGGACCTTCCCCCGCCATCGAAACCAGCTCACCACCAAATGGTGATCAGTGGACAGCTTTGCCCCTCTCTTTACCCGAGTGTCCAAAACACATGGCCTCAGATCAGATGATACGATAACAAAATTGCATGAAACAGTAGGTCGTATAGCACAGTTTAGAGTGCCTTTATTTTGAAATGCCAGATCAGAATGTCCTGAAAATCGCTGAGTGACACCCTGAGGTGGTCTACTAGTACTGTGATGTGGAAGTGTTGATGCATTATGGGCGGTCTCCTTTTAACCCTAATATGAAATTGCAGGAAACAGTAGGTCGTATAGCACAGTTAAAAGGGCCTTTATTTTGAAATGCCAGATCAGAAAGTCCTGAAAATCACTGGGTGACACCCTGAGGTGGTCTACAAGTACTGTGAAGTGGAAGTGTTGATGCATTATGGGCGGTCTCCTTTTAATCCAAATCTGAAATTGAAGGAAACAGTAGGTTTTATAGCACAGTTTAGAGGGCCTTTATTTTGAAATGCCAGATCAGAATGTCCTGAAAATCACTGGGTGACACCCTCAGGTGGTCTACTAGTACTCTGAAGTGATGATGAGCGGTCTCCTTTTAATCCTAATCTGAAATTGCAGGAAACAGTAGGTCATAAAGGACAGTTTAGAGGGCCTTTATTTTGAAATGCAACATCAGAATGTCATATAAATCACAGGGTGACATCCTGAGGTGGTCTACTAGTACTGTTAAGTGGAAGTGTTGATGCATTATGGGCGGTCTCCTTTTAATCATAATCTGAAATTGCAGGAAACAGTAGGCTGTATAGGACAGTTCAGAGAGCCTTTATTTTTAAATGCCACATCAGAATGTCATATAAATCACAGGGTGACACCCTGAGATGGTCTACTAGTACTGTGAAGTGGAAGTTTTGATGCATTATGGGCAGTCTCCCTTTAATCCTAATCTGAAATTGCAGGAAACAGTAGGTCATATAGGACAGTTTAGAGGGCCTTTATTTTGAAATGCCACACCAGAATGTCATATAAATCACAGGGTGACACCCTGAGGTGGTCTACAAGTACTGTGAAGTGGAAGTGTTGATGCATTATGGGCGGTCTCCTTTTAATCCTAATCTGAAATTGCAGGAAACAGTAGGTCGTATAGGACAGTTTAGAAGGCCTTTATTTTGGAATGTCACATCAGAATGTCCTGAAGATCACTGGGTGACACCCTGAGATGGTCTACTAGTACTCTGAAGTGGAAGTGTTGATGCATTATGGGCGGTCTCCCTTTAATCCTAATCTGAAATTGCAGGAAACAGTAGGTCATATAGGACAGTTTAGAGGGCCTTTATTTTGAAATGCCACATCAGAATGTCATATAAATCACAGGGTGACACCCTGAGGTGGTCTACTAGTACTCTGAAGTGAAAGTGTTGATGCATTATGGGCGGTCTCGTTTTAATCATAATCTGAAATTGCAGGAAACATTAGGTCGTATAGGACAGTTTAGAAGGCCTTTATTTTGAGATGTCACATCAGAATGTCCTGAAGATCACTGGGTGACACCCTGAGATGGTCTACTAGTACTGAGAAGTGGAAGTATTGATGCATTATAGGCGGTCTCCCTTTAATCCTAATCTGAAATTGCAGGAAACAGTAGGTCATATAGGACAGTTTAGAGGACCTTTATTTTGAAATGCCACATCAGAATGTCATATAAATCACAGGGTGACACCCTGAGGTGGTCTACTAGTACTGTGAAGTGGAAGTGTTGATGCATTATGGGTGGTCTCCTTTTAATCCTAATCTGAAATTGCAGGAAACAGTAGGTTGTATAGAACAGTTTAGAGAGCCTTTATTCTGAAATGCCACATCAGAATGTCCTGAAAATCACTGGGATATACCAAGAGCCAGGGGTGGTCTGCTAGCTCTCTGGATTGGAGTAGGTGCTGCATTATGGGCGATTTCCTTTTATTTCCAATCTGAATATTAAGGAAATATAGTTATGACAATTTAGAGGTCCTTTATTTTGAAATGCCACACCAGAACCGCCTTTCACTTCTTTAATCAAACCATAGTTATTTGACTTCACTACTTGTCGGTGAATGCGATGGTGGTATGTCCTTACAAGAGAAAAAACGATGTACCGTAATGACGCTAATGTTTGCGCAAAGGGGAATTGGCTGTGGCCCACATGACTTGTATTTCCAAATTGAAGGCTGGCTTGACCGCAGTCTCCTCGCGGGGGCACCGGCGTCAGCCATTAAACCTCTGGAACTTGTCCAGAAAGCTGCTGCTCGCCTGGTGTTCAACCACCCCAAATTCTCCCACACAACTTCCCTCCTCCGTTCCCTACACTGGCTCCCTGTAGCGGCCCGCATCCAGTTTAAAACTCTGGCGCTAACCTACAGGGCAATGAAAGGAACAGCCCCCTCCTACCTCCAGGCCATGGTCAAACCCTACACCCCCTCCCGACCGCTACGCTCTGCTACCTCAGGGCGACTGGTTGCCCCGTCACTCCGAGGCTCCTGCGGTCGATCGACACGGTCACGGCTCTTCTCTGTCCTGGCCCCGCAGTGGTGGAATGAGCTGCCCACTGATGTCAGGACAGCAGAGTCGCTGCCCATCTTTCGTCGCAGGCTCAAAACTCATCTCTTCAAGAAGTACTACAACAATCCTCCCACCTAAGCACTTATTGTATTATATTATGTTGCACTGTACTTTGGATTGTGATTCTTGCACTTTGCCTTCAGCACTAGATTATGCTCTTAGTCACTTGTTTTAGAAAGAAGATGTACTTGTGAGTTCTGGCAAGTAGTAGTACATTGGGTTTTCCTACATTAAATGCAATTGTTGTTAGTCGCTTTGGATAAAAGCGTCTGCTAAATGACTGTAATGTAATGTAATGTTCCTTGACTGTTCTCCTGTGCCTTACTCTGCTCTTCGCCTTTGTCTGACTCCCCTCCTGTCTTTGTTTTTTGGGGTTGAAAAAAGCTGGCTATGCCACCACTTTTCTCCTTCCTTTTCATTTTTGCATCTGCTGGACCTACAGTATTCAAGAAAAGGGGGGGTTAGTGAGAGGCTGAGCATGCGTAGCTGAAATAGCTAGCGTTAGCTAGATATACTACACTGAGCTAACAAGCTAGCTACCGGTCCTCCTCTACAGGCTATTGCAGCAGGTAGGCTACGACAAGAAAACAAAATCCAATTAAAGCTGCTTCGCAGCGATGAGGCGGGGCCAGGCAATTTCCGACAAGTTTAGGAGCAATAAGCGAGAGAATAGGACAACAAGAAAGTTGACATTCCAATGTTCATTTTGTACATTCGTATCGTAAAACATTTGTAAAACATTTTGATGCGTTGTAAGCTCGATTTTGATAATTCAACAATGGTCAATGAGTTTGTGAATTACAGTCTGAAGATCCAGTGTAGCAAGTTTGGTGTTAATTGATTGAAAAATGTTGGATGAGATATGTTTATTAATTTTTACAGGTTTTGTTAGCTTTTTTTTCATAATTGAACATTAACTTCAGCAGCTGTGTACTCAGTCAGTTGCCAATCAATCGATTTAGTCATTGTAATCCTCGGCGGGGGTGGGGTAGGGTTGCCAACAGCGATGTCGCCGATTCGTGGAGCTTGCGTTGGATTGTGGGTAACGTAGTTTTCTCTGTATGAAGTGTTGGTTTCAGAGGACAGAATTAAACATAGTTTAAAAAATTCAATTTTTGAGATAGAATTCTGAAAAAAATCATACTACATCTTGAATATGTGGCCAATGTTGTCACTTTTTATGAGGATGATCAGACATTGATTTGGCGAGAATTAATAGGAACTGTATACAGAACTGTTAACAGTAAAACTTTTTGAAGTGCTGTGGGCTCTATTTTTCATATTTCAAAAATCTGTGAGGATCGTTTGGTAAGGACAGTCTGACGATACAGTAGATCGATTTTAGTGTCAATTGAACTAAAAATGTGGGAGGAGATAGGTTTGATAGGTTTTACAGTTTATGAAGAAATCAGAGTGATGGACTTCAAAATTCCTGCAAGGTCAAAGCGTATGAAAGTTTTGTCTCACTTGGGACTACATTCACGTGGTGGTTTTACAGTGATAGCACCTATGGCTGATTTGTTATGATTTTTTTAAAGTTTTAAACTTTAGACTGTTGCTGTAGCGCCACCTTCAGGTTTATTGACCTACAATGCAGGTTGAGGACTTTGGGTATTGGACTGGAGCTTTGTGCAAATTTTGGTGATTTTTTGTCCACGGGAAGTTAGACTTCAGTGGAAGATGGAGAATAATAATAATATTAATAATAATAATAATATAGGCAAATACAATAGGGTTCCGGCAGCTACGCTGCCTGGCCCCTAATAACTGTCTCAATAAATCAGTTAACTGGGGACAAAAGCCCTCGGTGCTGCTTACGTTCGTTGCCTGCCTAGTGCCTATATCAGCGCGAACGTGCGCGTATCGCTCGCTCATACATATTTGACTGTTCTCCCCCCTCCCGAATATTTTTTTTTTTTAACAATATTCGTACGAATTAAGTATTCGGGAAAAAGCTACTATTTGTACACATCCGAATACCGTATTCTTATTCGGGCACACCCCTACACTCCAGTAGATCCCTGGGCTCACGAGAGATGAATGGTGCCTCCACACCTTGGGAGAACAGATGACACAGTGGTCCTGAGACTGATGTGACCTTTTTCAATCCTGACCTGATTCTGGAAGCTGAAGGTTCTTTGTCTTCTTGTGTCTGATCTTTCTGATTATTAAGGAGAAGCTAAGATTCATCAGCAGTGTCATTTTGGGTTTTTGAGATATGAGTTTTGAGTAAATGACCCAAATTCAGCCACAAACCCCCATACACACAAATGAACTCCCTACAGTACCTCTCTCAGGTTATACATTAATTGTTTATTAAAAAGGGTTTATGATACATTTCCATCCCAGTGTTTGTTCCATATCTGGGGCACATTCCAAGTCTCGTCGTAATATGCGAGCTATATCGTGAGGGAATGGATGAAGGACTTAAACAAACTGATTGTAAGGACTATATATTGGAGAATTGAGAATATTATTCAAAAAGAAAAGGGCAGGATTGCTCAAAAGTTCAGACTGGTGTGAGGAAGGTACTATTTGGTCGGGAACAAAGAAGATCAGTCCGCTTGGCTGATTAACTATCGTATCCACTAAGATGCTATATATCTCAAACTCGTAAATCACCTGTCTGATTGTTATAATGTGAACTGAACACAGCATTACAATGTAGGCCTTTTCCTAGTTTTTTCAAAAGCCTCTGGATCTGCCTATTACACTAGAACACAGCTCCAGATTTTGAGTGCTGAAACGTAGCCCCAGCCGTATCCTGAGGCCTCTGGGTTCGAGCTTCATTTTGGCTGCGGTAGAGTCATTGCTAGGCACAAATGTAGGCGAAAACGCAGTAGTGTAATCAAGGCCTAAGAAACCAGGTCCATTCCAAATTCCACGACAGGTCTTTCTCTTTCTCCAACTCCCTTCTCCTTCATCTATCGCTTCTTCAATAGCTGGTGGTGAACCTGAGAGGAGAGAGAAAGGGGGAATGAGAAAGAGAGAGAAAGTAGGGAGGGGGGGGCGGATGTGTGTAAACTCTTCTTGTACTGTTCTGTATGTGTCGTTGTACAGTATGTCTAGTTGCCTTCCAGGGACAATAAAGATGTTCTGAATATAAACAATAAAGATGTTCAGAATATAGACTGATTTTCAGATCATAAAAGTCAATTTGATATCAAACACACACACATGCACACTATTGCTTACAAAGATGGGGTCCTTTTTGAGGCAGGCTTCAGTGAACTCTGTGCAGCTCTTGGATGAACTGTATGAACACACTGGTGTCTTTTTAAGTGTCCTAAAGAAGTGAAGTTCTTTCCACACTGGTCACAGTGGTATGGCTTCTCTCCTGTATGAACACGCTGGTGTGTCTTTAAGTCTCCTGATGTAGTGAAGTTCTTCCCACACTGGTCACAGTGGTATGGCTTCTCTCCTGTATGAACACGCTGGTGTGTCTTTAAGTGTCCTGAAATAGTGAAGTTCTTCCCACACTGGTCACAGTGGTATGGCTTCTCTCCTGTATGAACACGCTGGTGTGTCTTTAAGTGTCCTGACTGAGTGAAGGTCTTCCCACACTGGTCACAGTGGTATGGCTTCTCTCCTGTATGAACACGCTGGTGTGTCTTTAACTCTCCTGCCATAGTGAAGTTCTTTCCACACTGGTCACAGTGGTATGGCTTCTCTCCTGTATGAACACGCTGGTGGGTCTTTAGGTTTCCTGAGATAGTGAAGTTCTTTCCACACTGGTCACAGTGGTATGGCTTCTCTCCTGTATGAAAACGCTGGTGTGTCTTTAACTCTGCTGACGTAGTGAAGTTCTTTCCACACTGGTCACAGTGGTATGGCTTCTCTCCTGTATGAACACGCTGGTGGGTCTTTAGGTTTCCTGACATAGTGAAGTTCTTTCCACACTGGTCACAGTGGTATGGCTTCTCTCCTGTATGAAAACGCTGGTGTGTCTTTAACTCTGCTGACGTAGTGAAGTTCTTTCCACACTGGTCACAGTGGTATGGCTTCTCTCCTGTATGAACACGCTGGTGGGTCTTTAGGTTTCCTGACATAGTGAAGTTCTTTCCACACTGGTCACAGTGGTATGGCTTCTCTCCTGTATGAACACGCTGGTGGGTCTTTAAGTTTCCTGACATAGTGAAGTTCTTTCCACACTGGTCACAGTGGTATGGCTTCTCTCCTGAATGAACACGCTGGTGGGTCTTTAAGTTTCCTGACATAGTGAAGTTCTTTCCACACTGGTCACAGTGGTATGGCTTCTCTCCTGTATGAACACGCTGGTGTTTATTTAAGTTTCCTGACATAGTGAAGTTCTTCCCACACTGGTCACGGTGGTATGGCTTCTCTCCTGTATGAACACACTGGTGCGTCCTGAGATTAGCCTTTAGACTGAAGTTCTTCCCACACTGGTCACAGTGGTACGATCTTGGCTTGTCAATGTCTCTCTGCCTCTGGCCAGGAGCTGTAGTGAGCGGGGTGTTGGAGGTGGTGAAAGGGAGTGATCAAGAGGAGCAGGATGGGAGAGTCTCTGGTCTGATCTCTCCGTTCCTTAGCAGAGAGATGTAGAGGTTGTCATGGCTGCTCTTGATGTGATTGTGGAGGGAGATCTGGGAGTTTTAGGAGAATTGGCACTCGGACCAGGAGCACACCTGGGGCAAGTCTGACATCACTTCTGGGATTGAGAGTGAAAGAGAGAGACACAAACATTAAAATGATTATCACACACAAGTTCAAATACTGTATAGGGTGATTATATGTAGCTAGTGAAGGGGGGGGGGACACAATCACATGACGACTTCAGATTGTGGACAGGAGAGAGAAAGATATGCAACAGGTTCCTCTGGCTGAGCTCGGAGGGAAAGCGACAGAGGAGAGAGAAAAAAGTGACAAAATCTAAATAGGAGAGAGGAGAGAAAACATGTAATACGTTGAAGCCCACGGTGTTAACTTAGATAGCTAGAATAAGCTAGCCAGCACTCCTTAACTTATGTCAAGCTACCATGTTCCATGGCAACTAAGAGCATTCCATTCTGTTCATAGATAGCGCGGCTGCCTAATATCGGCAATTTGCGTGCCCCACAACAGCAATTTGCACAGGCGCCATTGCAGTGCATCACATACTGTCCCCTGTATCGTTGCATCCATGAGTGTCCTGAATTTCACGCTGTATGCCCACGTCTTGCCTGCTGTCTGGCACCATGGGAAAAAGACAGAGGAGAGAAGGAAGGCCGGACGAGGAGAGCTACTTGGACAGCGGTTACTATTATGACTAGCAGACCTCTGGTTGTTTCAGCTTTAAGGAAAAGAAGTGGATGAGAGAGAGATGGAGGAGAAGACAGAGGGAAGGAGAGTCTAGGACAGCTACCTCTAGTGGTGCTCCATTTGTCCCAGAAGTAGTCGAAGGAGATGCTCTTGTATCTGTACTCCTGTTCGTACCAGACCAGCAGCCGACAGCAGCGATACAGGATCCCTCCACGGTACTGAAACGCTACCAGGTTCTGCTCTTCCTCAGTAAAGGCACAGTTCACATACCTAGGAGAAAGGGGGGATGGTTTCATAAAAACAAACTGGTGAGGGAGGGAGAGATGGAAGGAAGGAAGGATGAAGGAAGAGAGGGAGGGAGAAAACCAAGTGGGTGAGATGTAGGGACTGACTGTATGGAGGGAGGGAGGGAGGGAAGGAAACTTTCAAGACTGGAGAGGTGGTTTATTTTGAGTGGGAGCAGCAGATTAGATTCTGGAAATCTGAGAAATTAACATGTGTTCATATTTCTTCACCTGATTGTAATGCCTAATTATTCTACAGTTTACACATGCAAAGATGGGTCCATCCCTGATCTCTAAAAAGTCCTATTCTGCCTATTTTTGTCCTGTTTAATTGTACATGAAATCTTTCCTTTAACATAGCTTGTAAGAGTCAAATTCAGGTTAATTGGGTCAATGCGTTGCTCCTCCCATGTTAATAGGAACTGATGATATTTAGGTAGGAACTCTCCTGTTGTTGGCTAGGTGTTGCTGCACGGAGGGCAAACAGCTTTTGACCACACACGCACTCACAAACATGCGTACCGGGTTGTTTGCTGGATTATTGATTATGGAAGGACAATAAATGGAACAAGTGTTCGCACAGCAGTTTTTTGTCCGACTACTTTATCAACAAACACGGTAACGTAAAATGTGTCAATTAGATCAATCCGGAGCAGCAGCGCCATAGTGGCTTAAAGCATTAGGCTTAGCCTTCACGTAGCCTTTTTATTTGCATCTGATTGTATATAGGCCTCTGGATTCATTGAGAGTTGCTTCTCTTTGAACTTCCTTCTATTAGTTCTATCACACAGTCCCTTATCATCTCTGGATCCTGCTGTTTCTGTCTCTCTAGTGGCATGCTGTTCAGCATTATGCTCATCTCTGGTTGCGTGTGCATCTCTCTCCATCTGTCTCTGCCTAGACGTATGCTTCTTAAGAGCTTCTTTATCTCTGGTTGCTTGTGCGTCTGTATCTATCTGTGTAGCTCTGCTGGCTGGCTGCTCTGCAGCATGTTTAGTTCTGTCTGCTTGTGCGTCCCTCTCTGGGGTTGTTTTGTCCCTCTGCTACTTTCTCTTTTACTGTCTCTTCTCTTTTCTCACTAAATCCATGTCATAGTTGGACTGGCAATTAATGGACTAATTGAGCTGCTAAATGATTTCCTTTTTACAGGTTTTGCAAATGTCTTTTACAGTTTGGTTAAGGTGTTCAAACGTTTTGGTTTTTGCTTTGGTTGAGTGTGAAGTGACCCAAGTTCTCTTTTTATTCCTGCCGTTTACTTTCATCCATTCTTGGTCTTTAGTATTTTTAAATTTGACTTTTATTTAATGAAGGGAGCCCACTCTGGTCCAGCAAGGTCTGAGTTTTCCTGTAGTGTTGGCCCTCATCTTTGAACAGGTTTATGACTTTTAATCCTAATTCTCTTTTGATGTTCATCAGATGTATCTCTTGGCCTGTAGTCTTTATCAGATGCATCTCTTGGCCTGTAGTCTTTATCAGATTAATCTCTTGGTCTGTAGTCTTTATCAGATTCATCTCTTGGCCTGTAGTCTTTATCAGATTCATCTCTTGGCCTGTAGTCTTTATCAGATGTATCTCTTGGCCTGTAGTCTCTTATTAGGCATTCCATAACCTCACACACACACACACACACACATCTCAAGTACAACCCTCAGGCCATGCTGAGCAAAATTTTTTAGTGTGTTTTGTTTTATTTTCCAGAAGTTTCTCAATGTCCTTTAATAGTGTTTGATGTTTGCATCCCACAATGGCCAGTGGTGATGGTATATCCATTGTTTTCCTACTTTGTATTTCTGATTCAAACTTCTTAAACTAGAGTTTTTGTTTGAGTTTAGTTTTGCTCCAGGTCTGTGTCTGCCCTAGTGAGCAGATAGCCCTCCCCAATTTGAAAAGCTCTGCTCTTTTCTGTGGAGAATCACCACTATTTTAGATTAGGTAGGGGACTTATGCTCCGCCTATCCTATAGGCGTACTGGTATTTTCTGGTGGGTCTCAGTTTGTCTCTGAGCTTTCAACAGTATGGTTCACTTCTCTGCTCCCTTTTTACACTGCGCCACTAAATAGCGTGGCAAGTCGCAATAAAATTAAAAAAAATTGTTACATTATAAATATACAAGCATTCCAGCTAATTCCAGTGATAGGAAATGCAACTTATACACAATTACACAGACTTTCTCCCAGATGATCTAACATCTACAATTTGATTCATTATTACCATGGATCGGTATTGGGATTGATCAAGGGCGAATGTGAAATAGCAGCCACGAACTCAGCGGGTTATCCGAGATGCGGCCAAAGCTCCTGCTGGCGGGGAGTGAAGCTTTTCAACTCGCCTGTCACTGGCTCCCTGGAGGAATTCTGCCTGGCTGCAATAACGTTATCGCGAACGGAATGAATACCATCTAATGGCAAACAAAACATGTTCAGCTATAATTAACCTGTTAAAACTAAGATGTCTGGATAAAAAAAATAATGTCTCCAGTGGATATATTTGACAAAAACGGGTTAATATGCAAGCCGGTTTTCATTTCATTGCATTTCACATATGTCGTAGCAATTAGTTAACACACACACACGTACACACAGACATACACCAGTCCACTTCCGGCTTTAGGCCTGGGCCCAGTACCCCCTTTCCCCTCACCCTAACACGGGTCAGTATCGTCTTCCTACCCCCACCCAACCCCTGACCCCTGCCTCTACCTGGACCCAGGCACACTCACACACACACACAGACATACACCAGTCCTGGGCTCAGATCCCCTTCCCCTCACCCTAACCCGGGTGCGTATCCTTTTCCTACCCCGACCCTACCCCTGACCCCTGCCTCTATCTGGGCCCAGGCACATTCACGCACACACACACATACACCAGTGTTTGACATGTCTCTCCTATGATGTTATTAGCCTCTCTTACTCTGAAAATGTAATTTAATGTTATTTATTGCTTTATAAATGTTCTTAGCCGGTAGACAAACATACTCCAGGAGCTTGCTCGATCGCCTTGTTGACAGGGGTCAGGGAAGAATTTTTTTACAGCTCACTTATCTGGCCCCCGGGTGATACTGTTTTTTTTTTTTTCTTTCCTCTGGAATATGTAGGGGTGGGACGTCTGCCCACCTCCCTTGTTCTCTGTAAAGCGCATTGTGTTGCCTCTTGGTCTGAAATGCGCTATACAAATAAAGCTTTGATTGATTGATTGACATAAACGTGAACTTGTTCATGGACGCGCGTAGGACAGAAAAGCACAACTGCGCAAGTACAAAAGTCCCCGGAAATAGCCAAATGACTACAAATGTAGCCAAGATGGCGCAGTTCAATAGGGTTTCACTTTAGATTTCGAATCCTGGGGGCTTGGGCTCCACCCTCCTATGGGCTTGCTCTCGCTCCTCACTGCTCAATCAATCAATCAAAGCTTTATTTGTAAAGCGCTTCGTCCCCACGAGTGGCCAAACCGCAAAATCCGACGCCAAGTGATGTAATCTAAGCAGTAGGTGGCGATATCACTTCAAAAGTAAAGGCCCTTTTAACCAATCAGAAGCCAGAGTCAATACCGGAACAGAAGCGCGGAAAATACGGAAACACAAACAACAATGGCGACTCACAGGGCAGAATCCTTTGTTTGGACAGATAGTGAGGTAGAATTGCTCCTTAATGTCACCAATGAATACAATGTAAACACAATTAAAACAATAATTCTTTGCTCGTTCAGGCTCTTCTGTTCGTTGACCAGGTTAAGCAGCTGGATATGACACCCAAAGACTGCCGACAGCATGCTAATAAGTAGAAACAACATTTCTCTTACGTTTACCATTTTACCTCAACCACTAGCACATACGCAACCGCTGAAACCGGAATTGGACTCCGGTTCCCGAACACGGTTTCAGGGCCCGAAAGCTTGGTTGCATGTGGACGAACAGAACCGCGAAGACAAAGGCACGGGTGCAAAAGTACACGGGCTCGTGTGATCAATGCATAGCTACTAAAACCCCCTCCCATGAATTAAGAACGGTCCCTAAGATCACGATTCATCAGCTAGCGTGTTGACTTGGCTCCAGGCTTAAAACCCTTTAATGATTTTAAAGAACGAACCCTAAATGTATGAGAAATTCACTTTCTAAACCGAAGCCCAACACCGTTGAGCTCTATTCTTAAATATAAAAGTAAACATACAACTTACCGAATTGAAGATTGTTGTAGCCTACAGTGAAAGGTTGGTGAAGAGGTTGTGATGGAAACGTGTGTTTACTCTCTAAAAGAATTAAGAGCGTGTCTCTTGTTTCCTTCAGATGGATAAAAGGATATATTATTCCAAATCGTTACAGGCGTGACAAACGGGGGAAAGGTCCCAAGGTAGAGAGAGACGGATTACAGTCACGGCTACTTGACTACTTCTTTTGAAAGCCCTTAGCCAATCGGTGAAAGCCGAGAACAATGACGCGTTGAAACTCTGATCTCTGCAGGCCGGAGACTTCGAGGGGGCGGGTCAACTGTCAATCAATTTTTACTTTGGCCAATCAGAGGCTGACAATCGTCTTGTCAATCAAAAACACATTTCGCCTGAAACGGTTGAATCACTTTTTATTTGGCGAATCGCCTTTCTCTAGGAGAAGGGGTGTGAGACGCAAAGCTAATTTGTCATTAATAAGTGTCAGCTGCGGACGATCAAGCGAACATATTGGACATCTTTCGAGGTAAGAGAGATTGACACAAGTAACATAACAATAAGCAGTTATTTTAACGTATTTTCAATTAGTTATAACATTGACAGCGCCTAAATGCTCACATTTAAGAACGTAGACGAAGATGCTGAGATGCCTAACGTTAGATAAATAGCTAAGTTAGTGAATACATCCATGATCCTAGCCGTCACAACGTGGCTAGCTAGGTGTAGGCTATTCTTGACCCAAGTTAACATTAGCAAAGCGGTGTACCTGCGCACATGCACAAACAGAGCAGTGCTTCTACAAAGAAATCTATCATATTTATTTTCTCATGTAAACACTGGGCGTTTGGTGTTGCCAAGCAATAGGCTCTTTGCACAAGCTCCACTACTTCCTGAAATTCTACAGGCATCCTTATTTCCTGTCCTATACCATTGGATGGAAGTTATCAGGTGATTAATCAGGTGTGCTGCACACCTGATTAATCACTTCCATCCAATAGTACAGGACAGGAAATAAATCTGCCTGTAGAAGTTCAGGAAGTAGTGGAGCTTGTGCAAAGAGCCTATTTTCAGACAGTACTTCAGGAACAGTGCAAATCACACTGAAGTCAACAGCTGCCATGCTGCTTGTCTGTGACTGATAAATCGTCAATGACGTGTAAATGGTTGAAATTCATGTTGAAATGAAGTCCCCTCTTTTCCATAGCAACTATAGCAGAGGCTGTTATTCACATAACAATTGACCATGTGTTTGCTTTCTTCACTGACAGAGAGAGAGAGAGAGAGAGAGGAAGAAAGAGAGAGGGAGAAGATGAAAATATTTCATCAAACAAAGCTCAGCTTTGGAAAGCGAACTGTTGAAAAGATAAAAAAAAAAAAGAAAGAGGTGATGATGGTGGTACACTGCCTACTCTTTACTTAACATGATGGAAAAAGCACATTGACGGGATAAATTGTGTCTGTATATAGATAAACAAATAGACAGGTAGGTGTGTATAAATATACACAGTATGCATGATTATGTTCTGTTAAAAATATATAATTTGTTGACAGGAAACCAAGAGGTACAAGAGAGTGGAAGAGAGAGGACAGGAGGAGAGGACATAGAGATGAGAGGTGAGATACCTGATGTTAGCCAAAGAGACACTACATTAATTAGATCCTGGCAAGTTTAAAAAATAATGTGGATCGATGGATGGGTGGGTGTGTTTATAGCTTATGTTTATGTTTTCTTAATTTGTGGACAGGAGATGAAAATGGACACCACAGTGGAGGAGAGGTTACAGGAGGAGACCAACATGGACACCACAGTGGAGGAGAGGTGACAGGAGGAGACCAACATGGACACCACAGTGGAGGAGAGGTGACAGGAGGAGACCAACATGGACACCACAGTGGAAGAGAGGTGACAGGAGGAGACCAACATGGACACCACAGTGGAAGAGAGGTGACAGGAGGAGACCAACATGGACATCAGAGTGGAGGAGGCCAGGCTGGGAGAGAGGTGACAGGAGGAGCTAGTCTCATGTTTCTAATAGATGGTGTGTTCTCATCAACATTCACTTAAGTTGTGTCCTCTCTGCATGACCTCCACTGCTCTCAGTTAAAGATGATATTAATCCAATATGATGTGTGTTGTTCTTTATAGATCTAGCCTCTTAATTTTGCTCTCAAAGTGCACCAGATTGAAGCACCACAACTAAATGACCTCAGTATTACAAAAATCCTGCGTCCTGAATGTTTCAGAGGGCAGATGATAACCTCCTTCTAAGCAAGGAGCAGGTGTTCATAACTCTGTCTGCATCACTACACTGAGGTGACATTTTGGTTGTACTGTCTGATCACAACACTAAGAGTTCTAATTTTTAACCTATCTGTCTACATATCTATCTGCCTCTTAGAGTGCAGGAAGTGTCGGCCAGCTGTGTCGTGTGTGTGTGTCTCCATTCTCAGCGTCAGTACATCCAGTTTGATGGTTCACCTGGGCCAGTAGACTAAGCAGAGCCTCGACCCAAACAAGGTGTCCTGAATGGTCTCCCAGGTCCGCCTTGTACAACTGAACTGTCAGCCCAGTGTTTCAGTGTGGTCTACAAGCTATTCAATAAAACCTGGAGAAAATGATCTGTATCTTGTCTTTACACTTACAGCACACATGCTGCACAAATGATAACCTTAATTGTATGACACTTGTTTTGTCAAATGCACAAGGGTATCTCTGACTTGGCTAGACTGTGGATGTGGTGACTAGTCCAGGCCAGTCAGCATGGTATGAGCTGCATACAGGTGAGCGGAAGCTGAAACGCTTGTTCCTTGGCTAGGCCCAAGGCAGCTTGCCAGCAGGGTCAGGCCTGCGCCGGGAGGTCAGTACATTAGAACCCCCTTAGGCGGGCTGTATGTATCCTAGGTTCTCAAACTTATATTTGTGGTATAGTAAGGTAGAACTTGCTTGGTTGATTATGTAAGTGTGTGTGTGTGGGGTGCTGTTGATTTTCCTCCACACATCTCTCAGCCATATGTTTCCTCTATGTGGATCTGAAAACAGTGATGGGGATTAAATTAGGTGGCTAAGAGAACTGCTAGTCACCAGAAGCATTCAAGAACATAACCTGTGCTGGAATACTAGTGTATGAACAAATCAATACAAGTAGAGCACATCTACTGACAGGCTGGCTGAATGACTAGAAGACTGACTTGGGACCTCCACTGAGGACATCCCAGTCCTGGCTATGGATCAGTAGTGATGCTCCCCTGCCCCTGTAGTCCAGGCATTTTATGACATAACCTTGAACAAATTGCAACAGAAATTATTTCAACTGTTGTAGTGTCATACATATGTTCTTTATAACATATCAGTTAGTCCCCCAAAATCCCAGTGGTGGAAAGTAATGAAAAATGCAGATGGAAGGTATGTGACAAATATACCAATTTCCAATTTTCGCCTATGTAGAAGAAAAAGGTTTATGCATGTTTTCTTGTCTGATGTCCACACAACACTGTCCCCAATCAACCAGAAACTATATAGGATGTATCACAGTGCATATACAGAAATATATTTTGAATTATATTGGCATTTGGTGAAGAGAAAAGGGGTGAATCTCACACATATTGCAACAGAAAATCTGACGTGTATTAATCAAATAGCTCAAGAGTCTAGAACCCTGAAGAGGACAGTCTACAAGCCTCCCATCATTCTCGTACCCATTGTAAATAGCTAGAGAACTAGCTATAGCGTCATTTCCACCACGCCCTTAGAGAAAGGCGATTCGCCAAATAAAAAGTGATTCAACCGTTTCAGGCGAAATGAGTTTTTGATCGACAAGACGATCGTCAGCCTCTGATTGGCCAAAGTAAAAATTGATTGACAGTTGACCCGCCCCCTCGAAGTCTCCGGCCTGCAGAGATCAGAGTTTCAACGCGTCATTGTTCCCGGCTTTCACCGATTGGCTAAGGGCTTTCAAAAGAAGTAGTCAAGTAGCCGTGACTGTAATCCGTCTCTCTCTACCTTGGGACCTTTCCCCCGTTTGTCACGCCTGTAACGATTTGGAATAATATATCCTTTTATCCATCTGAAGAAAACAAGAGACACGCTCTTAATTCTTTTAGAGAGTAAACACACGTTTCCATCACGACCTCTTCAACCTTTCACTGTAGGCTACAACAATCTTCAATTCGGTAAGTTGTATGTTAACTTTTATATTTAAGAATAGAGCTCAACGGTTTTGGGCTTCGGTTTAGAAAGTGAATTTCTCATACATTTAGGGTTCGTTCTTTAAAATCATTAAAGGGTTTTAAGCCTGGAGCCAAGTCAACACGCTAGCTGATGAATCGTGATCTTAGGGACCGTTCTTAATTCATGGGAGGGGGTTTTAGTAGCTATGCATTGATCACACGAGCCCGTGTACTTTTGCACCCGTGCCTTTGTCTTCGCGGTTCTGTTCGTCCACATGCAACCAAGCTTTCGGGCCCTGAAACCGTGTTCGGAAACCGGAGTCCAATTCCGGTTTCAGCGGTTGCGTATGTGCTAGTGGTTGAGGTAAAATGGTAAACGTAAGAACAATGTTGTTGCTACTTATTAGCATGCTGTCGGCAGTCTTTGGGTGTCATATCCAGCTGCTTAACCTGGGCAACGAACAGAGGCGCCTGAACGAGCAAAGAATTATTTTTTTAATTGTGTTTACATTGTATTCATTGGTGACATTAAGGAGCAATTCTACCTCACTATCTGTCCAAACAAAAGATTCTGCCCTGTGAGTCGCCATTGTTGTTTGTGTTTCCGTATTTCCCCCCTTTCCGCGCTTCTGTTCCGGTATTGACTCTGGCTTCTGATTGGTTAAAAGGGCCTTTACTTTTGAAGTTATATCGCCACCTACTGCTTAGATTACATCACTTGGCGTCGGATTTTGCGGTTTGGCCACTCGTGGGGACGAAGCGCTTTACAAATAAAGCTTTGATTGATTGATTGAGCAGTGAGGAGCGAGAGCGAGCCCATAGGAGGGTGGAGCCCAAGCCCCCAGGATTCGAAATCTAAAGTGAAACCCTATTGAACCGCGCCATCTTGGCTACATTTGTAGTCATTTGGCTATTTCCGGTGACTTTTGTACTTGCGCAGTTGTGCTTTTCTGTCCTACGCGCGTCCATGAACAAGTTCACGTTTATGTCAATCAATCAATCAAAGCTTTATTTGTATAGCGCATTTCAGACCAAGAGGCAACACAATGCGCTTTACAGAGAACAAGGGAGGTGGGCAGACGTCCCACCCCTACATATTCCAGAGGGAAGAAGAAAAAAAAACAGTATAACCCGGGGGCCAGATAAGTGAGCTGTAAAAAATTATTCCCTGACCCCTCTCAACAAGGCGATCGAGCAAGCTCCTGGAGTATGTTTGTCTACCGGCTAAGAACATTTATGAAGCAATAAATAACATTAAATTACATTTTCAGAGTAAGAGAGGCTAATAACATCATAGGAGAGACATGGCAAACACTGGTGTATGTCTGTGTGTGCGTGAATGTGCCTGGGCCCAGATAGAGGCAGGGGTCAGGGGTAGGGTGGGGGTAGGAAGAGGATACGGACCCGGGTTAGGGTGAGGGGAAGGGGATCTGAGCCCAGGACTGGTATGTCTGTGTGTGTGTGAGTGTGCCTGGGTCCAGGTAGAGGCAGGGGTCAGGGGTAGGGTGGGGGTAGGAAGAGGATACGGACCCGGGTTAGGGTGAGGGGAAAGGGGGTACTGGGCCCAGGCCTAAAGCCGGAAGTGGACTGGTGTATGTCTGTGTGTACGTGTGTGTGTGTTAACTAATTGCTACGACATATGTGAAATGCAATGAAATGAAAACCGGCTTGCATATTAACCTGTTTTTGTCAAATATATCCATTGGAGACATTATTTTTTATCATGACATCTTAGTTTTAACAGGTTAATTATAGCTGAACATGTTTTGTTTGCCATTAGATGGTATTCATTCCGTTCGCGATAATGTTATTGCAGCCAGGCTGAATTCCTCCAGGGAGCCAGTGACAGGCGAGTTGAAAAGCTTCACTCCCCACCAGCAGGAGCTTTGGCCGCATCTCGGATAACCCGCTGAGTTCGTGGCTGCTATTTCACATTCGCCCTTGATCAATCCCAATACCGATCCATGGTAATAATGAATCAAATGTTAGATCATCTGGGAGAAAGTCTGTGTAATTGTGTTTAAGTTGCATTTCCTATCACTGGAATAAGCTGGAATGCTTGTATATTTATATTGTAACAATTTATTTTATTTTATTGCGACTTGCCACGCTATTTAGTGGCGCAGTGTAAAAAGGGAGCAGAGAAGTGTACCATACGTTTGAAAGCTCAGAGACAAACTGGGACCCACCAGGAAATACCAGTACGCCTATAGGATAGGCGGAGCATAAGTCCCCTACCTAATCTAAAATAGTGGTGATTCTCCACAGAAAAGAGCAGAGCTTTTCAAATTGGGGAGGGCTATCTGCTCACTAGGGCAGACACAGACCTGGAGCAAAACTAAACTCTCAAACAAAAACTCTAGTTTAAGAAGTTTGAATCAGAAATACAAAGTAGGAACACAATGGATATACCATCACCACTGGCCATTGTGGGATGCAAACATCAAACACTATTAAAGGACATTGAGAGAACTTCTGGAAAATAAAACAAAACACACTAAAAAATTGAGCTCAGCATGGCCTGAGGGTTGTACTTGAGATGTGGGTGTGTGTGAGGTTATGGAATGCCTAATAAGAGACTACAGGCCAAGAGATACATCTGATAAAGACTACAGGCCAAGAGATGAATCTGATAAAGACTACAGGCCAAGAGATACATCTGATAAAGACTACAGGCCAAGAGATACATCTGATGAACATCAAAAGAGAATTAGGATTAAAAGTCATAAACCTGTTCAAAGATGAGGGCCAACACTACAGGAAAACTCAGACCTTGCTGGACCAGAGTGGGCTCCCTTCGTTAAATAAAAGTCAAATTTAAAAATACTTAAGACCAAGAATGGATGAAAGTAAACGGCAGGAATAAAAAGAGAACTTGGGTCACTTCACACTCAACCAAAGCAAAAACCAAAACGTTTGAACACCTTAACCAAACTGTAAAAGACATTTGCAAAACCTGTAAAAAGGAAATCATTTAGCAGCTCAATTAGTCCATTAATTGCCAGTCCAACTATGACATGGATTTAGTGAGAAAAGAGAAGAGACAGTAAAAGAGAAAGTAGCAGAGGGACAAAACAACCCCAGAGAGGGACGCACAAGCAGACAGAACTAAACATGCTGCAGAGCAGTCAGCCAGCAGAGCTACACAGATAGATACAGACGCACAAGCAACCAGAGATAAAGAAGCTCTTAAAGGACAATGCTCGTTTTTGACAACCTGGACCTTATTTACGACATATTATAAGACGTTTGACTCACCGAGATCACTTTGGTGTAGTTCGGAGGCCTGTAGAAGAAATGTAAAATCCAGCGCGTGCCAGTATATCCATGTAATGGCGGTGATCGGGGCAACGAGAATGCAGCTTCTAAAAATCTATTTTCTGCCGCGAAACGGTTGTTTTCATCAATCTGTCTGGATGAATCGCTAGTTGTGGTTACATAGATAGCATAGGCCTGTTGTGGTATTTCCCATGCCTCTGTAATATGATCTTTAGAAACGTCGTTTGACACGAAATAGCTTCCTTACTTGCTCCAGCACGCATGCGCACAGCGTGCGGGAGCAACGATTGCGCGCTGTGCGCATAAGTGCTGGAGCAAGTGAGGAAGCTATTTCGTTTCGAAAGACGTTTCGAAAGATCATGGCATGTGAAAACCACAACAGTTATGCTCTATGTAAGCACAACTAGCGATTCATCCAGACAGATTGATGAAAACAACCGTTTCGCGGCAGAAAATAGATTTTTAGAAGCTGCATTCCCGTTGCCCCGATCACCGCCATTACATGGATATACTGGCTCGCGCTGGATTTTACATTTCTTCTACAGGCCTCCGAACTACACCAAAGTGATCTCGGTGAGTCAAACGTCTTATAATATGTCGTTAATAAGGTCCAGGTTGTCAAAAACGAGCATTGTCCTTTAAGAAGCATACGTCTAGGCAGAGATAGATGGAGAGAGATGCACACGCAACCAGAGATGAGCATAATGCTGAACAGCATGCCACTAGAGCAGGGGTGGCCAACCAGTCAGAGACTAAGAGCCACAAAAATTACTGTGGTACCACCCAGAGCCACACCATATATACCAGCGTTTCACAACCTTTTTTTCAGTCACCGCACCCTTCATAAGTACTTAAAATCCCAAGGCACCCCAGTCTAAAATAAGAAGAAAAACATTATTGTTGGGTTAGGCTGGACTGGGCTGGGTTAGGCTGGGCTGGACTGGGTTAGACTGGACTGGGCTGGGTTAGGCTGAACTGGGCTGGGTTAGGCTGGGCTGGGTTAGGCTGGGCTGAACTGGGTTAGGCTGAACTGGGCTGGGTTAGGCTGGACTGGGCTGGGTTAGGCTGGGTTAGGCTGGGCTGGACTGGACTGGACTGGGCTGGGTTAGGCTGGGCTGGACTGGGTTAGGCTGGGCTGGACTGGACTGGGCTCGAGATTTGAGGCTTTGAAATGTCCCAATGATGTCTGGCATATCAGACAGAATGGCTTACCATTACGTTCTATGAAGAAAAAATTACTCTTCCCACTCGGGTAAAAAATGTCCTGTGTTCGTCTTCATATTTTCTTTTAGCTTTTCTTTTCTTTCGCATTTCTTTCCAGCCATTCTTTGGTTGTGTACAGTAGCCTAGGCTACGTTAGCTTTTGTCGTAAAAGAGAATGACCCATGCAAAGCAAATTATTTTGTTTACAATAGGTGCGTTTACATGACAAAATTTTTTCAATCTGGTTGATTTCAAGCTGATTTCAGCTTGAGCGTATACATGGGATACAAAGTAAACTGGTTGGATGTTTACATGCGACAACGAAACAAATGTTTCGAACGAGCACGCAGCCGTGAGTGATTGCGTTACGATGGTTACAAACTGACTACGGAACTGTCGAGCATGCCTTGATTAGTCAAGTCTTGAACATGCGCAAAATGAACGCAGAACACAGCATCAATCTGTTTCAAGGTAGTATACATGACGGACCGGTTTCGAAAAGGTTTAAACTACCTCCTTGAAAGCGATTGGAATTTCAATCGGGTTGGGGCATTTCAGTCGGATTGAGGTGTTTATATGACATATTTTCAATCGGTTTGGTCTTCCAAACCTATCTGAAACCGATTCAAACTGTCCATGTAAACGCACCTAATAATTTTGTTACCAAGGTGATTTGATACCTATATGATTGGTTTGAAGTGGTTCTCACGCGACTTCCTCACTAGCGAAACGAATCATGATTTTATGACAAATCTGCAATAAACTAAAATGGGCGGGAAGAAATGCACGGCGAAACTAGAGAGAGAGAAACGTTCTTATGGAATGAATGAATTTATTTTTTAATGAAAGGATGGAAGAGCCGCAAGCCAACTTTTTGGGGGGGATGGATGGAGGAGCCGCACATTGACGGGCAAAGAGCCGCATGCGGCTCGCGAGCCGCGGGTTGGCCACCCCTGCACTAGAGAGACAGAAACAGCAGGATCCAGACATGATAAGGGACTGTGTGATAGAACTAATAGAAGGAAGTTCATAGAGAAGCAACTCTCAATGAATCCAGAGGCCTATATACAATCAGATGCAAATAAAAAGGCTACGTGAAGGCAAAGCCTAGTGCTTTAAGCCACTATGGCGCTGCTGCTCCGGATTGATCTAATTGACACATTTTACGTTACCGTGTTTGTTGATAAAGTAGTCGGACAATAAACTGCTGTGCGAACACTTGGTCCATTTATTGTCCTTCCATAATCAATAATCCAATAATCCAGCAAACAA
Organism: Borostomias antarcticus; assembly: GCF_949987555.1. Lineage (NCBI taxonomy): Eukaryota > Metazoa > Chordata > Actinopteri > Stomiiformes > Stomiidae > Borostomias > Borostomias antarcticus. The sequence continues at coordinate 2,619,736 of NC_140264.1, read as the reverse complement.
CCCGGTACGCATGTTTGTGAGTGTGTGTGGTCAAAAGCTGTTTGCCCTCCGTGCAGCAACACCTAGCCAACAACAGGAGAGTTCCTACCTAAATATCATCAGTTCCTATTAACATGGGAGGAGCAACGCATTGACCCAATTAACCTGAATTTGACTCTTACAGGCTATGTTAAAGGAAAGATTTCATGTACAATTAAACAGGACAAAAATAGGCAGAATAGGACTTTTTAGAGATCAGGGATGGACCCATCTTTGCATGTGTAAACTGTAGAATAATTAGGCATTACAATCAGGTGAAGAAATATGAACACATGTTAATTTCTCAGATTTCCAGAATCTATTCTGCTGCTCCCACTCAAAATAAACCACCTCTCCAGTCTTGAAAGTTTCCTTCCCTCCCTCCCTCCCTCCCTTCCTCCCTCCCTCCCTCCATACAGTCAGTCCCTACATCTCACCCACTTGGTTTTCTCCCTCCCTCTCTTCCTTCATCCTTCCTTCCTTCCATCTCTCCCTCCCTCACCAGTTTGTTTTTATGAAACCACCCCCCTCTCTCCCCCAGGTATGTGAACTGTGCCCGTACTGAGGAAGAGCAGAACCTGGTAGCGTTTCAGTACCGTGGAGGGATCCTGTATCGCTGCTGTCGGCTGCTGGCTGTCGGGGAGGAGCTGCTGGTCTGGTACAGACAGGAGTACAGATACAAGAGCTCCTTCGACTACTTCTGGGAAGAAAAGAGCACCACTAGAGGTAGCTGTCCTAGACTCTCCTTCCCTCTGTCTTCTCCTCCATCTCTCTCTCATCCACTTCTTTTCCTTAAAGCTGAAACAACCAGAGGTCTGCTAGTCATAATAGTAACCGCTGTCCAAGTAGCTCTCCTCTTCCGGCCTTCCTTCTCTCCTCTGTCTTTTTCCCATGGTGCCAGACAGCAGGCAAGACGTGGGCATACAGCGTGAAATTCAGGACACTCATGGATGCAACGATACAGGGGACAGTATGTGATGCACTGCAATGGCGCCTGTGCAAATTGCTGTTGTGGGGCACGCAAATTGCCGATATTAGGCAGCCGCGCTATCTATGAACAGAATGGAATGCTCTTAGTTGCCATGGAACATGGTAGCTTGACATAAGTTAAGGAGTGCTGGCTAGCTTATTCTAGCTATCTAAGTTAACACCGTGGGCTTCAACGTATTACATGTTTTCTCTCCTATTTAGATTTCGTCACTTCTTTTTCTCTCTCCTCTGTCGCTTTCCCTCCGAGCTCAGCCAGAGGAACCTGTTGCATATCTTTCTCTCTCCTGTCCACAATCTGAAGTCGTCATGTGGTTGTGTCCCCCCCCCCCCCCCCTTCACTAGCTACATATAATCACCCTATACAGTATTTGAACTTGTACTAAATGTGTGATAATCATTTTAATGTTTGTGTGTCTCTCTTTCACTCTCAATCCCAGAAGTGATGTCAGACTTGCCCCAGGTGTGCTCCTGGTCCGAGTGCCAATTCTCCTAAAACTCCCAGATCTCCCTCCACAATCACATCAAGAGCAGCCGTGACAACATCAAGAGCAGCCGTGACAACCTCTACATCTCTCTGCTCAGGAACGGAGAGATCAGACCAGAGACTCTCCCATCCTGCTCCTCTTGATCACTCCCTTTCACCACCTCCAACACCCCGCTCACTGCAGCTCCTGGCCAGAGGCAGAGAGACATTGACGAGCCAAGATCGTACCACTGTGACCAGTGTGGGAAGAACTTCAGTCTAAAGGCTAATCTCAGGACGCACCAGTGTGTTCATACAGGAGAGAAGCCATACCACCGTGACCAGTGTGGGAAGAACTTCACTATGTCAGGAAACCTAAAGACCCACCAGCGTGTTCATACAGGAGCGAAGCCATACCACTGTGACCAGTGTGGAAAGAACTTCACTACATCAGGAGAGTTAAGGACACACCAGCGTGTTCATACAGGAGAGAAGCCATACCACTGTGACCAGTGTGGAAAGAACTTCACTACATCAGGAGAGTTAAGGACACACCAGCGTGTTCATACAGGAGAGAAGCCATACCACTGTGACCAGTGTGGGAAGACCTTCACTCAGTCAGGAAAATTAAAGATGCATCAGCGTGTTCATACAGGAGAGAAGCCATACCACTGTGACCAGTGTGGGAAGACCTTCACTCAGTCAGGAGAGTTAAAGACACACCAGCGTGTTCATACAGGAGAGAAGCCATACCACTGTGACCAGTGTGGGAAGAACTTCACTAATTCAGGAAACTTAATTACACACCAGCGTGTTCATACAGGAGAGAAGCCATACCACTGTGACCAGTGTGGAAAGAACTTCACTTCTTTAGGACACTTAAAGAGACACCAGCGTGTTCATACAGGAGAGAAGCCATACCACTGTGACCAGTGTGGGAAGAACTTCACTACGTCAGAAGAGTTAAAGACACACCAGCGTGTTCATACAGGAGAGAAGCCATACCACTGTGACCAGTGTGGGAAGAACTTCACTAATTCAGGAAACTTAATTACACACCAGCGTGTTCATACAGGAGAGAAGCCATACCACTGTGACCAGTGTGGAAAGAACTTCACTTCTTTAGGACACTTAAAGAGACACCAGCGTGTTCATACAGGAGAGAAGCCATACCACTGTGACCAGTGTGGGAAGAACTTCACTACGTCAGAAGAGTTAAAGACACACCAGCGTGTTCATACAGGAGAGAAGCCATACCACTGTGACCAGTGTGGGAAGAACTTCACTACGTCAGGAAACCTAAAGACCCACCAGCGTGTTCATACAGGAGAGAAGCCATACCACTGTGACCAGTGTGGAAAGAACTTCACTACATCAGGAGAGTTAAAGACACACCAGCGTGTTCATACAGGAGAGAAGCCATACCACTGTGAACAGTGTGGAAAGAACTTCACTACATCAGGAGAGTTAAAGACACACCAGCGTGTTCATACAGGAGAGAAGCCATACCACTGTGACCAGTGTGGGAAGACCTTCACTCAGTCAGGACAATTGAAGATGCACCAGCGTGCTCATACAGGAGAGAAGCCATACCACTGTGACCAGTGTGGAAAGAACTTCACTTCTTTAGGACACTTAAAAAGACACCAGTGTGTTCATACAGTTCATCCAAGAGCTGCACAGAGTTCACTGAAGCCTGCCTCAAAAAGGACCCCATCTTTGTAAGCAATAGTGTGCATGTGTGTGTGTTTGATATCAATTTGATATCAAATTGACTTTTATGATCTGAAAATCAGTCTATATTCTGAACATCTTTATTGTTTATATTCAGAACATCTTTATTGTCCCTGGAAGGCAACTAGACATACTGTACAACGACACATACAGAACAGTACAAGAAGAGTTTACACACATCCGCCCCCCCCCCCTCCCTACTTTCTCTCTCTCATTCTCCCTTTCTCTCTCCTCTCAGGTTCACCACCAGCTATTGAAGAAGCGATAGATGAAGGAGAAGGGAGTTGGAGAAAGAGAAAGACCTGTCGTGGAATTTGGAATGGACCTGGTTTCTTAGGCCTTGATTACACTACTGCGTTTTCGCCTACATTTGTAGCAATGACTCTACCGCAGCCAGAATGAAGCTCGAACCCAGAGGCCTCAGGATACGGCTGGGGCTACGTTTCGGCACTCAAAATCTGGAGCTGTGTTCTAGTGTAATAGGCAGATCCAGAGGCTTTTGAAAAAACTAGGAAAAGGCCTACGTTGTAATGCTGTATTCAGTTCACATTATAACAATCGGACAGGTGACTTACGAGTTTGAGATATATAGCATCTTAGTGGATACGATAGTTAATCAGCCAAGCGGACTGATCTTCTTTGTTCCCGACCAAATATTACCTTCCTCACACCAGTCTGAACTTTCGAGCAATCCTGCCCTTTTCTTTTTGAATAATATTCTCAATTCTCCAATGTATAGTCCTTACAATCAGTTTGTTTAAGTCCTTCATCCATTCCCTCACGATATAGCTCGCATATTACGACGAGACTTGAAATGTGCACCAGACATGGAACAAACACTGGGATGGAAATATATTTGTGGGTGACTGTTGGTTGGATGTCTGGACAGCTGCATTTTAAACTTGATCATGATGTATATTTTTTCATAAACCTTTTTTAATAAACAATGTATAACCTGAGAGAGGTACTGTAGGGAGTTCATTTGTGTGTATGGGTGTTCGTGGCAGAATTTGGGTCATTTACTCAAAACTCATATCTCAAAAACCCAAAATGACACTGCTGATGAATCTTAGCTTCTCCTAAATAATCAGAAAGATCAGACACAAGAAGACAAAGAACCTTCAGCTTCCAGAATCGGGTCAGGATTGAAAAAGGTCACATCAGTCTCAGGAGCACTGTGTCATCTGTTCTCCCAAGGTGTGGAGGCACCATTCATCTCTCGTGAGCCCAGGGATCTACTGGAGTGTAGGGGTGTGCCCGAATAAGAATACGGTATTCGGATGAGTACAAATAGTAGCTTTTTCCCGAATAGTAAATTCGTACGAATATTGTAAAAAATATATTCGGGAGGGGGAGAACAGTCAAATATGTATGAGCGAGCGATACGCGCACGTTCGCGCTGATATAGGCACTAGGCAGGCAACGAACGTAAGCAGCACCGAGGGCTTTTGTCCCCAGTTAACTGATTTATTGAGACAGTTATTGGATTTTGTTTTCTTGTCGTAGCCTACCTGCTGCAATAGCCTGTAGAGGAGGACCGGTAGCTAGCTTGTTAGCTCAGTGTAGTATATCTAGCTAATGCTAGCTATTTCAGCTACGCATGCTCAGCCTCTCACTAACCCCCCCTTTTCTTGAATACTGTAGGTCCAGCAGATGCAAACATGAAAAGGAAGGAGAAAAGTGGTGGCATAGCCAGCTTTTTTCAACCCCAAAAAACAAAGACAGGAGGGGAGTCAGACAAAGGCGAAGAGCAGAGTAAGGGACAGGAGAACAGTGAAGGAAGAGAAGAGAAAAGCATGAGTAAGGGAGGAATGAGCAATGAAGAAGAACTGAGTGATGACTGTGAAGAACAAAACATCAGAGACCGAGACAGAGCCATAGAGAGAGAAGAAAGTGACTCAGAAAGAGGGGGAGAGCAGAACAGTGATGAAGAGAGGGACAATGATGGACAGACCGACAGGAGCAGTGGCACTCAGATCCATACTACAAGTCCAGCTGGACCTCATGGTACAGTATATTAGTTCACTGTTAACAGATTCCTATATAACATGGCTTTCATGTTCTCGGATATTGGCTAGTGTAGCCTGTGGTGTTGGTTCTTACTGTAGCCTACATGTTCTGAACTGTGCATGGTTTAGGCTGGTGTTGAAGCTAATGCAAGGTGCTTCACACTAGGCTGTGAGTGGGTGAATGGGATTTGAGTAAGACAGTTGAATTGTTTAGTAAGTACTGATACAGTAGTAAATGATTTGCCCCAATTGCTTCTTTTCTCTCATTTCAGAATGATCGAAATATAAAACTGATGGACCGATGCAGCCACATCTGAACGCCTTTCCACAAACCTTATGGGGAGGGGCAAGAAGATCTTTCCACAGTGAGTGGTACACGTTAGTGCACGTTAGTGGTGTAGTAGCCAGATATGATTTGATTCAGTCTATGAGTTGCAGTAAAAGAAGCCAGCCGTATGGAAAACGGTCTCCGCCTCGTTTGTTCATTTACAGTATATACGGCATCCAAATATATCACAGTGTGAAGAGGCAATTGCTGGATTCTAATAACCCTGCTTCACATAATGATACGACACATCCCGTCCTCGCAAATCAAGTCACAATGAACGATACGACCATGGATGTATTGAATACGACTGACAATATACCACGACAGGAAAACAATACTTTTGGAGTTGAGGACAATCTGGCTATCATACATAGTTTGTTTGCAACTAGGTTTGACAGCTGGAAGATTTATATGTTTCACAGCAAATATCCAGTAGCCTACACTTCTCTCATTGCTATCTAGCAATATCAGGTAGCTACAGTCATAGATATATGGGTACAGTAGGCTATGGAATAGCTAGTTTGGGTTGCTAGGCTCATTGGTTGCTAGGTCGTATCCAGGGTTGAGAGACATTGCTGAAAGAAAAGGTAACGGACACTTTCCATTTCACTTACGGTTCCAAACCCATGTTAACTATTGGATGTCATCGCTGTTCCTCCAAGAAATATTATACAGTATTCAATTTGTAATTCCATAGCAACGTGATTTAGCAGTTAGGGACTATAATGACACTCAGCAGTGAGCAACACATAAATAACATTTCTTTGTATTTTAATGTAGAAAATGCGAGTAAATGGCATATATTTATTTGTCTTTGGCATGTGGGGCCATGGTATAAGCGGGATAATCAACTCATAGGTGTGCGTTAAACGGTTTTAAGGCACTTTGCGGAGGCACTGAGCGTCGGGTGGTTCTTCGCCTCCACGTCGTGCCTTAAACCCGTTTAACGCACCTACTTGTTGATTTTCCCTTACTGGATAAACGAGGCGGAGACCGTTTTCCATACGTCTGGCTTTTTTTACTGCATCTCTTAGACTGACGTTACAAAATCATATCTGGCTACTACACCACTAACATGCACCACCACGTTATAACACGAAGTGAAAAAACAGTTTTTGATTTAGGGACAGTGAGGTGTCTGGCTATCATAAAGAGTTTGTTGGCAAATATATTTGACAACTGGACAATGGATGCGTTGCACAGCAAATATGCAGTATCCAACACTTCGTTCATGGCTAGCTAGCAATGGTACAGCAGGCTATGGGATGAGCTCATTTGGGTTGCTGTCAAAGCCGGCGCATTGATTTAGATCGGTAATTAAACTTCAGCCGAACTACGTGTGCGTATACACGGTTTTAACGCACGTCTGCTGGCCAATCAGGAAAGAGTATTAACCCAGACCATGGTATAAATATAATTATAGATATAATACATTGTATATAAAATAAAAAGTTAAACAGTAAACAGGGTTTAGTCATTATTAGGGCTGGGTATCGGTACTCGATACCTTGTAGTACTGGATCGAAACATCTTCAGTCAAACCAGTACTTCATTCGATCCTTTTTGTATTGAGATCTAGGAAAAAAAGACGTTGTAATATGGACCAATCACCGCAAGCGTTCTTCACTTTAATGTGAAATCGACTGCAACCCATGCTGCAACTGCGAGTTGTTGACACAGTTTAGCACGCTGAGATAATGCCACCAAAACGCTCAAAGGTATGGTTATACTACACGCCTATGGCGTATGGTAAAAATAAATGCATAAAAACACGGATTTCTCCCATTACCTAGCTAGCTAGCATTAGCAACCCTATTGTAATGCATTGCTTAGTGCATTGGTTACTTAGTGGTATTTTAACTTCTGTAGCAGTGAAATGTGTTTAGGCTAACGTTATTAACTAATGGTATGCTTAATGTTAAGACCCCCCTAGGGCTACTAGCACCTCAACTGCTACTGCTGATGTTACCACCCCCAGCAGCAGCCCTGACACACCGTTCACAATAGCTGCAAGGTCACGGATGACTGAAAAATGTGTAGTCACTGTCAGTAGTTATATTGTAATAAATGCAGTTTGATACTCTTTTAAACACTTTCAAAATGTATTCTTGTAAAAAAATTATTTGAATGTGATAGGATTGATGGCATTTTACATAACTGAATGCTTCCATTCACATGATGGTTATGGAATGGAAAAAATGCAAAAAATAAATTCAAAGTATCGATTGAAGTATTCAATTGGTATCTGTATCACTTTAAGGGTACTGGTATCGTAATTTTTGAAATGATACCCAGCCCTAGTCATTATATATGGGGGTAGGTTTGTTTAAAGAGTGATTACTATTCGCTGTGCTACCTCGGGGTAACTGGTTGCCCTGCCCCATCACTCCCAGGCCCCTGCGGTCGATCGACACGGTCACAGCTCTTCTCTGTCCTGGCCCTGCAGGGGTGGAACCAACTGCCCACTGATGTCAGGACAGCAGAGTCACTGCCCATCTTTCACCGCAGGCTCAAAACTCATCTCTTCAAGAAGTACTACCACAATCCTCCCTCTTAAACACCTATTGTATTTGAGATTGCTATTGTTGCACTTTGCCTTCAGCACTAGATTATGTTCTTAGTCACTTGTTTTAGAAAGAAGATGCACGTGTGAGTTCTGGCAAGTAGTAGTACATTGGCTTTTCCTACGTTAAATGCAATTATTGTAAGTTGCTTCGGACAAAAGCGTCAGCTACATTGAGTATGTTTGTGTGTGATTGTCAGTGCAAAGAGGGAGACACGTGCAGTTTGAGCATAGAGGCTGGGCACCCCTAAAGGGTTGATCCTAGAATCGTCCCTGATCTAGAGTGTCTGGACTGGTGTGTTTCTAAGTGCAGATGTGTGTGTGTGTGTGTGTGTGTGTGTGTGTGTGTGTGTGTGTGTGTTTGTGTGTGTGTGTGTGAGACTGACCAGGGTCGAGCAGGTAGGCGTACTCGTATCCCAGGGCCTTGTTGGACAGGAAGTAGTCTCCGTTGCGGAAGAGGAGCAGGAAGGGCACCATGTGGTATAGGGTTGGGCATCGAGAACCGGGACCAAATTGGAACCGGTTCTAAAATTCCGATTCCAAAGGAATCGTTTATATATTTTAATTTCGATTCTGCTTATCGGTTCCTAAACAAATTTCACTTGCGCTAATTTCAGTTTCCGTGTTGGTGGCTTGCGCGTTTGGTTTGCAGTCCGCCAGAAAAACCAACGAAGAATAAGTAGTTTCCGTCTTTGCGATTTGAATGTAGAGCCGTTTGCTTTAGTTGGCACTGCGCCGCCATCATGAGCCACAGCAAGCCGCAGCGTTCAAAAGTGTGGCTTTATTTTTCTCAGAGGTTTTGCTCTGAAAATGTAGTTTGACGTAATGTATTGCTCTATATATGGCTCCGTGTGCTACTAACCCTGTTCTGCCTCCCCTCTCCCTAGTGCCTCTCTCTCTCCCTCCTATCTTCTAACCAGGTCCAGTGGATGCCCCACTGTCACCAGCAGACCACCCTGAGTCCGATAGATACCCCTGTGTCTGCTGCAGATGTCGTAGCAAATTAGTTAACACACACACACGTACACACAGACATACAACAGTCCACTTCCGGCCTTAGGCCTGGGCCCAGTACCCCCTTCCCCTCACCCTAACCCGGGTCCGTATCCTCTTCCTACCCCCACCCTACACCTGACCCCTGCCTCTACCTGGACCCAGGCACACTCACACACACACTGACATACACCAGTCCTGGGCTCAGATCCCCTTCCCCTCACCCTAACCCGGGTCCGTATCCTTTTCCTACCCTGATCCTACCCTGACCCCTGCCTCTATCTGGGCCCAGGCACATTTATGCACACACAGACATACACCAATGTTTGCCATGTCTCTCCTATGATGTTATTAGCCTCTCTTACTCTGAAAATGTAATTTAATGTTTTTTATTGCTCTATAAATGTTCTTAGCCGGTAGACAAACATACTCCAGGAGCTTGCTCGATCGCCTTGTTGAGAGGGGTCAGGGAATAATTTTTACAGCTCACTTATCTGGCCCCCGGGTGATACTGTTTTTTTGCTTCCCTCTGGAATATGTAGGGGTGGGATGTCTGCCTACCTCCCTTGTTCTCTGTAAAGCGCATTGTGTTGCCTCTGGGTATGAAATGCGCTATATAAATAAAGCTTTGATTGATTGATTGATTGAGAGGAATGATGAGTCGGCCCAGTGCAACACCTGTGAGAAGTTTATTTCGTGCAAGGGAGGATGCACAACTAATCTGATGAAACGCCTGCGCTTGCATGGCATAAAAATCAACGAATGTACCATCTTTGATGCGTTGCGCCGGTCTCCCTCCGTCTCTCCCGCCTCGTCCTCAGTCAACCCTAACGAGCCAACAGCCAGCACCTCGTCGTCGCAATCGGGTAAGTGAAAATTAAATAGCACTAACGTTTGTCTTATTGTCAACAGCGAGACAGCAAACAAATTATACTAGACCGAACTGGTAAAAAACGGTGTCAAATGCAAATACTGTAATGTATTTTTTCGTAGATGAACGTCCGCAGATTGCTAGTAGCCAGCCTGGCATTACTGCTGCTAGTGCTAATCCACGATGTGACACGCCATTCACCTTGGCGGCAAAGGGAAAGATGCCAGTGGAGAAAGTTGAAGAGTGCCACAGAAAAGTGACAGCTTATGTGGTAAAACGGCTGCACCCCTTCTCAGATGTCGAGGCACCGACATTTAGGTAAGCAAACATAAGAATAGAGCTAAACTAGCTAGCTAAGATAGCTATGCTAGCTCTAACTCTAGCTAGCTAGCTCAACTAGCTAGCTAAGATAGCTAGCTCTAGCTAGCTAGCTACTCACCCTGAGGGAGAGAAGGAGGGATGGAGGGAGAGGAAAGAGGAGGATGGAGGGATGCAGGGAGGATGGTGGGGGAGGAGGAGAGAGGGATGGAGGGAGAGGTGAGGGAGGGAGGAGGGATGCAGGGAGAGGAGAGGGATGGATGAGAGGATGGTGGGATGGAGGGGGAGGAGGAGAGGGGAGGAGAGAGGGATGGAGGGAGAGGTGAGGGAGGGAGGAGGGATGCAGGGAGAGGAGAGGGATGGATGAGAGGATGGTGGGATGGAGGGGGAGGAGGAGAGGGGAGGGAGGAGGGATGGAGGGAGGAAAGGAGAGGATGGAGGGATGCAGGGAGAGGAGAGGAGGACAGGGAGGAAGGATGAAGGGAGAGGAGAGGATGGAGAGGGATGAAAGGAGAGGAGAAGGTGGAGGGACGCAAGGAGAGAAGAGGGATGGAGGGAGAGGAGAGGGAGGGGGTGTGGAGGTTTTGAAAAGATTCTCCCATTCTGGGAGATGCAGGTTGTCTCAAGGGATTGGCAGGATTGGAGAGGGGAGTTGTGGGTAGAGAGAGGGGGGTTGTGGGTAGAGAGAAGGGTCACACACACACACACACACACACACAGCTGACGCATCCCTATTCACTCTTTCACACACAGATTCACTGTCACACACACCTAAACTATGTGAATTCACAGGTTTAACTGTATGAAATGAATTTTGAATGACTTGTTTTTAAAAGATTATTACAAATAAATGTTTCTTCTGTGAAATTAGCGTGCAGCCTGTTTTGACCCCACCCATCAAAGAATCGGATTCGAGAATCGTTAAGAACCGGAATCGAAAAGAAGAATCGGAATCGGAATCGTTAAAATCCAAACGATGCCCAACCCTATCCTTAACACGGGCCAGATTTTCATCCTCTCTCTGTACCTTCTGCCAGTCCTCTGTAGACATTCCGGGGAGTACAGGCTGACCAGGCCAATGGAGTGGTTCTTCTAGTTCGTCAGGAACAGCATCTTCACTACATAAGAGTGTTTCAATGGCAGGTGTCTCATACTCCTCTTCTGCACTTTCCTCTGAGATGGCAAAGACTTTAGCACGATGACTCATACACAGAGTGTCCACAGCCTCTCTATCCAAGACATTAAATTCCTCAGGGGACAGGCTAGCACAGTCCATAAGAGTGGATATTTTCCGGTCCAGCTCCGCTGACTCTTCATCCTCTTGTGGGAGCCCTTGAGGCCGACGTGACAACCCATCCGCGTCAATATTTAGCTTGCCTGATTTGTAGTGTATGTCAAAGTTGTACACAGACAGAGCGGCAAGCCACCTGTGAGTCGTGGCGTCCATCTTGGCACTAGTGAGGACATGCGTCAAAGGGTTATTATCAGTCAACACCTTAAAGGTAGCCCCATACAGGTAATCATGAAATTTCTCACTTACAGCTCATTTGACCGCAAGAAACTCTAACTTATGGGCAGGATGGTTATTCTCGCTTTTAGACAGCCCACGGCTAGCGTAAGCAACCACTCTAGGCTGACCTGCTTGGACTTGATATAAGAATGCGCCTAACCCTGTCGTGCTAGCGTCAGTGTGTACCACATATGGCAGACGCCAGTCTGCGAAGCCAAGGACCGGTGCAGATGTCAACTTCTGGATGATGAGTTTGAATGCTTCCTGACACTCACTAGTCCAGATGCTTGTGAGAGACGAAGACTTTGTTCTTTTCCAGTGACTCTGGTTTTTGTGTCTGGGAGCAAACTCTCCTTTCAAGAGGTCATTGAGAGGCCTGACGATTCTGGAATAATCACGGACAAACCTCCTATAATATCCAGCAAACCCTAGAAATGATCTAAGCTCTCTAACAGTCTGAGGGCGTGGCCATTCCTTGATAGCGGCTACTTTATCAGGATCAGGCTGAATCCCTTGTGCAGATATCTCATGTCCGAGGTATTTCACCTTTGTCTGGAAAAACTTGCACTTAGACGGGGATAGTTTTAGTCCAAAGTCTGCAATGCGTTTCAGTACCTTCATCAGTCTCTCTTCGTGTTCTTCTAGGGAGTCTGAAAAGACTATTAGGTCATCGAGAAAAGTGATAACTTCCTGACGGTTTAATCCAGCCATTACTTTTTCCATTGTGCGTTGAAATGTTGCCGGTGAATTAGTCAGGCCCTGTGGCATTCTCCAGAATTGCCATGTTCCAAAGGGGGTTGTAAAAGCTGTCTTTGGCCGGTCAGATGGCTCTACTTCTAGCTGATAGAATCCACTTTTAAGATCAAGGACCGTAAACCATTTCGAACCCGACAGTAAGGTGAATGTTTCCTCAATACGAGGCAAAGGGTAGGCGTCCTTTTTAGTGAGGTTGTTCAGCCTTCTGTAGTCTACAACCATCCGCAGGTCCCCGTTTTTCTTTTGAACGAGCACAATCGGGGATGCATAAGGACTGGCAGATTCCTCTATAACGCCCGCTGCTAATAGATCCTGCAAATGCCTCTTCAGGTCATTAAAGTCTGCTGGCGAGACACGTCTTGTTAGTTCTTTGAAAGGCACATGGGGCTCTAACTCGATACGATGAGTGACACCTGAGATATCACCAACGTCAAGCTCGTGTCTAGAGAATGCAAGTGGCACTTCTTTGTCAACCCTATGCTGTATGTGCTCTTTCAGCTGTGATGATATAGGGCTATCTCCAAAATCCAGCTCCAGGGTCTGATCAGTATGCGAGGCCACTTCAACAGTAGAGACCAAGAGTGAGTGCGCCTGGAGGGTGTCAGCATCTGGTGTGGCGTTACGAGCTGATGGTGCTACTGGTATGGCCCAGTCAATGGGAGAGCACTCTGCTATGACAGCTTTTGGACGCAGTATGATGTCATGCTGAGACAAATTCTTAACAGTTAGCTTGAATCTATTATGACACTCAGGTTTCACATCTACTATCTGATCATGAATTATCAAGCCCCCAGGAGTAGGAAACTTCTCTGTACCACTGACAAGAGCTTGAAACAGATCACCTTTGGGCTTGGTGTGACAGATGCCCTTCAACACCCCTGTCTCACCCTGCTTTAGCCGCACTGATACTTTACTACAGAGTGTCACACGTAGGACACGAACACTCTCTGTCTGAGGTTTTGCATTTTTACCGTACTTAGAGTATGCTAGGCCCCAGTTAGACTGGATTGTTAGGTTCTTAAGAAACTGCGTTCCACCCTTCTGCATGCAGTCCTGTACTAACGGACGTAGAACATTAGTCCCAACAAGGAGAGGGACTCTCTCATTGTATGGCTGATCTGGGCTCACTAGTACTAGGGTATAAATGTGTTTGTCAGTGCCACATGTATGCTGGGGAAACTGAAGCTCTACTTCAGTGAACCCTAAGTATGGGACCTTCTGTCCCTCTGCCCCCTCAATGTCAAGTACACTCTCAATTGTGTACAGCTGTCTATGGGATAAATGTTGTGAATAAAAGGACTGAGATACAATGCTGACCTGAGACCCAGAGTCCATCAAACAAAAACAGTGAACTCCATCCATCCAAGCTTCATCTTCACAAGGTTTTCCAACCAGACCATTGGGGATTTGAGTGACTCCTGTTTGCAACTGTGGGATCTCATTCATACATTGGCCAGCACAGATGGAACTACTTTGGCTCTGAGCTCCTGCCTGTTCCCCAGCAGGAGCCCCTACATGTTTAAAGATAGGCTTGACTGTGGGGTTGTCTGTTGTTGTCCCTTCCTACTATTGTGCCTCTCAAGCAATTTTCTTTGCACCAAATCAGCATTGGCTTGGTTAGTGCATTTGGGCAGGATGTGGGAGTCCTCCCCACACTTGTAACAGAACTTCTTGAGTTGTTTGTATTCTGAGGACAACTCCGGAGCTGGTGATGCCATATCAGTGTTCTGAGATCCGCTTGAGGACCTCTGCCCATACTTTCCATTCCTGGGACGGTGTCATTTTCTTCAATCAATCAATCAAAGCTTTATTTATATAGCGCATTTCATACCCAGAGGCAACACAATGCGCTTTACAGAGAACAAGGGAGGTGGGCATACGACCCACTCTCTACATATTCCAGAGGGAAGCAAAAAAAACAGTAATCACCCGAGGGCCAGATAAGTGAGCTGTAAAAATTCTTCCCTGACCCCTCTCAACGAGGCGATCGAGCAAGCTCCTGGAGTATGTTTGTCTACCGGCTAAGAACATTTATAGAGCAATAAATAACATTAAATTACATTTTCAGAGTAAGAGAGGCTAATAACATCATAGGAGAGACATGGCAAACATTGGTGTATGTCTGTGTGTGCATAAATGTGCCTGGGCCCAGATAGAGGCAGGGGTTTGGGTAGGGTGGGGGGTAGGAAAAGGATACGGACCCGGGTTAGGGTGAGGGGAAGGGGATCTGAGCCCAGGACTGGTGTATGTCAGTGTGTGTGTGAGTGTGCCTGGGTCCAGGTAGAGGCAGGGGTCAGGGGTAGGGTTGGGGTAGGAAGAGGATACGGACCCGGGGTAGGGTGAGGGGAAGGGGGTACTGGACCCAGGCCTAAGGCCGGAAGTGGACTGTTGTATGTCTGTGTGTGTGTGTGTGTGTTAACTAATTTGCTACGACATCTGCAGCAGATACAGGGGCATCCATCGGACTCAGGGTGGTCCATTGGCGACAGCGGGGCATCCACTGGACCTGGTTAGAAGATAGGGGGAGAGAGAGAGGCACTAGGGAGAGGGGAGGCAGAACAGGGTTAGTAGCACACGGAGCCATATATAGAGCAATACATTACGTCAAACTACATTTTCAGAGCAAGAAAGGCTAAGAGCATCATGGGAGAGGTGTGGCAAACACTAATGTGTGTGTGTGTGTGTGTGCGTGCCTGGGCCCCGATAGAAGCAGGGGTTGGGGTAGGGTGGGGGGTAGGAAAAGGATACGGACCCGGGTTAGGGTGAGGGGAAGGGGATCTGAGCCCAGGACTGGTGTATGTCAGTGTGTGTGTGAGTGTGCCTGGGTCCAGGTAGAGGCAGGGGTCTGGGTTAGGGTTGGGGAAGGAAGAGGATACGGACCCGGGTTAGGGTGAGGGGTAGGGGTACTGGGCCCAGGCCTAAAGCCGGAAGTGGACTGTTGTATGTCTGTGTGAACGTGTGTGTGTGTTAACTAATTTGTTACGACATCTGCAGCAGACACAGGGGTATCTATCGGTCTCAGGGTGGTCTGCTGGTGACAGTGGGGCATCCACTGGACCTGGTTAGAAGATAGGAGGGAGAGAGAGAGGCACTAGGGAGAGGGGAGGCAGAGCAGGGTTAGTAGCACACAGAGCCATATATAGAGCAGTACATTACATCAAACTACATTTTTAGAGCAAGAAAGGATAAGAGCATCATGGGAGAGGTGTGGCAAACCCTGATGTGTGTCTGTGTGTGTGTGCGTGCCTGGGCCCAGATAGAGGCAGGGGTCAGGGGTAGGGTGGGGGGTAGGAAGAGGATACGGACCCGGGTTAGGGTGAGGGGGAGGGGATCTGAGCCCAGGACTGGTGTATGTCTGTATGTGTGTGAGTGTGAGTGTAGGTGTGCCTGGGTCCAGTTAGAGGTAGGGGTCAGGGGTAGGGTTGGGGGTGGGAAAAGGATACGGACCCGGGGTAGGGTGAGGGGAAAGGGAACTGGGCCCAGGTCCAGGCCTAAGCTGAGTGTGGACTGGTGTGTGTCTGTGTGTACGTGTGTGTTAACTAGGTACTACAACATCCACAACTGACACGGGGGTAACTATTGTCTGCGGGCGACAGTGGGGCATCTACTGGACCAATGTATATAGAGGATTCACAGGTAGGTTTGAGGCTGCCTTTCTGTGTCTCAAGTTCCTAGCTAGTGATTGTAGGCTAGGTCGAAAAGGTATGTCTTGAGGTCTCGCTTGAAGACCTCCGTTGTTTCGGCCCTTCTTAGGCACTCCGGTAGGGTGTTCCAGAGGTTGGGGGCATAGAAACTAAAAGCTGCCTCTCCGTGTTTCTTGGTCCTGGCTTTTGGAACTGTTAAGAGTTCAGTACCTGAGGATCTGAGTGGTCTGTTGGGCATGTACTTAACAAGCATGTTTGAAATATATTCTGGTGAGTGATTGTGGAGAGATTTATAGACTAGTAGTAGTATTTTAAAGTCTATTCTAGAGTTGACTGGTAACCAGTGTAGTGATTTTAAGGCTGGTGTGATGTGTGCCCTTCGTCTAGTCTTAGTGAGGACTCGTGCTGCAGCATTCTGTATCATTTGTAGCTTAGAGATTGCTTTCTTTGGTAGGCCTGATAGTAGAGCATTGCAGTAGTCCAGCCTGCTTGTGATGAAAGCATGCATTAATCTTTCGGTGTCAGCCTGAGAGAGAAAGGGTTGCACCTTGGCAATGTTCCTTAGGTGGTAGAAAGATGTCTTTGTAATATTCTTTATGTGGTTTTCAAAATTAAGATCTGAGTCAAGTATGACACCTAGGTTTTTAGCCTGGCAATTGGTGTCAATTTTCAGAGTTTTTAAGTGCGCAGCTAGTTTCTCTCTTTCAGCTTTTTCTCCAATGATCAGTACTTCTGTTTTGCCCTGGTTTAGTTGGAGGAAATTATGTGACATCCATAAATTTATATCTGTAGTACACTTGACAAGGCAGTCAACCAAGCTGTAGTTACTGGGTGTTACAGAAATATAGAGTTGGGTATCATCTGCGTAGCTATGGTAGCTAATGTTGTGCCTCCTGATGACACTGCCAAGGGGCAGCATGTACAGGCTGAAGAGTAGAGGTCCTAGGATCGATCCTTGGGGCACCCCACAGGTCATTGGGATCTTTCCTGAGCTATAATCACCGAGGGCGACGAAGAAATCCCGACCGGTTAGATAGGTCTTAAGCCAATTTAGGACTGGACCAGAGAGGCCAACCCACTTTTCCAGTCTTTCGATGAGGATTGCATGATCTATAGTATCAAAGGCTGCACTCAGGTCCAGGAGGACGAGGACAGAAAGCTCTTTGGAGTCAGCATTAATTCTGAGGTCATTTACAACTTTGACTAATGCCGTCTCTGTGCTATGATGGGCGCGGAAGCCGGACTGGAAAAGGTCAAGGGTACAACTTGTAGCTAGGAAATCATTAATCTGTTTGAAAACTATTTTTTCCAGAATTTTACTCAAAAAGGGAAGGTTGGAGATTGGTCTAAAATTGCTAAAAACTGAAGTGTCTAAGTTGTTTTTCTTCAGTACGGGTCTCACCAGAGCAGTTTTAAGTATTGGTGGGAAGACACCTGTAGATAGGGAGTCATTAACAATGGATAAAATGTCATAGGATACAGAGTCAAAAATTGTTTTGAAAAAATCGGTGGGGATGGGATCCAGCAGACATGTGGAGGTTTTGAGTTTGGATACTACTTTCCTCAACATTTCTGTGTCAATCAGTGTAAACAGGCTCATATGTCCATTGCATGGAGGGAGAGGATCTGTAAACGGGATGCATGGCCTTTCCTGGGTGATATTTCTCCTAATATTCATAATCTTATCTCTGAAGTAAGCTGCAAATTCCTCACATTTGGAGGTAGAGAGCAGGTTATCTGGTGTTTTTACGGCAGGGTTTATTAGGCTATCAATTGTTGAGAAGAGCACTCTTGAATTATTTCGATTGATAGATATCAATTTTGAGAAGTGGTCTTTCCTTGCATTTCTTATTGCTTTATTAAAAGCAGAGAGATGATCTTTGAGAATATCATGGTGGACCTGTAGCTTGGTTTTTCGCCATATACGCTCCGAGCTTCTGCAGGTTCTCTTTAGTTGATATGTTTCCTTATTTCGCCATGGAGCTTTATTATTGGTTGTGATCCTTTTCAGTTTAATAGGTGCTACAGAATCCAAGGCTGCCCTTACTCTGGTGTTAAAGGTGGTAGCCAAGTCTTCAATATGTCCTAAGGGCCCCACTTCTGGAGTTGATAAATTGTTTGTGGTCATTATTTCTCTAAAGCTATCGGCTACTGCAGAGGTAAGATAACGTTTTTTGATAAAGCGCTCAGTACTACTTTTGACTTTAGGAACCAATGCAGTGAAGAAGATACAGAAATGGTCGGAGAGAGCGAGGTCACTAATAGAGGAAACAGTGATAGTCAGGCCCTTAGTAATAACTAGATCAAGGGTGTGGCCGCGGTTGTGGGTTGGCTCAGAGATATGTTGGGTAAAATCCATGGAGTTTAGGAGGTTGATAAAGTCCCTAGCTTTCGAGTCCGCCTCAGTGTCTACGTGTATGTTGAAATCTCCAGTGATGATAATCTTATCATAATTTGTATGGATGATGGACAGGAGTTCTGAAAATTCTGTAGAGAAGGCAGAGCATTGTTTGGGAGGCCTATACACGGTTACTGCCAGAACTGGGGGCTGGCATTTTAGGACAATAGCATGGTATTCAGAAGAGGCGAAATCATCAAAGGAGATGGTCCTGCAGCTGAGGGCATCTGTAGCTATGGTGGCTGTACCTCCACCTTTTTTCCCACTTCTGATAGATTGAAAAAAGCTATAGTTAGGAGGAGAGGCTTCAATGAGGGCTGCTGGTCCATTTATATTTAGCCAGGTTTCAGTTAGGAACATACAGTCTAATTTACGTTCACATATAAGATCATTAATGAGAAAGGTTTTGCTTGGTAGGGACCTGACATTCAGGATCGCCATTGAAATAGCTTCCGGAGAAAAGGGCTGGCTCGCCTGTCTAGTAGGCCTGGATGGTATATTCACTGGGACGGATATCAGGTTTTTTATATTAGATCCAACTGACTGTTTCATTATGGTAATAGGGGTGCGGTGGGAGATAATTCGCTGAATGGCATATATAGGTGGGCAGAATTTTTTTATAGAAGTATAAACGTCGCTATGCCAGGTCTCAGTGAGGGGCAGGGAATCAAGGTCTATGGTGGGGCGCTGGTGAGATGGAGCTGGTGTAGCCCGACCCGCGGGTACAGGAGGTTTATGTTTGGCAGTAGGCTGGTTGAGACGGGTCAGGCTAACCCCACATCAGACGCTGGAGGATTTTCTTGAGCTCAGCTTCTAGCTGTCTGATCCTTTCTTCCAGTTGTCCTCTTGTCGAAGTGTCTAGGACATTTGAGACGTTACTGCTTGTGGCCTCAGGCTCATCAATGGTCACTAGAGTTTTGGTATGGACCTTTGTTGACGTGACTCCCATATGTCTCCTTCTTCTCACTTCCTTTAACTGACTTTCTTTCTCATAAGTCCTGACTTTAAGAAGTAACTCTGAGAAGGTGGGTGTCACTCCAGAGGGCTTGCTGAGCAGCTCCTTAAGGTGCAGTGCAGTTATCAAACTATCCTCCCAGCAGCCTCTAAAGAATGTTTAAGTAACTGAGTCTCATCTTCTTTGACCACGCCATGCCTCTCTATTACCTCCTGTAGTAGTGTCTGCAGGCGTCACATATACTCTGAAGCTTTCTCTCCATCGTTTTGGTGCGTCTCCAAGAACTGGATGTACAGTTCCTCCCCGCCTGTGACATTACCCTAGGCATTGTCCAGTTCCTGCAGGTATGCATGTGGGGGTGCTTGAAGACCAATGCCAAGAACTACATTCAAAGCAGGAGTAAGTAAGCTGTCAAGTAACAATCTACGCTGCTGCCCCTCGGAAAGAGTGCTGTCATTTAACACTTGTTTAGCACGAAGCCTCCATACATTGTAGTCTACTTCCGTGGGCGGTTTCGGGACATTGCCTGAAAACAGGCGCTGCTCTTTGACTGATGTATATAGCGGAGTGTCACTTTTCACAACATGTTCGACGACAACACGTTGAACCTCTGCAGGCACAGGGATGATGAGAGAGGAGCCGCCTTTAGGAGGCTGTGTCTGTCCTGAGACATTGGCAGTACTACTGATAGCCTCAGCTGAAGAGTCAGAGTAAGATTGTGATTTAAGGCGGTAGGCTGGAGTTGATGTTACAGGGCGCTTGTTTTGTTCCACCTCCTCACATATATAACTTGCTGCACTCTGGCTCAAGTTAGTAGGGCTGACATTATAGGTAAGGGCCAACTCATTGATCTGCTCTTTAAAGCTGACTGTTAAATCCTCCATCACACGAGCAAGGGGCACTAGCTTATCATTGAGTGATACCTCATCTACGTTATCTGCATGGTATCCTTCTACCAAAACAATCTCCCAATGAGAACCATCCTTATTAGAGTGCTGACCTTCTACAAGCATTGGGGTTATAGTCTCCCTAAACTGACAGAAAAGTGTGTTGGAAAGGCCATCAAGGCGGTGAATCTGCACTACATCATCTACTAAGGCAAATTCCTCCTGTACATTTTCTAGGCCAACATCTGTACTGGCTCCTTTGATCACAACTGTGCATTCTGGGTCAAACCCATGGCTTCTACAAAATTCCATTCTGTGTGCTTATATAAGTATGTCTCACAAAATAAATCTTGAAAAGTTAGATACGCTCCAGTCCCTGTTCGGGCGCCATTTTTCCTATGTAACCAACTATCTAAAATAAATGAGTCAAACCGAGACTAGAATAAAGTTGTACTCTAAAAGGGTTTTATTGCTCAGGGCTGGTAGTAGTATGCTACCTAAGTCCATAAACTAAAGTTGGACTGGAACGTATCTTCCTTTTATGTCACACTCAAAATAACAATCAAAACATTCACAACAAGGTTACCTTCTCTTCAGGTTCTAACTCAAAGGTATGAATCAATATAGTAAATAACCGACACTTTAATAAACCTCTAAGGCTATGTGAGTCCTCTTCTTTTGAACAACGAACAACATGAATTCAAAAAGGAACTTGATATTCCATACGACTCAGTCCATATTAACAGTCCCAATAGGCAGTTCAAGCAAAAAGATAAAATAGAAAAAACAGAAAAGAGTTGGGTACCCAGAAAATATTATAGAGCTCTCTAAAGAAAAAAAAAAGAAAAGTCTTGTACTCAACAAGAGATCCCGTAGTAAAGGTGGATGATAGTTGCTGTCTAATCTTCAGCTCTCAGAAGAATGACAGTCTCTGTTCAGCTCCAGTCTCATCCAGGGTGCTAGCAGGAGAATATTGCATGAGTGGGTCAGTGGTGCACTCGACGATCAGAGTAGCTAGCTAAGAGTCTGGAAGCATGAAGCTTTGACCTCTCTCTTCAGTAGCGTATGGTCAAGTGAGCCCGCGAAATCCCCTGCCAATACATTTCTATGGAGCTCTTACTCTAGTGCCGTAAAGCTGTACTTGCGATCGTAAAATCTTAAAGAGACAGTGTACCTATTGACACTATTTCAAACAGCTTGTCAATCTAAACCCAGGGTTACATTTGCATATCGTATGCGGGTCAGTCTGTCTAGTTATCCGTACAAAGGGGCCTGGTTTGTGTGTTTGCAATCGCTCTAGCCAAGCTAACCTAGTGCTAAATAACGTTAGACGACTAGCTAGCAGTTGGCTAAATATATGTCAGGCTGTTGCTATAGCAAACCATGGCATGCATTTCTTGTCGAAGCAAAACTTTTAAGCCACCATAGTGCTATCTTGTTTCATCCAGTCCATTGTGTTACATTTGATTTGAGACTCTCATGGCTAGCTACGGTAGCAATGCTACCTAAATACCCCGAATAGGATCGAATTGGATGTCAATTATAATGCAGTGGCTGGACATCAGATGCGCCTTTGTGTGTAATGGCAATCACGTATAGCTATATACGGTTTGTTTTTACATCTGTCTTATGTCAGTATTAAAGTCGTGTTGCTATCTCCGCTGACCTCTCTCTTCCGGGGTCGGCCAGCATCAGAGCTGGACGGACGACCTGCCGCTGTGTCAGATGTGCGGTGTCGGATCTGCGCCCAACTGTGTTTACGGCCTGGACGGCAAGGACACCCAGAGCCACCCCAACGAAGACGGGCACCTCCGATTCAGGTGCTAGCTCACCCAGAAACGACCCTCGGCCACACCCGGTGGGGGCTGCACGTACTGTGGATATATAATACAGTGTGCAGCAGATTAGAGAACATGGTTGCAATGTCAGTATAGTATGACAGTGATGACAGTTCACTGCAATTAGGACTGGGCGGATGTTGAAAGTATTAACACATCCTGTGTGTGTGTGTGTGTGTCCGTGTCCGACCAGAGGCAAGGATGGCTGCTTCCTGTATGGGGTGTTTAACGGGTACGATGGCAGCAGGGTGGCCAACTACGTGTCCCAGTGTCTGACGGCAGAGCTGCTGCTGGGACAGCTCAACTCAAGCCACACCGACGCCGACGTCCGCAGGATCCTCACACAGGTGTGTGTGTGTGTGTGTGTGTGTGTGTGTGTGTGTGTGTGCGCGTGTGTGTGCGTGGGTGGGCCGATGGGGGGTGTGCGTTGGTTTATTTACGCCGTTAAAAAACCGCCGTGTTCTGAATGTAGCAGTAGAAACCAGCAAGACGCAACGTGAATAAATATGAGTCTGACTAAACGCTGGTCAGTAGAGGCTTGAACAGAAGGACCAGATGAGCACACGCTGCACCACACCTGCACATTCTGACATCTGAAGAATAGAAGAGAGTTGCAGCATATTGTTTAAATGCTAAAGATTTTATTGAGGTTTTCATTGAAGCTGTGAACTGATGAACGGACCGTAATAGAACGTAGGGATGATGTTTTATGTGTAGTGATATTGAGGGTGATGTTTTATGTGTAGTGATATTGAGGGTGATGTTTTATGTGTAGTGATATTGAGGGTGATGTTTTATGTGTAGTGATATTGAGGGTGATGTTATGCAGCGGTCCAGCCCTCAGAGAAGCTGCTGTGTTGTTGTTGTAGTTCAGTCAGTGGGCAGGAGTCGCCCTCTGCTGGCCAGTCTTCTTCCTGCAACAGCTGAAGCAGAAAGCCCTGGAGAGCGCGGAGGAGGCCCTTTGGAACCAGCCTCTGCTGGACCTCCTCTTCTTCTTCTCCTCCTCCTTCTCCTCCTCCTCTCTGCTGCTGGAGGACTCAGCAGGCTCTGGACCAGGACAGGAAACACACCATCACGCACAACAGGATATGACATCACAGCAAGTCTCATGAAAACAGAGCTTTGTGTGTGTGTGTGTGTGTGTGTGTGTGTGTGTGTGTGCGTGTGTGTGTGTGTGTGTGTGTGTGTGTGCGCATGTGTGTGCGTGTGTGTGTGTGTGTGTGTGAGTGTGTGAGAGTTATAGTGGAAGAGGAGTTTAAGAACAGACATGTAGGGGTCTTACCATCGCAGGACAGGGGAGTAACGCTGCTCTTTTTGGGTTTCTTGCTGGTCTTTTTCTTCTTGTCCTCTCTAGATGTCTTCTGTCCATCCTGGGGGACAGCTTCAGCTTCCTGACCACTGATCTGGGAATCAGAGAAAAGAAGACAAGCATATAAATACTGTAGAGTTAACGTCTAATAAAAACTCATTATTACTGTATGTATTCATTATGTGGATGTCAATACATTCATATTATATCTGGAGCTATCTATCTACTATCTAATGTATTTATCCTACTACTACTCAGGTCAATTCTAAACACGGCATGTGTGTGTGTGTGTGTGTGTGTGTGTGTCTGTGTGTGTGTGTATGTGCATGTGTGTGTGTGTGTGTGTGTGTGCGTGTATGTGCACGTGTGTGTGTGTCTGTGTGTGTGTGTGTGTGTGTGTGTGTGTGTGTGTATGTGCACGTGTGTGTGTGTGTGTTGTCTCCTTACCAACGAGGGGGTGTTTGGGAGGCTCCAGGAAGAGGTTAGGGAGGTGGGGGTCTGGTAGGAGGAGGAGAAGGAGGAGGAGTCTATCTCTCCAGACTGCTCACAGCTCCTCCTGCTCCTCCTCCTGCTACTCCTGTTCTTCTCCATGTTGCCAGTAGTTACACTCATAGCTGTGTTGAAAAATATGCTACTGTTACACAGTAATAACACTCATAACTATCATAACGTTTTAAAACATGCTCAGGTAAAACTATTATTAAGGTGAGAATGACTCTGGTCTACAGTAACATGAAAACACTAGACTGCCTGTAATATCATGATAACATTAGACCGTGTATAATAACATAACATTAGACTGTGTAATATCATGATAACATTAGACCGTGTGTAATAACATGATAACATTAGACTGTGTGTAATAACCTAACACTAGACTGTGTGTAATAACATGATAACATTAGACTGTGTAATAACATAACATTAGACTGTGAAATAACATGATCATATTAGACTGTGTGTAATATCATGATAACATTAGACCGTGTGTTATATCATGATAACATTAGACTGTGTGTAATATCATGATGACATTAGACTGTGTGTAATAAAATGATCATATTAGACTGTGTGTAATATCATGATAACATTAGACCGTGTGTAATAACATGATCATATTAGACTGTGTGTAATATCATGATAACATTAGACTGTGTGTAATATCATGATAACATTAGACTGTGTGTAATATCATGATGACATTAGACTGTGTGTAATTACATGATCATATTAGACAGGGTCCAACAATAAGGATTGCCCGACTGCCCAGGGCAAGTAAAACGCCACGTTAGGCTAGTAAATCAAGCAACTCACTTGCCTCGGGAGAGTAGTAACAATAAATGTACTTTTTTTTAAACAAATTTTACCCCCCCCCCCCCCCCCCCCACCCAATTTTTATTATCGTCATCGATCATTGTCGTATCATAGCGAATGTTCTCTCTGGCACATAGCATAGCCCCCTCCCCTGGCACTCGCTGTTGGCCAATTAAGAACTCAGTAGGCTAGTAGAGTGACACATGGCTAGTAGGGTGACACAAGGCTAGAAGTGTGACACATGGCTAGTAGTGTGACACAAGGCTAGTAGGGTGACACATGGCTAGTAGGGTGACACAAGGCTAGAAGTGTGACACATGGCTAGTAGTGTGACACAAGGCTAGTAGGGTGACACATGGCTAGTAGGGTGACACAAGGCTAGTAGGGTGACACATGGCTAGTAGTGTGACACAAGGCTAGTAGGGTGACACATGGCTAGTAGGGTGACATAGCTAGTAGGGTGACACATGGCTAATAGGGTGACACAAGGCTAGTAGTGTGACACAAGGCTAGTAGGGTGACACAAGGCTAGTAGGGTGACATGGCTAGTAGTGTGACACAAGGCTAATAGGGTGACACAAGGTTAGTAGGGTGACACAAGGCTAGTAGGGTGACACAAGGTTAGTAGGGTGACACAAGGCTAGTAGGGTGACACAAGGCTAGTAGGGTGACACATGGCTAGTAGGGTGACACAAGGCTAGTACTGTGACACATGGCTGTCAGTCAGACGTCTTTCAAATGGTGCTGGGTAAAGACAAGATATATGAGCTCAAGTTCGAGCGTTTCAATTGTCTTGGACAGAGGAGTTTAGTTGGGTCACTTGGGTGCATTAGAGGATGTGGGCTAAACTCCAACTATGCACAGTTTGCTGAAAGTTTGAGAGCAGGCTGGATAAAACTGGTTCGTTTTTATAGGGGCAAGTAAAATTTGACTTTGGGCAACGTTCTGATCCACTTGTCCGACCAGGAAAGTGAAGAAAAAACGTACTGTTGGACCCTGCATTAGACCATGTGTAATAACATGATAACATCAGGCCGTGTGTAATAACATGATAACATCAGGCCGTGTGTAATAACATGATAACATCAGACCGTGTGTAATAACATGATAACATCAGACCATGTGTAATAACATGATAACATCAGACCATGTGTAATAACATGATAACATCAGACCATGTGTAATAACATGATAACATCAGACCATGTGTAATAACATGATAACATCAGACCGTGTGTAATATCATGCAATAAGAGAGACGTCTGTACCTTTGTGGACGATGACTCTGGCTTCATTGGGGTCATCGCAGGTGTCCTGGAGTTTGGCCAGCGCCCGGGCGGTCAGCACCTCGCATGTGGCGTCCAGCTCGCCCCTCCGGTCACCGCTGCTGTCGCTGCTGCCCCACGACGCCTCGCCGGAGGAGTCCCGGCCCCTCCGGCCGCCGTCGTGCGGACGGGTGTTGGCGGCGGCGGCCACGCCCAGGAAGTCCGCCACCAGCTTCCCCACGGCCCGTTGGATGAAGCGGTAGAGCAGCGCCGTGAAGATCTGTCCTTCCAGACGCCGCTCGGTCTCGGGGCTCCGCAGGGCGAGGTCGGGTCCGTAGGCGGGGAGGGGTGTGGCGTGGTTCTCCTGCTCCTCCTCCTCCTCCAGAGCCGCGCTGGGGGAGCGGGGTGGGGGGTCCGAGCCCGGGAGAGAGGCGCGGTCCTGGGGAGAGCCTGCTGGACTGAAACATGTAGGGGTCTTACCATCGCAGGACAGGGGAGTAACGCTGCTCTTTTTGTGTTTCTTGCCGGTCTTTTTCTTCTCGTCCTCTCTAGATGTCTTCTGTCCATCCTGGGGGACAGCTTCAGCTTCCTGACCACTGATCTGGGAATCAGAGAAAAGAAGACAAGCATATATATACTGTAGAGTTAACGTCTAATAAAAACTCATTATTACTGTATGTATTCATTATGTGGATGTCAATACATTTATATTATATCTGGAGCTATCTATCTACTATCTAATGTATTAATCCTACTACTACTCAGGTCAATTCTAAACACGGCATGTGTGTGTACGTGTGTGTGTGTGTGTGTGTGTGTGTGTCTGTGTGTATGTGCATGTGCGTGTGTGTGTGTGTATGTGTATGTGCACGTGTGTGTGTGTGTGTGTGTGTGTGTTGTCTCCTTACCAACGAGGCGGTGTTTGGGAGGCTCCAGGAAGAGGAGGGGGAGGTGGGGGTCTGGTAGGAGGAGGAGAAGGAGGAGGAGTCTATCTCTCCAGACTGCTCACAGCTCCTCCTCCTCCTGCTCCTCCTCCTGCTACTCCTGTTCTTCTCCATGTTGCCAGTAGTTACACTCATAGCTGTGTTGAAAAATATGCTACTGTTACACAGTAATAACACTCATAACTATCATAACGTTTTAAAACATGCTCAGGTAAAACTATTATTAAGATGAGAATGACTCTGGTCTACAGTAACATGAAAACACTAGACTGCCTGTAATATCATGATAACATTAGACCGTGTATAATAACATAACATTAGACTGTGTGTAATATCATGATAACATTAGACTGTGTGTAATAACATGATAACAGACTGTGTGTAATAACATGATAACATCAGACCGTGTGTAATAACATGATAACAGACTGTGTGTAATAACATGATAACATCAGACCGTGTGTAATAACATGATAACATCAGGCTGTGTGTAATAACATGATAACAGACTGTGTGTAATAACATGATAACGTTCGACTGTGTGTAATAACATGATAACATCAGACCGTGTGTACTATCATGCAATAAGAGAGACGTCTGTACCTTTGTCGACGATGACTCTGGCTTTATTGGGGTCATCGCAGGTGTCCTGGAGTTTGGCCAGCGCCCGGGCGGTCAGCACCTCGCATGTGGCGTCCAGCTCGCCCCTCCGGTCACCGCTGCTGTCGCTGCTGCCCCACGACGCCTCGCCAGAGGAGTCCCGGCCCCTCCGGCCGCCGTCGTGCGGACGGGTGGCGGTGGCGGCCGCCACGCCCAGGAAGTCCGCCACCAGCTTCCCCACGGCCCGTCGGATGAAGCGGTAGAGCAGCGGCGTGAAGATCTGTTCTTCCAGACGCCGCTCGGTCTCAGGGCTCCGCAGGGTGGGCTGGGAGCGGCAGTGGTGGGCGTCCGGCGGCCGGCGCCCCGAGCGCGGGGGGTCCAGGAGCTGCCGGTGGACCCAGCGGATCAGCTCCTTGGAGAAGAAGTGGAGGCCGGGGGACTCTTCGCCATCATCGTCGTCGCCGTCGTGATCGGGGCGCTCCCTCGCGATGGCATCGAACATTTTGTGCAGGGCGAGGTCGGGTCCGTAGGCGGGGAGGGGTGTGGCGTGGTTCTCCTGCTCCTCCTCTCCAGCAGGGCTGCCGGTTTGACTCCCGGCGCTGGGGCTCCAGGGTCGGGCCGGGGGAGGGGCTCCCTCGGCGGGCTCCGTCGTCTCCCGGAGGAGGCCCCCCACCAGCCTGACCAGCTCCCGCTTCTCCTCCGCGGAGACCAGGCCGGGGCTCTGGAACAGGGCGTGGCGGGCCAGGGCGTCCGAGAGGCTCTCCTCCTCCTCCTCCTCCTCCAGGGTTGCGCTGCTGCTGGGGCCGGAGGAGGAGGTGTTCCGGCCGGTCGGACCCACCGCCAGGGTCTCCGGGGCGGCCGACGCGTCCTCCATGGCGCGGACCGCCGACCCGATGTGGCCCATCATCCAGGCGTCCTCCGGCACACCGCCACTGGCCCCCGAGCCGTCTGAGGAGGAGGAGGAGGAGGTGACGGCGCCACCAGTACGCCGCGCCTTCTCCCGGGCGTCCCGCCAGGCGTTCCGGAGCAGCTCTTCGGCGAGTGCGACAAGACGGGGGTCGTGCAGGAAGGCGCCGGGGCGGAAGAGCGCCACCTCCTCCTCCTCAGGCGCCTCCTCTTCCTCTTCTCTCTCCATCCTCCTCTTCACCCTCCGCAGGATCTCTCTCACGGCTACGGACGCCGTGGCCGTGAGCTCCGCCTCCTCCGAGTTCTGGGAGGTGACCCTCAGAGCCGCGCTGGGGGAGCGGGGTGGGGGGTCCGAGCCCGGGAGAGAGGCGCGGTCCTGGGGAGAGCCTGCTGGACTGAAACGCGCCTCCTCGCTCGGACCCGTGCGCCCGTCCCGAGACGGCGGCGGGCGCGGTGCGACGTCGGCGGCCGGCCGGCGGCCATCTTGGTCCGGGTGGAGACGGAGGATCTGGTAGAGGGCCATGGTCATCATGACAACCCACTCCATGATCCCCTCTGCTGAGCACTCGTGCAACTCAGCTATACTCTGGGGAGAGAGAGAGAGTGAGAGAGTGAGAGAGAGTGAAAGAGAGAGAGAGTGAGAGAGAGAGAGAGAGAGAGAGAGAGAGAGTGAGAGAGTGAAAGAGAGAATGAGAGAGAGAGAGTGAGAGAGTGAAAGAGAGAGAGAGAGTGAGAGAGAGAGAGAGAGTGAGTGAGTGAGAGAGAGTGAAAGAGAGAGAGAGTGAGAGAGAGAGAGAGAGAGAGAGAGAGTGAGAGAGTGAAAGAGAATGAGAGAGAGAGAGTGAGAGAGTGAAAGAGAGAGAGAGAGTGAGAGAGAGAGAGAGAGTGAGTGAGAGAGAGAGAGAGGGAGAAGTAGAGAGAGAGAGAGGGAGAAGTAGAGAGAGATAGAGAGAGAGATAGAGACAGAGAGAGAGAGGGAGAGAGAACAGATCAACATCTCTAGGGTGGTTCTGATGGGGAAATAGAAGCAGTAGCGGGAAAGAGAGAAAGAGAGAGGGGAGAGAGAAAGAGAGAGAGGGGATAAGAGAGAGGGAGAGAGAAAGAGAAAAAGAGAGAGAGGGAGAGAAAGAGAAAAAGAGAGAGAGGGGAGAGAGTAGAAGAGACACCACAGTGGAAGAGAGACTGGCAGGTTGAGAACAGAGAACAGTACCACCCAAGCTTCTGGATGAATCTCAATTGACTGTAAAACAAAAATGAATAAATAAAGTTAAAAATCACTTTTGACAGAAGATGCAATTGGATTTTGTCCAAGGTGGTAATGGACTTGTGATGTGACCTGATGTAATCCACTAGAGGAAACACTTCCTGGATCTCCTAGCCTGATACATGCTGCATGACAGTAGTAATAGTAAGATAGTAAAATATTTACAGGCCAGAAGAACATAGAACATGTTTTATTTATGACATCATAATTGCAATCTGGCTGTGATGTACCGCGAACCCTCGATCTGCACCTGCAGTCAAGATGACGTTGTATGACTGTGACGGCAGGATCCAAATAGCCAATCGGTAAGCAAGTAAAAATGTAAACAAGGAGGTTGATCGCCCTTACCCAGCCCTTACCAAGGAGCTTGGGCCGTGTCCCAATGTCCATATTACATACTATATAGTACATACTGCAACTCGCCTACTACATGCGATTTAGTACATACCTGTACTACTCCACGAAAACATGTTTAGTATGCGAGATAAATGAAGCATGCTTCACGAGTCATCCAGTGAAAGCGACGGGCTTCGGCTCGCATATGCGATTCATGTTAAACTTGCAACAATATTGAGCTAGCCAGGCATTTGAGTTGGTCATCCAACACAGGCTCGATCCTCACCTTTCTGTATAATCCCAACTGTGAAATGGATGTGATAATAGTCCACAAAATATTCTTCCTTTGCCTCGTTTAGCACCAGCTGCAACACTCTCCTCCAAATTCATTATCTCCGTTAGCAAGGCTAACGTTGCACTCGGTAGCTTGTGCTTATTATTATTATTATTGGGGTTGGTGCTTGTGCTTATTATTATTATTATTATTATTGGGGTTGGTGCTTGTGCAGTGGAGGGGTTCTTTTGGGGGAGTTGGAGCCGTTGGATTGTTATGCTTAAATGATCCTAGCCAGCTAGTTTGATAACCTTCTTTGATTCAGACATACCGTAGGCTGCCTGGTACCGTCCACTGACCAGTTGCTGGTTAACTATGAGAGGCAGGATCCCAGCCGACCGTTGCTTCCCCCCAACCCGCAACGGAGGGTTATCAGCTGGGCTGGGACTCCCCTCGCTAACCAGCAACTGAGACCATTGAGCTAAAGGTGCTTAGCTAGCTCGATCGTGAAATTACTCAAACTTATTAAATATGACACCAATAAGCACACCGGTGCCAATAGTTAGCTTAATCTTGATATAACTAAGACATCTGCTAAAAAATTTTTTTTTTCCACCGACAGATTTAGCTACAATGTTTCAGCCCACCTCCGTCCTAATAGCAGAGTTGAAGATGCTACTTCCTCGCACTAGTCATCACTTACACCACCTCCCAGGGTGGGTCAATATTTAGTTGTTACTAGGAACTAGTCGTGAGTGGTGCAACCCATTTAAATTTAGTAGTGACCAAATCTCGAGTTAGTCAACACTTAGGCTATGACTAGGCCTAGTACCACTTAGTAACGACTGGTGCAACCGGCTCCTGATTGACTCTGGCTTTATACCCCTGATTGGTTTTTATTTACTGTTTGTAACAAATATAACTGCACTGTCTTTGATCTTGAATCTTTACAAGATGTTTTCTTTGCCACCATGACCAGGTCCTGTTTACATACATCCATATATGGGTCATGGATGTAATCACAGATTAGATAGATGATAGATAGATAGATAGATAGATAGATAGATAGATAGATAGATAGATAGATAGATAGATAGATAGATAGATAGATAGATAGATAGATAGATATAGATAGGTAGGTAGGTCTTTGTTAGGGTACAGTAGCCTACTCAGCCCTAAGTCTTCTTTGTTAGGGTAGAGTAGCCTACTCAGCCCTAAGTCTTCTTTGTTAGGGTAGAGTAGCCTACTCAGCCCTAAGTCTTCTTTGTTAGGGTAGGGTAGCCTACTCAGCCCTAAGTATAGGGTTGAATCTCAGAGGACCTGACTCGCTCCTCTGCTCCAGGTCTCACCTTAGCAGGTCTTCTGTCTGATTTCCTGTAAGACCTCTTCTTTCCCTCTGTGTTTAGTTCATCCTGTGAAGTGAACAGTCATCTTGATTAAGCTTTCAACACATCCAGCTAAGTCACATTCATCACTGATCTATTCTGAGTGGAGTGATCAATTATGCAGATTTAATCAGACCTATTGATATTAGGCCATTAAATAAATAATTCCAAGTATCCGCTACATATCAAATACAGCTAATTATAGATTTGTCTTGAGAAGGCTTAATTCTCGCCTATAATATCCCGAGCATGTGTCCCGTAGGCTGCCAGAGTCACGGGGCCACGGGGTTTCTGAACCGCGGGTGAACCAGAGTCACGGGGCCACGGGGTTTCTGAACCGCGGGTGAACCAGAGTCACGGGGCCACGGGGTTTCTGAACCGCGGGTGAACCATCGGATCCGCAACCGCGCACATCGCCGTCACCTATGAACAAGCCGCTGTGCGCCCTCGTTGTGATGGTGGCAGCCTGATATTCGGGCCTACGGCTACGTGGTGTGAGGCTCTAACCCAGGTCACGCTCTCCTCCGCTCTACGTGTATCACATTATTGTCCAGTTATTACATTATGCCCATCGACTTTTATTAAGCCTATAGGCTACGAATTGAAATAATGTTAGGCTTACGTTATTGGCAGTTAGCTATTGCATTAACGGTAGTTGTTCCATTATTGCTGCTACAAGCCTCCAGGCCTAATGAAGTGGGATACTCCTTGGAGCTGGGCCATATTCCCAATTTTTGCGCAGGCTACCCAGACCTTCGAAAATATTGGATTTCTGGTCTCTAGGCCAACAATGACAAACTTCAGGCCACCTAAGCGTATATAGACCTGAGCTTCTTTTAGAAACGCATTATGGGTAGACAAATTATACGCAAATAGAATAGACAATTATAATAAAAACCTAAATCAACATCCAGATAATTATGGGGGTGAGGGAGGGGTATTGTTCTTACCATGATGTCGCTCTTGTAAACCACACACTGAATGATATTTAACAACTTTCATCTTAATAAAGCCATCGAACTGAACTCAGATGGTTGTTACGTCATAATCACACCATAGCCTACATTGTCTTGAGCGTGCGCGCGTGTGTATTGCGTGTGTGCGCGCGCGTGTGTGTGTGTGTGTGTGTGTGTGCGTGCGTGCGTGCGTGCGTGTGTGTGTGTGTGTGTGTGTGTGTGTGTGTGTGTGCGCTGGCGGGACCTGGGTTATCAAGTGATGTTTATTCCCGCGCGCTCCAGTGGGTTCCTTCACCGGGATCAGGAGAACCTCATGGTCTGAGGTACTACGAACGTGGTTCAACACATCCAGTTCAACTTCTCCCTCGAGTAAACGAGACAACCGCAATCACGGATAAACGGTACCACGAGGGTGGTCATCAACTCGTTAACTCGACCCAGCTGATCTAATCTAGCTATGAGCGCGTGCACATATGAAGAGGCGGTGTTTGCCGGTCTGGCCAATCACAAACATGGAGCGATCTAGACCCGCCCACTTCACACAAGAGGAGCAGACGCTCATCATTCAGAAATATCAAGACTACAAACATATTATTCTGGACAAGAGTAACACGGTTGTTGCAGCTAAAGCGAGGAAGGAAAGATGGCAAAAAATTGCTGACTGTTTGAATGCGTAAGTTAATAGGCTTATCAATATAAAATGTAATTAATATAGCTGTTTGGTCAATAGCCATATCACTTGCTACATGCCCCGTGATGAACGCTATGCCGGCCTAGATGTGACGTTTGCATGTCTTAACATGAATGAGTTGCATAGATGTGACGTTAGGACTATTCTTATATATACCTTCAGTGCAAACCCTGGCAATGGAAAACGTTCATGGGAGCAAGTGAAGAACAAACATAAAAACATAATCCAAACCGGTAAGTAGCCTAGGCATAGGCCTCCTTGAATTTCTCCAATAAACAGCCTACATGGTTGTAATGTTTAATACAATTTGTTTTAATTTTTGTTGTTATTTAGTGGTAGGGGGTTATTTATTCTAAAGGAACAAAATAGGCTTGGGCAAATTTATAACGCATACTAACCCTTAAACTCCCCAGATATAAAAAAGGCAGGAGAAGCGCAGCAGTAAAATGTAAGTGCTATGAAGAAGGGGCCTCGACATTAACCCATGGCAGGTGGACTACACAGAGGGGGCCAATTCCCAGGTAGGGTTTTGGATGGCTAAACCCCTAAGGTAAGTGATTCCCACTTATGCTATCCATAGTATGGTTTAACATGAGGTCGACATTGTAATCTTGCTTTTCTTTATCCCACAGGCACCACAGGACCCACTGGAGGAGCTGCCTGGACTAGAAGAGGAGGAACATGAGGTAAGTAAATACATCACCAGTGTTGGGCAGTAACGCGTTACTAGTAACGCGCTACAGTAATAATATTACTTTTTCCAGTAACGAGGGGTGTAGCGAGTTACTAATCACATTTCAGTAATAATATTACAGTTACTTGCCCCCAGAAAGCTCGCTACTGCATTACTTTTGTCATAGGCCTGCTCTGTTTATTTATTTTCGTTTTACAAAGGGTGAAATAAAGTTTCGATTTCAGATTGAAGAACGTTCCGCTCATATCACGTCCCGTCACATTACCAGGCAAGCAGTGAGCGAGCGGAGCTATTTGAACATGACGACGTTAACATTCCATGGCTGGAAATACGCACACTATTTCGATTTCCTGGAACTGAAAGACAACAAGAATGTTGTCAAGTGTAAACTGTGTGTAAGTTCTACTAAGACTCTTTCTTGTGCCAGAAACACCACCTCAAATCTCCTGAAACATTTGCTACGCCAACACAGCAACATGAAGTTGGTGGAAAGAGAACCGGACCGTGATGAGCACGCTGCAAAAGGTAGTCAATATGGAAAGTAATATATTACATAAGTAACTAGTTACTTTTGGCTGGGAGTAATAAGTAAAGTAACGATATTACTTTTAAAAAGGGTAATGAGTAATAAGTAATATATTACATTTTTTGAGTAACGAGCCCAACACTGTACATCACACACAAAAAACATCAAAATAATGCTACAGTCATACTGTATAACCAAAATAATAGTGTCCAAAAGTTTTAAAGGTCCACACAGCATGCGTAGCAGGTAAGTGCTTGAGGAGGGAGGGTTAAGTGCTTTTGTTGGGGTACACTCCACACTAACTCAATGTCCTTTGTAACTTGTAACTGTAACTTCAAGTCCATAGGATGGGAATGCTTCAGAGCACTCAAATTCCTTTCAAAGGCTCAGCGGGGAATGTCGAGGGGTTAAGTGCAATATAAAACAACATATACATAAACATACAATAATCATAATACAATACATCAGATAGAAGACAGAGGCTACATCTTCTCCAGACCACCAAAGATAA
This sequence comes from Borostomias antarcticus, assembly GCF_949987555.1. Lineage (NCBI taxonomy): Eukaryota > Metazoa > Chordata > Actinopteri > Stomiiformes > Stomiidae > Borostomias > Borostomias antarcticus. The sequence goes on along the minus strand of NC_140264.1, from coordinate 2,584,486 downwards.
TTTATTGTGAGAACAGGCTGTTAAAGGCCCATTTAAAAGAAGCGCGATGATTTAAAACGGTCACTAGATGGCGCCAAACATCCATTTTTAGAATTTTTCATTAAGGCCTTGGGGATCTATGGTTTTGAGCAGCCTAATCCACGATCGCTCCCTGCTCTGTCTCTGTCTGGTGGTCCAGGCCTGGTTGGACTTGACACCCTCCATGATGAGGTTTTGTACACCGTGGTCAGAGAAGTGCGAGTACAGGACAGAGGAGCGGTCCCCTTTAGCTATGCAGCGCAGGTGTTGCTTGAGGCGATCTGCTAATCTGTTCTTGGCCTCTCCTAAATAGAGCTTGTGGCAGTGGGCGCAGCGGATGACATAGACGGCGTTACTGGAGGAGGGAGACAGATGTTGCCAGACTGGTACCCCCAGGCCCGTGTGTACGTTTTTGAGGTACTTTGTAATACTGAAATGTTCAATTGGGGGGGCCTGTTTCTCCTGACGGATGAGATTGGAATGTACCAGCATGTCTTCTAGGTTTTTGTTTCTCCTGAAGGCCGAGATCACTCTGAAGTTCTGGAGGGGCTCTAGCTGTTCCTGCGCTCTCTGAAAGTTAGACTTCAAGATGGAATGAAATCTTGACATGGAACAGCTGAACGTAGACACCAGAGGAACTATGCATCGCTCGTCTACGACCGTGACATATCTGCCCTCGCTCTCGAAGGTGTGCTTCACATCCGCCTGGATGTCCCTCAGGAAGCGCTTCGAGTACCCCTGGGACGGAAAGCCCTGAACAGAATCCCTGCCGCCACCTGAACGTTGCTAGGGTCTGTGCAGATCCTGTGGAACCTGATCAGTTGCGACTTAATAAGGCCTTTATAAGTGTGCTTGGGGTGATGGCTCGCCTTATGTAACAGTGCGTGGCGGTCGGTGTCTTTAAAATACACTCGGGTCCCTAGTCCCTTAGTCTCGCCCTGGGCGGCAGTAAAAAAGACCTGCGTATCTAAAAACTCTATCTTGTCCATCTGCAGATTGTGTGTGATCTTAATGGCTTTGTGGTGATTGTCTAGTATAGACAAGAAGCTCTCGAACTCCTGAACGGAGTGTGTCCACAAGCCAAATATATCATCTAGATATCTAAGATAGAGTAGGGGCAAACGGCTACACTTCTTAAAAGCGCTCTCCTCCCACTGGCTCATATAGATGTTAGCCAGAGCGGGGGCGAATTTTTTGCCCATGGCGGTGCCATGGATCTGAAGGTAGTGTTTACCATTAAAAACAAAGTCGTTCCTGGTCAGGCTCAACTCCAACAAGTCCAAAAGGGCCGCGTCAGGACGGAGGGGGTCCGGGTATCTATCGAAGGCTTCCCTGACCGCTCGCAGGCCTAGCGCCGTGTCTATGTTGGTATACAGGGCTGTGATGTCCACCGAGAACAGGAAGGAGCTGAGGGGAACTCTAATGGCACGCTGGAGCTCCGCGAAGGCGTACGTGACCTTGACATAGCTAGCATGCTTCTGTGACAGAGGGTTGAGGTAGAAGTCTAAATACTCCGCTACATTGTATGATTCACTCCCAGTCACTCACTATGGGCCTACCGCATGGGACCTCGTGGGGGACGGTCCACTTATCGGGGGCTTTGTGAATTTTGGGGAGGAGATATAGAACTCGGGGGCGTGGCTCGTCTGGGCCCCACAGATGGTCTCTCTGTCTAGCGCTAAGGAAGCCGTCTGCGAGGAGCTATGTTACGATCTGTCGGTTGCGCGCCTGGCTCTCTTCCTGCATGGAGTGATCGAGGGGGGCATAATGGAGGGAATTTGCCAGCTGTCTATCTGCCTCCAACACATACTGTACCCTATCCATCAGTACAATCTGTGACCCTTTGTCTGCTGGTTTAATGACCAGGGTGTTGTTTCTACTCAGACTTTTAAGGGCCTGGCGATGTTCTGGGGATAGGTTCTGCACTTGTGCAGGCCTAGGCCTGTAGCTGGTCAAGGCCTCCAAGTCCTCCCTGATGACCTCTCTAACCCAGGGGGAGACCCTCTCTACCTCTGGCTCCCATCTAGAAGGTGCTGTGAAGGGAGTGAAGGGAAAGTCAGTTTCAAAGGAGAAATAGTCCAACAGTTTGAGTCTGCGGTGGTAAACGTGGAGGTCCCTACGGAGCTGGTCGCGGTCCAGCTGTCCAGGGGTGGGGATGAAGGTTAACCCTCTCTCCAGGACCTCACTCTCTAGTTCCGTCAGGCGGTAGGATTTGGACAAGTTCATTATATTGGATGAGTGGGGAGGTGTAGGTGTACACTCGTCCCCCCCTACATGTTTAACTGGTCCAACCAATGCTTTAGGATGGTCGCCGCCGTCTCCGCGGTCCAATGGACCGGGTCGTGGGGCTCTGTCCGGAACCTGAGAGGACTAATCTCACTGAGAAACTGACACTTCCTCAAGATGGTATCGTTAAGAGTTGCGAGAAGGGCCTGTTTGTTTTTCTCAAGGCGGTCACAGATGTTAATGACAGGGACATATATCTCAGCATTGGGGAAGACTACGCGAGCTATCTTTAAAACCTGCTGCAGCTGTTTCCAGGTAGTGTTCGAATTCTGGAGACGCAGACAGTTGTTTAGACCTGCGGCTATGACTACCTTCTCCACTAGGGGCTGCGGAACTACTGGCCTCAGCAGGGATTGCAGATGATGGTATGTAGCGCCCGGGTAGGCCTCTACCTGCACTCGCGGGTCTCTAAAAGCTGGGATACGTGCCAAGTTGGAATCACCTAAGATGACTATGGGTTTCCTAATCCTCAGCTGCCACTCCGTTAACTTATAGAAGGTGTTAGGATGTCTGTGAGGCTCCAGGGGCCCTCTCTCCGCGACGACCGGCGCTATGTGTCTAGCGGGCGCAGAACCCGAACACGGGACCCCGCCCCGAGGGGTGATGTTGTCCCCAGGGGGGAGGGAGGGGGGTCGGGGGTACGGCTTCTGCCAGACTCCCATTAGACAATCTCCCAGAAGCCCGAGACACAGGGGTCGCTGGGCCAACAGACCGAGAGAGCTCAGGAGGGACAGAGGTCTTTACGTGACGTAAATGAAGGGACCAAATATAAATTATAAATACTCTCGACTTCCTTAGAGACCCTCTAACTATTCGCGCATCGAGCTCCACGGGATCCTCTAAGAAAGGACAAGCCATTTTCCGCATGTATTGACTGGTTGACTACCGGTGTTTTTAATAGCGTCGAGCCGTAATCTGGAATTTAACCTGCCACCGAGCAGGTTAGCTCGCCAGCATAAGTTACCATGGCGATATAACGCGGTGAAAAGAGATCCACCTTCGTGATACGGATGAACCAGTCTTGAACCTGAAGTTATGGCGCTAACCCCGTAATCCAGCTTCGTAGTACAGGGCTCTGGTCTGCCACGGTAGCATGTGACCGGTTTATGATCCGGAGGAGCGCGAGCTGACCGGAGAACCCTGCAGTAGAAGCTTCTCCTCCGCACATGATGCAAGAGCGCTGTGTGTTGTGGCTAAAGTACAGTCACACACTGCGGAGTAGAATGTGGAGTTGGGGGTCTGATATTAGAAGCTGTCATTATACTCAGCAACACGTTCCTCTGGCCATGGCAGCCCTACACGGGTCTAGTCTGTAATCACATACACTATCTGGAATAACACAATAATGTCAATAATAAAAGCACTGTAGGCTATGATATTGTTCAGTTGTCTGATTTATTGGTTTGTTTCCAAACTATATGAGCAGACGGCGTCGGTGCGGAGGAACATCCTGAGCCTGTCGGCTCAGATAGAACTGTAGACTAGCCCTTTCAACGACAGATAGAACTGTAGACTAGCCCTGTCAACGACGGGAGAACTGTAGACTAGCTCTGTCAACGACAGATAGAACTGTAGACTAGCTCTGTCAACGACAGACAGAACTGTAGACTAGCTCTGTCAACGACAGACAGAACTGTAGACTAGCTCTGTCAACGACAGACAGAACTGTAGACTAGCTCTGTCAGCGACAGACAGAACTGTAGACTAGCTCTGTCAACGACAGACAGAACTGTAGACTAGCTCTGTCAGCGACAGACAGAACTGTAGACTATCCCTGTTAATGACGGATGGAATGGTAAACTTGCCCTGTCAACGACAAAACTGTAGACTAGCTCTGTCAGCGACAGACAGAACTGTAGACCAGCCCTGTCAACGACAGATAGAACTGTAGACCAACCCTGTCAATGACAGAGAACTGTAGACCAACCCTGTCAATGACAGATAGAACTGTAGACCAACCCTGTCAATGACAGATAGAACTATAGACCAGCCCTGTCAATGACAGATAGAACTGTAGACTAGCCCTGACAACAACAGACAGAACTGTAGACTAGCCCTGTCAACGACAGATAGAACTGTAGACTAGCCGTGACAACAACAGACAGAACTGTAGACTAGCCCTGTCAACAACCGAACTGTAGACCAGCCCTGTCAACGACAGATAGAACTGTAGACTTTGCCAGAACAACTTTAATCCTTCGATCCAATATCCAACGTACTCTAGTCCTTCTATACATAACTTAAAGGAGTTAGTAAAGGGAAAAATCATGCTTAGCCTTGTTTTAAGGTTACTTGTGATCATATACAATGGTTCAGATCAAAACGTTGACAAAACTAGCACTTTTGAGAAAGTCTGATAATAGCTCTACCACCGTTTTGGTCCTACAATGGATGTGGGTGGGCACCTTGAAAAATCATTCAAAAACATGTTAAACTCTCAATATCAAAGACAAGAAACTCACCAAGGTGTTAGTTGGTGTTCTGACATAATTTGCCATAAAGTAAGATTCTAGTTCATCTGGAAAGGCTTTTTTAAATTTTTAGCATAGAACTATTTAGTCGCAGCACATACGTGTGTAAACTTGGGCAAACTAGGTATCCTAGCAACATAAACAATAACAATAGCTACCGTAAGTAGTTCTGCTTCCTGAATCCCCTCTGCGGATTGATCTACACATCTACAACGGTCGCGTCAATACAAGTCAATGGATTTCATAAAATGATCAATAAAACCCTACAGGATTCATACTTTGCGGCGAATTTGATGTCAGAACACCAACGGAGACCATTAGACCCTCGGTGAGCTTCTTGTCTTTGAAATCGAGAGTTTAATATGTTTTTGAATGATTTTTCAAGGTGCCCACCTACATCCATTGTATGACCGAAACGGTGGTAGAGCAATTATCAGACTTTCTCAAAAGTGCTAGTCTTATAAGCCTAAAATTATGAATGACGTGACGTTCTTACGTAGCGGCTACTAATCAGCAGATCTCGCGTTTCCGTAAATGGCCGCGTAATTTCCGCACGTGGCGCAGATGAATACACCTATAGCGGCCGTATGTAGAACGTTTGCGCAACCTGCGTGTGTTAGTAGGGCTACCTGCCGCTGTGTCAGGGGATAGTCCACTGGAAAAAAAAAACCTCCGTCGGGGAAAGCATCCATCCATCCATCCATCTTCATCCGCTTATCCGGGGTCGGGTCGCGGAGGCAGCAGCTCCAGCAGGGGGCCCCAGACATCCCTTTCCCTAGCAGCATCAACCAGCTCTGCCTGGGGAATCTTTAGCCGCTCACAGGCCAGTGCAGAGATGTAGTCCCGCCACCTAGTCCTGGGTCTCCCCCGTGGCCTCCTCCCAGCCGGACACGCCTGGAACACCTCCCTAGGGAGGCGCCCAGGAGGCATCCTCACTAGATGCCCGAACCACCTCAACTGGCTCCTTTCGACGCAAAGGAGCAGCGGCTCTACTCCGAGTCTCTCCCGGATGACTGAACTTCTCACCCGATCTCTCAAGGAGACCCCAGCCACCCTCCGGAGAAAACTCATTTCGGCCGCTTGTATCGGCCGCTTGTATCCGTGATCTCGTTCTTTCGGTCATGACCAATCCTTCATGACCATAGGTGAGGGTGGGGACGAAGATAGACCGGTAGATCGAGAGCTTTGCCTTTTGGCTCAGCTCTCTTTTCGTCACAACAGTGCGGTAAAGCGACTGCAGAACCGCACCAGCTGCTCCGATTCTCCGGCAACACTCCCTCTCCATGGTTCCCTCACTCATGAACAAGACCCCCAGATACTTGAACTCCTTCACTTGGGGTAAGGACTCATTTCCTACTTGGAGCAGACAGGCCACCGGTTTCCTGCTGAGAACCATGGCCTCAGATTTAGAAGTGCTTATTCTCATCCCAGCCGCTTCACACTCAGTTGCGAACTTATCCAGAGAGTGCTGGAGGTCGCAGGCAGCTGATGCCATCAGGACCACATCATCTGCAAAAAGCAGCGACGTGATCCCCAGCTCACCGAACTGCAAACCCAACCCCCCACGGCTACGCCTCGATATTCTGTCCATGAAAATCACAAACAGGATTGGTGACAAAGCGCAGCCCTGGCGGAGGCCAACCCCCACCGGAAAGGAAGACGACTTACTGCCGAGGACCCGGACACAGCTCTCGCTCTGGGTGTACAGGGATTGGATGGCCCTAAGTAGGGACACCCTCACCCCATACTCCCGCATAACCCTCCACAAGACCTCTCGAGGGACCCGGTCGTAAGCCTTCTCCAAGTCCACAAAACACATGTAGACAGGTTGGGCAAACTCCCAAGCCCCCTCCAAGATCCTTGCGAGAGTGAAGAGCTGGTCGGTAGTTCCACGACCAGGACGAAATCCGCATTGTTCCTCTTCGATCTGAGGTTCGACTATCGGCCGGACCCTCCTTTCCAGCACCTTGGAGTAAACTTTCCCTGGGAGGCTGAGTAATGTGATGCCTCTATAATTCGCACACACCCTCTGGTCCCCTTTTTTGAATATTGGGACCACCACCCCAGTCTGCCACTCCTTCGGCACTGACCCAGACTTCCACGCAATGTTACAGAGGCGTGTCAACCAAGACAGCCCCTCTACACCCAGCGCCTTCAGCATTTCTGGCCGGATCTCATCAGTCCCTGGGGCTCTGCCACTGTGGAGTTGTTTGACTACCTCAGTGACCTCCTCCAAGGAAATTGACGACCCCCCATCATCGTCTGGCTCTGCCTCGATCGTAGAGGGAGGATTAGTCGGGTTCAGGAGTTCCTCAAAGTGCTCCTTCCAACGCTCAACAACCTCCTCAGTTGAGGTCAGCAGTGTCCCCTCCTTGCTGTATACAGCTTGGATGGTCCCCCGCTTTCCCTTCCTGAGGTGTCTGATGGTCTTACAGAAACACTTTGGTGCCGACCGAAAGTCCTTCTCCATGGTTTCTCCGAACTCCTCCCACACCCGCTGCTTTGCCTTGGTCATGGCCGAAGCCGCAGCCCTCCGGGCCAGTCGATACCCTGCAACTGTTTCTGGGGTCTCCAGGGCTAACATATCCCGGAAGGCCTCCTTCTTCAGTCGGACGGCTTCCCTGACCACCGCTGTCCACCACGGTGTCCGAGGGTTACCGCCCCTTGAGGTACCTATGGCCCTCAGGCCACAGCTCCCAGCCGCAGCTTCAGCAATGGAGGCTTTGAACACCGACCACTCATACTCAATGTCCCCAACCTCCACAGGGATGCCTGAGAAGCTCCGCCGGAGGTGGCAATTGAAATCTCTCCGGACAGGCTCTTCCTCCAGACGTTCCCAGTTCACCCTCACTACACGCTTGGGTTTTCCAGGTCTGTCCAGAAGCTTCCCCCGCCATCGAAACCAGCTCACCACCAGATGGTGATCAGTGGACAGCTCTGCCCCTCTCTTTACCCGAGTGTCCAAAACGCATGGCCTCAGATCAGATGATACGATAACGAAATCGATCATCGACCTTCGGCCTAAGGTGTTCTGATGCCAGGTGTACTTGTGGGCATCCTTGTGTTCGAACATGGTGTTTGTTATGGACAAACCGTGACTAGCACAGAAGTCCAACAACAAAACACCACTCGGGTTCAGATCATGGTGGCCATGCCTCCCAATCACGCCCCTCCAAGTTTCTTCATCATTGCCTACGTGTGCATTGAAGTCCCCCAGTAGGACAGTGGAGTCCCCTGCAGGAGCCCCCAAAAGGACTCCACTCAGGGTCTGCAGGAAGGCCGAGTACTCTGAACTGCTGTTCGGTGCATAAGCACAAACCACAGTCAGAGTCCCCCCCCCACAGTCCTAAGGCGCAGGGAGGCGACCCTCTCGTCCACTGGGGTGAATTCCAGCACAGAGGCGCTCAGCTGGGGGCTAGCTAGTATAGCCACACCTGCCTTACGCCTCATACCGTGAGCAACTCCGGAGAAGAACAGGGTCCAACCCCTATCCAGGAGTTTGGTTCCGGCGCCAGTGCTGTGCGTGGAGGTTAGCCCCACCAGGTGTAATTGGTATCGCTCCACCTCCCTCACAAGCTCCGGCTCCTTCCCCCCCAGCGAGGTCACGTTCCATGTCCCCAGAGCCAGCCTTTGCCGCCCGGGTCCGGTCCGTCGGTGCCCCCCGCCTTCACCGCCACCTAGTTGGCAGCACACCCGACCCCGACAATTCCTCCCGCGGGTGGTGGGTCCACGGGACGATGGAGGAGGAGATGGTGCTTCCACGTTGCTTATTCGGGCTGGGCCCGGCCGGGCTCCGTGGTAAGCCCAGCCACCAGGCGCTCGCAGGCGGGCCGTCCGTCTGGGCCTGGCACCAGACGAGGGCCCCGGGCTTCCTCCGGGTCGGGTCTCTTCCTTTTGGTTGTTTTATCATCATGGGGATGTTACCTGTAACCCCAGGTAGGGGGGCTAGGGGGTACTACCACTTGCCCAAGGTGGACCCCCAGACTAGTGGAGGGAAGGAGGCGTCTTACTTCTCCATTCTAGTTTTGCAACTAGCCACTGCCCTTGTCGGGGAAAGCAGATGATGGCATATTGGTGTGTCTGTGTTTTCAGATACATCAATATTCAACTCCAGCCTCAACTCCAGTCTGGCTGCTTTCCACGTTCCAGTTAAATGCGGAAGGACGAATGAAAAACAGTTCCTCCAGATTTAAATCTTGACGCGGGTGCGCGTTTGCCACGCCGGGTTCTGGGGGTCGTCGTGCGCGCAACCAGTTGAGCCCGCGGCAGTGGAATTCATCCCGGGCTAGGGACGAGACGAGGGGAGAGATGTCTCACTTCAATCCTCCTCTTTTTTTGGACGGGAGAGGGGAAAACGGGAGTTAAAATATGGGATCGTGTTTGGCTGAGCTTCCCGTGAGAGAGCGACTCGGATCCCGGTTCCCACCGCACCGCTCCTGTCCTCGAGGAGAAACGCTCCGCTTCTGTTGTCGCGTCGCGAGGTCTGCGCTGCGCTCCGCCAACGGTCAGTCAGGCTTCCAGGAATGTGTCCGTGTTGTTATCTTTATTGAAATGTGTTTAAATATTTAATTTCATGCCTTTTCTCAGGAACAGCTTATTTTATTAGGAACATTTCAGATAGATTAGGTCACGATGTTTCGTTTCCTCACGTTGTTCCTGCAGTAGCCTAGCCACTGACTTCACATCTCATTATGAAGCTGCGGGCTGTTTGGCCTGCCTGTCCCAACACTCATGTCCCGCTGAATCAAACTGCTCTTGATAGGCTATTGGACTGGAACCAAATGTGACACTGGTGGGCTGGATAGAAAACAGCTAATTACCTCACAAACACTGGTGGGCTGGATAGAAAACAGCTAATTACCTCACAAACAGCAGCCCATAGGCTACTGTACAGATACAGTATTT